>NC_139625.1:7155792-7158292 GCF_964638095.1 Poromitra crassiceps
TATATTTTAGTTTTGGTCCGAGTGAAATGTTCTATGGTCTCTCCCAATTATAGCGTTAGCTGAACCGTTTGGTTTGAACCAGTCAAACTCTTTTAATAGAAATTTTATTTTCCCATAGACATTTTACAAAATGTCTATGGGAAAATAAATGGCGGATGAAAATCTCTGGTACAGTGCTGAAGCAGGAAGTGACGTTCCACTTTGGCTCTCTATACTGTTTCCGGTGTAATTTATGCTATTTTTCTGTATCTTTGTCAAATAGCGTAGCACAGAATGATGACGTGCATACGTGTATATACTGTAATAATCCGCTCCCGGGATCATTAATGAGGAGGAGAAGAGGCAATACTTGGTACAGTCTTTATTCCTGGTTCACACTCATAGCTTCTAGCTACACACACACAGCTCCTAGCTACACCACGTCCAGTCGGCTTCCTCGTATTCTCAGACTCGCTCCTCACCCGAGACCGGAAGTCTCCTACCCACTGGCTGGTCCGCTGCCTTCACGTAACGTCGTAATCGCCACCGACATGTCAAACTCTGGGTCGCTACATTACCTCCTCCCTTCTAGGCCAGCTCCCACGCTGGCACCCACAACCCACGCATATCCCCCTGTACCAAAACACACCAACACATCAACACTTTTTCCCCAATATCTTTTTTTCCATCCCCACATTAAATTCTAATTCCCCACAACAGTCTTTTCTTTTCTTTTTTTCCACACACCATCATCTACATCATTGACATTTTCCCCCTTTCCTTTTACACTCATTTTCACCCACATTTCAATTATTTCATTTCTCTTTTCCCATTCATTTAAATTCTACACACCATTTGCATTTCTTTTCATTCCTTTCCTCTTTTCCCATTCCTTTAAATTCAACCCACATTTCAATTCTCTTTTTTACACACCTTTCCTTTCTTCTTTTTTACCTCCCATTCTCCCTCTGTGCCCCACAGTCCTCGCACGCACCGCAGTATCTCCGCACATCCTCCTTGTGTTTGCCCCAGTAGAAATGTCTACGGATGCGGCTGAGTGTCTCTTCAGGCCCAAAATGACTGGATCCAGGGCCCACGTGGGCCGCCCTCAGTGTCAATTCTCGCAGGCAACTAGGCACAAGCCACTGGAACCCCGCGCTTCCGTGCCCCTTTCTCTCCAAAATCCCCTCGTCCAGACGCAGGTCCGAAAACATGTTCCACAGTCCCTTCGTGGCACCGGAACATGTGTGAATCTCCTCCACAGGGGGCCGGCGTCCGGCCGCTACCCACCCGTACACCGGACCGATATCCGCATCCTCCATCTGTCTGCGATCCCACTCATACACGTCGGCATCCCAGATGACCCTGTCGTCCAGGACCACCTCTTGCACTTGCTTGTTCTCCCGTTCCGCTCCCCCAGGGGGCGGCGTGTTGAGGTCAGTGGGGGTACCACAACCGGCCGCGATCTCCACCTCGGCCTCCTTCACAGCAACCGTGGGGGGTGTGGAGCAGTCAGGTTGGGCTGGCTCCTCCGGCGTTGACCCCTCTCGCTCACCCGGAGACACGAGCGTTGCTCTCCCGACTGTAACAGCGTTGCAGATGATGTCCTCTAACGTGGGGGTTGCAGAGCAGCTAGGCTCCTCCGGCGTTAGCAACACCCGTCCATCTGGACACGCAGTCCACACTCTCGTGACCTGAATGACCGGCTCTGCACTGCTCCGCTGCTCCGCTGCTTGTTGCTCAGGCTGCTCCACTGCTCCGCTGTTCCTCTGCCTGTTGCTCCGGCTGCTCCCCCGGCTGTGTGTCTCCTCCAGCGTTCACACTCTCAGTGCAGTCTCTGGCTAAATGCTCAGGCGAACGGCACGTCCAACAAAGTCTCACCTGTCCGCCGCCTGCACGTCTCTCCTCTCCCGCTGTCTTCCAGTCCTCGACAGCTTCTTGACACTCTCTGGCTATGTGTCCCAATGCACCGCATGCCCAGCAGGCTCCCTGCTGTCCCCAGTACCTTTGCCCCGCATACCCGGTCCGTTTCCCGGGACCGCTTCAGCACCACCTCGCCACGTGGCCCAGTTCTCCACAGGTCCAACACAGTCTCTTTTGTGGCTCCTCCGGCCGTTCTCCACACTGCGCTCCCTCTGTGCTCAACTTGTCCACACGCTGCCCGACTTCCCGCAGCGCCCGCCACAGCTCCATTGCCCAGGCAGGAATCGCCTCCGCCAGCCATCTGACCTCTCTCAACAAACGGGATTCCATGGCCGCCAGCACCGAGCTGATCCCCGTCGTCAGCTCCTCTTTTCTCCCGTTCCCCAATGGCCATTCTTCACCGCGCACCATCACACGTGGCACCCTTAGCAGCTAGCACACGCAGCTAGCCTGCTACCGCTAGGTCTGGAGCCCAAAAGCCGCACCACACACCGTCTCTTTTGTCGTTCCTCCTCCACTATCTCCCCTCTCGGCCGACTCAGAGGCGTTACCGCTTCACTTGCTGACACCAGTGTAATAGTCCGCTCCCGGGATCATT
>NC_139625.1:7160792-7208292 GCF_964638095.1 Poromitra crassiceps
ACCCGTGCCCGCCCAGACCCGTCAATATAAAACCCGTGCTCGCCCAGACCCGTCAATATAAAACCCGTGCCCACCCAGACCCGTCAATATAAAACCTGTGCCCACCCAGACCCGTCAATATAAAACCCGTGCCCACCCAGACCCGTCAATATAAAACCCGTGCCCACCCAGACCCGTCAATATAAAACCTGTGCCCACCCAGACCCGTCTATATAAAACCCGTGCCCGTGCCCTGCCCGTTGTTATGGAAACCAGTCAGAGAGCGTCTCGTCTCCAGTCTAACACGTTGACTCCACGGCTGAGTTTTAAATGTTTATGTTGTGCAGTCTGTAGCATCAAACAATGCAGTATGCACGCTGGAAACATGTTGCTTATAGAGAAACAAAGGGTAAAACAACTGTTTGACAGGGGGTAAAAGTAGCCTACTCCTCTAGTTCTGTCTGGCTGACTGACCTCCGCCAACAGCACACACACTGCCCACGTCATGCACCAGAGATTACCGTAAGTGACTGTGAATTCAGCCTGAGCACAACACAAAAACATACAGTACATGGCTCTAGTCTACTGTACGTTGTTCCCAAGCACTGCCCGCCCGCGTTTAGATCATTTTTACCCGTGCCGCTACCCGTGAATTCATAGACGTATTTATATAAGTATTATTTTTTATCCAACCCGTTGCAGGACTCTGCCACCACCCGGTCCTGTCCCCACCTCCGAACCAGGCAGCCACGCGCCACCGCTGCCCAACCCTGCCCACAGGTGAGACCAACACCCACCGCCCATCGGACAGGAGCCCCCAGCTGCTGCCATATTAGATTTATTCATAAGGTCAAGTTTTTAAAATTGTATCACTACAATGAAATGGCTGATATGGGAACTAACATCATCACACATGGATACAAATACGCATGCCAATAGAGCAGGCTCTGAGGCCGCACAGCGTCTGAGCTGCATATGTGACGCGGAGCATGTGAGCTGTGTCTGTGAGCCTGCAGAGCGGGCGATTTCCATAACTGCACCCATGGTGCATGAGATTCCTAGTTCAAATAGAATAGGGGGAAAATAACTGAATACTTGAATACTGGTTTAAACACATTTTCATCAAGGGGTCAGCTGTCGCCTCATGCCACCACAAGGGGATGTATGACAGGTACATTCTCATTTAATAAACATCTGAAAGTGTTAGGGCTCTATCTTCCCGACTTGCGTTAGCGCCCGTTTTGCGCTGGAATAGCGCCGCACAAAGCCCTAATTGTGGGCGTGTCGGGCCGCTGCGCTGCACGTCATCTCAGCACAAACCCCGATAGCCGTATTCATGCCCATATTAACAGGATTCACCACAAGTTGAGATCACTCCCGTTAAAAGCCACAGCGTCACCGCCTGCACCTCTGTGACAGGCAGCAGCTTCTTTCTTGCTTAGTGCAAGCAGAGTGACAGAGTGAGAGAGAGAAAATAAATGAATGAATGAATGAATGAATGAATGGTTTATTTTCGGTCATAGGTTAATGAACCACAAACAAAATGTAACAATTTGTGTGAATATACACTACAGCAAGAGAACATCATCATACATGTACATATCAAACCATTTCACACAAATTCAATTTATACAATCAATGACCGGAATAAGGAATAGGCTGAAGCCAAGGCTTATTTTTTGCCTATCCTGTAAGAAAGAGAGAGAGAGTCAGAGAGAGAGAGAGGGGGGAGAGAACGAGAGAGGGAAGAGAGAATTGGAGGATGAACCTCCAATTCGGATTGTAATGAAAATTGATGCTTTTGTAATTAGTAGCCTTTTAATTAGCCGTTTCGCTCATATAGGCTATAACATACACATTTAAAAATAGCCTATTCGTTTCTTTAATAGGGAACGGAATGGGATGTGTGAGATTTTATTTCAATAGCCTATACCAGAATTGTCCACTCAGGTATATTGTTGCATGGTGCAATTGGGAGAGAGGTTGTATAGGCTACTATCAATGGTTACTGTAGTGTATAGCCTACTGGCCGGTGTTGTGTCAGAAAGTGATTTTCTGCCAGAAACTGATTTCGATCCGCGGGACCACCACGCACAGCACAGCACAGCGCTGCCTCGGTGCCTGGGCAGTGGTAATCCAATTCAAAACGCAAATCACTTTTTCGCACAAAACCATGACAAACAAATTCTCATGTTAAAACAAGGTGTGTTTTTTTCTGCAGTGTAGGTTAGTTGAAAATCAACGTGGCATTCTGAGGAGGGAATTGTGTGTCCGTGCGCGAGCCGTGCGTAATGGCCCTATCCAAGTGAGGATTTGCACTGCGCCGGAGAATACTGTCTGCGCTCAGGCGTACGTCTGCGTTTGCGCTAAGACCAGCTATTTCCTGGCGTTAAAATTGAGAGCACCCATTGCGCTGAACCGCCTATTTTGGAACGGGCAACTCCCAAACCTCTCTTTGCCCTCGCCACATACCGACGGTATCTTCCCCACAGCGCTAAATGACACTTGATAGGCTAGAGGGCCACCAACACACCTGGGCCACGCCTACACCTGTGTCATCACAGCGCAAAACTGGACGGTGCGCTGGGAAGATAGCAATAAGAGGCACGCAAACGCAGCGCAAAGGCAGCGCAAACGATAGCGCCGTACAAAGATAGGGCCCATTGTCTTCAGACTGGAAGAAAGTGAAGGGCTCCAATATACTGCCTTCTGGAAAAGTGCAGGGGACATGTCCCCTGTGTTTCTGTGTCCCCCCTGTAAATGATGTCCTTACCTCTGATGGCTCTGTGCTCTTTGACTTGAAGCTGCGTATAGAGGCCTCTATTACAGCAGCATACCTGAGAGAGAGAAGGAGTGTGAATGAGTCTGTCTGCTTTGCTTCAGCACCACCAGAACCAGCATACAACTGACAAACAAGAGGCATTTAACACAACCGCCAAGGGGTCATTTTTACCCCCCTGGAGTTTTCAAATGCATGTAACTGTGAAAATAAAACCCCTGCATCTCTCAGTTCATGACTTTTACTAAAATGGTTTTATTGATCATTAGGTGAATTATGGGGGGTGGGATGAAAAGACACATAAATATGATCATTTATACCTAAAACCGCCAAGGAGTCATTTTTACCCCTCATATAAAACAGCTGTATAATGCCGCGCACAACATTTGCACCATGCAACGCCCATTGTTTTTACTCAAGACGTCTTTTTGGCTTGCCTTACAGCCTAGTTCCTCATTGCGTGGCTTGCGAGACGCTGGCGGCTCTCGAAGCTTTAGTTGGCGGCTCTAAGAAATTGAAAAAAAAAAAAAAAAAAAACCTTTAGGCTATGGCATATTATTACAATACAACAATACTGGTGTTGACAGTAATAGAAGGTGCCAAATCACTCAAAACAATAAGCATTTTGCTTTTAGGAGTATTGTGCCAGCGTGCAGCGCTGTTCCAAAACGTGTCAACGTGTGTCGTTGCCTGGGAAACGCACATCCCATAATACAACTGTTCACATCGCATCCCATAATAGTATGATGATACTTGGGATGCCATTGCGAACATAGATGTGAACAGGTTAGCTAAAACTTCAGCGTCGCCAGCGACGGCCCTCACCGTTGCGGTCGGGGTACGTTTCGAAATCCCTCCAGGCCTGAAAGATTTTCTAGGGGAAACTGGTATATATATGTGTGTGTGTGTGTGTGTGTGTGTGTGTGTGTGTGTGTGTGTGTGTGTGTGTGTGTGTGTGTGTGTGTGTGTGTGGAAAACAACAACAAAAAAATGGTAGGCAGATGTGCTTGGTTGGGGTGGCTTTTGGTGTTTTGCGGTAAAAGTGGCTCTCCTATTGACTTTGTCCTGCCAGTGCGGCTCTCATCGAAGAAATAGTGAGGATCACTGCCTTGCAGTAAGCTAGATTAGCCACATACATTAGCCTATCTTAGAAAAAAAGAGACGTACAGTAACAACAGAAGAAGAATGAATGTCCAGAGGCAGTGAAAATGCTTCAGGACATGAGTGAGGGAGAATCTGATGGGAGAGCTGACTGATCCTTCATTTACACCTGATGCTGAAAAGTCTTCATATCAGGAGGAGTACGATCCTCCACAGCGTAAACAAGGCTTCTGGTGACAGGTCATGTTACAACTCAACTTGAAAATGCTTATATGGCATATAGCAATATATAGAGCCACCGCGGGACGCCTCTGCTGTCGGAGCACAATGACACCAGCCACTTGTTTAGTTTGACCAGACTTATTTATTTGACACATTCCATGTAATTTTAGGAGGTTTCAGCTGAACTCATTCTACATATTTATATCCTTTAGTGTCTCAACCACTGCAAGTTCTGTGCACACTTATATGAGACAGGCAGGGACAGGATAGGAAAGCTATCCAGCCGGGACTGTGCACCGGGAGACCATAGCATTTACTGGGGACACCTCGGCATTCCGAAATGTCGGCACTCCGAAATACCGGCATTCCGACAAAATTGTCGGAATGGAGATCTGTCTCGCCATTGCAAAAGAACCCTAACCCTAACCCGGGGGACCGGCTGGAGCTAACCTCTCCCAGCCCCCACGTCTAAACCTAACCTCTCCCACCCCCCATGCCTAAACCTAACCTCCCCCAGACCCTAACCCCAAACCTAACCTCTCCCACCCCCCACGCCTAAACCTAACCTCCCCCAGAACCTAACCCTAAACCTAACCTCTCCCACCCCTGTAGGCTAAATAAATCAAGATGCTATGTCGGAATGGCGAACCTAATATCTTTCGCAATGGCGAAACCTTTTTTGGAGATAAAAAGGGCCGCCTCTCCGAAAGCATAGAAGTCAATGATCGGAGAAGGAGGGCGCCAGGAGAGGAGGCGACCAGCTGAGCGAGCTCCATGAACTTCGTAGGAAATAGGTCTTTTTTTTAGAGTAATTTCGTTTTGTTTATAATTTCGTTGCTTCTATTCGCTTTGTAAATAACTAGTGTATATATCAGTGTCTTTTATACAGTGTACATAGTAGCGCAAGTGCACTTTTTTGGCAAAAAGAGAACACAACAACAGCGTGGACTACTGTGGATTACCGCCGGTCTATCGTTCTATTGTTCTTACTGCGTCTCCCCCCCCCCCCTCAAAGGGACTGGGCCAACAAGATGGAGGACAACGACAACATCAACTATAACAACGATAACAACGACGGCATCAGCACCGTACGTAGGTACAACAGGGGCGCGCTGATAAACATCAGAAATGCGCAAAAACATCCCAAACAAAACTGGACGGCTCCCGACCTCTCTGGATTCCGTGAACTCAAACGACAGAGGAGAGGAAGACGAGGGGGTCTCCTCGCACGGCAGAGAAGGCGAGCGTATAAACCACCACTGCCCAGCATTCTCCTGGCTAATGTCCAATCATTGGAGAATAAAATGTGTGAATTGAGAGCAAGGGCACAATTCCAAACGGACATAGCGAGATGTAACGTCCTGTGTTTGACTGAAACCTGGCTTTCAGCCGACACTGCGGATCATACCATTACAATCCCCGGCTTCAGTATACATAGGGCAGACAGAGACAAAGAGCGCTCCGGGAAAGCGAGGGGCGGCGGCGTCTGTCTGATGATAAATAAGAACTGGTGTGCAAATATCACTAACATTGAAACGCACTGCACAGCGGACTTGGAATACGTTATGCTCCAATGTGTACCGTATCATAGTCCGAGGGAATTCACGTCAGTCACCCTTGCTGCAGTTTATATCCCCCCCCAAGCCAACGCAATAAACGCAGCCAAGGAACTCCACCGCGCGATCAGCGCACAGGAGCTCAAACAACCGGAAACAGCAATGATCCTGGCAGGTGACTTCAATAGAGTCAACCTGAGGAAGCGCTTGCCTTCACTCCATCAGCACATCAACTTCCACACAAGGGGAGAACGCACACTGGACCAGTGCTACACGAACATCAAACACTGCTACAAGGCTACACCCCGCCCCCCCTTCGGCAGATCGGACCATGCCTCCATCCTGCTCGTTCCCAGGTATCAACAACAGCTCAAGCGACACCCCCCGGCCTTCCGAACCGCCCACTGCTGGTCAGACCAATCAGAGGACATCCTGAGAGACTGTTTCGACCAAACAGCATGGGAAGCTACAATAAAAAAAGCGCGGAGAGAATATGGAAGGCAGCTGGAGGCAAAACTGGACTCCAACAACCCCAGACACCTGTGGAGAGGCCTCCATGCTGCCACAGACTTCAAAGGGGAAAAACAGCAAAACGCCAACGTGCCACCCACCCTGCCAGACGAACTCAACGCGTTCTACGCCAGGTTCGACCCCTCTGCCAGAGCGCCTCCCCTCCTCCCCTACCCCTCTCCTCCCCACCACCCCCCCTCCACCTCCCCCCCTCCCCCCCCCCCCTCAGCCACCTCTCCCCCCCTCCTCAGCCACCTCTCCCCCCACCACCCCCCTCCTCCCCTCCCCGCCATCACCCCCCCCTCTCTCCTCCCCCCCACCACCCCCCTCCTCTCCCCCCCCCCTCAGCCACCTCTCCCCCCCATCACCCCTCCTCCTCTCCTCCCCCCCATCACCCCCCCCTCTCTCCTCCCCCCCACCGCCTCCCCAACACCCCTCCTCCTCTCCTCCCCCCCACCTCCCCTCCTCCCCTACCCCCCCCCCCCACCCCTCAGCACCCCCACCACCTCCCATTCCCACCCAACCACCAACCCCCCCCCACCCCCCACAGACCCAGACCGCCCTCTCACCATCACTGAGGATGAGGTGCGCCGGTCGTTCCTGCGCATCAACCCACGCAAGGCGGCCGGCCCGGACGGCATCCCCGGGCGGGTCCTCAAGGCCTGCGCCCACCAGCTGGCAGGCGTATTCACAGACATTTTCAACCAGTCTCTCTCCCTTCGACGAGTTCCCTCCTGCTTCAAAGCAGCGACAATCATCCCCATTCCCAAGCAGCAGAAAGTGACCAGCCTCAATGACTGGCGCCCAATAGCCCTCACGCCAATAGCCAGCAAGTGCTTTGAAAAGCTAGTCATATCACAGTTTCGCCCCACACTCCCCCCGGACCACGACCCGCTACAATTTGCATACCGCCCCAACAGGAGCACAGCGGATGCAGTAGCACACGTGCTCCACACCGCCCTGTCCCACCTGATGGGGAAGGACACCTATGTAAGAATGCTCTTCGTGGACTACAGCTCAGCATTCAACACAATAGTACCCTCCAGGCTGGTACGCAAGCTCAAGGATCTGGGACTAAACACAGCAATGTGCGACTGGATCCTGGATTTCCTGACAGACCGCCGCCAGGTGGTGAGGGTGGGCAACCTCACCTCCTCCCCACTGACCATCAGCATAGGAGCGCCCCAGGGGTGCGTCTCCAGCCCCTTCTGGTACGACCTCTACACCCACGACTGCGTGGCGACTCAAACTTCGAACACCATCGTGAAGTTTGCAGACGACACAGCAGTCGTGGGGCTGATCTCGGGGGGCGACGAGACGGCCTACAGAGAGGAGGTGGGGGCCCTGGAACAATGGTGCCAGGACAACCACCTCTCTCTGAACGTCTCCAAGACCAAGGAGATCATTGTAGACTACAGGAGGGGGGGGGCGCACACCCCCCAATCACCATCAACGGCACAGTGGTGGAAAGGGTGGACAGCTTCAAGTACCTGGGAGTCAACATCCACCAGGACCTGACGTGGGCCGGCCACTGTTGTCAAAAAGGCCCAACAGCGAATACACAGACTCAGGCGCCTGAAGAAATTTGGGCTAAGGCCAGAAATCCTTACGGACTTCTACAGAGGCACCATTGAAAGCCTGCTGACTGGCTGCTTCACCACCTGGTACGGGAACTGTACCACCATGGACCGCAGGGCGCTACGGAGAGTGAGACGCGTGGCCCAGCACGTAACAGGATGTGAGTTGCCAGACCTGCATGAACTGTACAAACAGCGGTGCCTCAGGAGGTCCCTGAAGATCATCAAAGACACAAACCATCCCCACAACAGCCTGTTCTCCCTGTTACCCTCAGGGAGAAGATACAGGGTCCCAAAAGCTTGCACAAATCGCTTGAGGAACAGTTTCTTCCCGCAGGCCACGAGACTCCTTAACACAGTGGTTCTCAAATGGGGGTCCGCGGACCCCCAGGGGTCCGTGGCACTTTGCCAGGGGGTCCGCGAAAAATTTTCAGGTAAAAAAAAATATATATATATATATATAAAAAAAAAAAAAATGCTACATGTTACTTATTCCTTCTCAAACTACTTCCTACATGGTGCTAGTCTATCAAAATATCTTGGCTGTCATTGATTGTGTTGCATAGTGGTTTTCTGTACTGTTGACAAATTGTGATATTGTAAGTCGCTTGGGACAAAACAAAAGCGTCTGCTAAATAACGTAATGTAATGTAATGTAATAAAAAAAAAAAAAAAAAATTGCAAAATCTTCATAGTTCAACGAAAATAGTTTATGCTTTCAATCTAAAATGGTTCATGGATTACATTCTAATAACAAACCTATCAAATTAAAAGTCAAGCACGTTACCGTGGAAACAATTAAGCTTAGCCCAAAATCACAAATCAGAATGAGGGGGTCCCCGGTATATTTTCTATCTTGTAAGGGGTCCTTGGCTGAAAAACATTTGAGAACCTCTGCCTTAACATACACAAATAGTGTAGTAGCCATGCTGTACCGTACTGTAGCTGCTACCATTACGTATGTCTAATGTTTAATTGTATGTTTAATAAGGAATATGCTATTTGCGTATGTCAAATACGCCAAATTTAAAAACGCTGAGTTTAATTGTATGTTTAATAAGGAATATGCTATTTGCACCTGTATGTCAAATACGCCGAATTTAAAAT
This sequence comes from Poromitra crassiceps, assembly GCF_964638095.1. Classification (NCBI taxonomy): domain Eukaryota; kingdom Metazoa; phylum Chordata; class Actinopteri; order Beryciformes; family Melamphaidae; genus Poromitra; species Poromitra crassiceps. The sequence goes on from NC_139625.1 coordinate 7,169,624, forward strand.
GTTTAAGCACGTCTAAAGTATGCACATGACATGTGCACCTATGGTTGTCGTGTCTCTTGTTGTTTTTGCACTCATATGCCCTGTTGTATTTGTACTATGTTGTAAACGGAGTCCACAGCACAAGAATTTCACACGTGATACTTGTACCTTGGAGTGACAATAAAAATCTTGACTCTTGAATCTTGAATCTTGAATGCCGACACTTCGGAATGGCGAGATTACCCCGCATTTACTAGATGTTATTTTGTGTGTGTGTGTGTGTGTGTGTGTGTGTGTGTGTGTGTGTGTGTGTGTGTGTGTGTGAGAGAGAGAGAGAGAGAGAGAGAGAGAGAACATTGTTTCTGTATCGCCATTAGCATAACTAAAATATTATAAGCCTTCTAGCCTCTAGTTATTATCCAAAATTTGTTTTTAACTTTTACTTATGCCTAATATTCTTCTTTTATAATAATTAAATTGTTTAAATGTGTTAATTATTTTGTTTGTTTGTTTGTTTGTTTGTTATAGCTTACAGTCTTACAGTTTATTGATGAATTGTACAATTTTATTTTTATATTGGAATGTTGGCGGTTCTAGTGTTAAGATGTCTCATGTCCCACCACAATCACAGTAAACATAGACAGTTGTTAAACTATTTTAAAAATAAATATGATATATTATATAATTATAATATGTATATATTATATACATAATGTCTTTACATAACACATGAATTGTATTAGTATTGTACTACTAGTACTTCCAGTGAATGCCAAGCCCTGACCATAATAGGCTGTCAATACTATAAAGCAGTGGTTCTCAACCTTTTTACACCAAGTGCCACCTCAGAAATGATCAGACTACAGACAGGGCGGGAGGAAGCCCTACATACCACAGGGTGAGAACCAGTGCTTAAAGGGAGCGGAGCACTTGCTTTAGCTTGGAGGGTTACTCTGTCGACGCAACAGCTTGTCTGGCCAGCGCCCTCTTGTGGTTCAGTAGTGCTCCGTTGCGATGAACACTCCCGTTTATTTGTGGACAGATAACAAAAACAAAAGACGCCTCCAAACAGATACACTGTAACAAACTAAATGACACACTGTCACAAACGACCGCTGACATCTTCAGTGTGGACCCACATCGAGGAGAGAGAGCTTCCCCACTTTTGATTGACAGCCACCTTTACCAATCATTGTGACCGTGTTCTGCGCACGGACACACACACACACACACACACAGTCAGGCAGTCAGACACGATGACAAAGATCTTCTTCTATTGTATTTACAACATACGTAATGCACCAGCTGAGTGAATGTTGCCTTTGCACTCCATGTAAATGAGTGTTTCAATGAGACAGATTGATGTTAGGGTGGAATTGTAAAAGCTTTTTGGAGCTTTCTCAAGCAACATAAATGCTTCTAATTTGTATAAAACTTAGTTAAGAATAAGATAAGTTACACTTTGACCCACTCTTACAGGTCTAGTTCTCAACCCATACTACTCAGAGTGTGATCAATAGACCCACTCTTACAGGTCTAGTTCTCAACCCATACTACTCAGAGTGTGATCAATAGACCCACTCTTACAGGTCTAGTTCTCAACCCATACTATTGTGATCAATTAGAAACAGACAAAGTTTTTTGACAACCTGATGAATAGTCCAAGCTGCAGCACGTGCATGATCCTGAGTGAGCGCGGGCCCAGGCACTTCTCCACCTTGGTCCTTGTCTTATAGCCATCATAATGATACATCAGCCAGCTCCAGATGTTAACGACAACCCAGGATCCCAGCAGAAAAGCCAGCAGTAGACCCAGGCTGATGTAGTACTTCTTCTGGTAGAACTCCACAGCTGCATATATATCGAGCGCTATGTCCAACAGAAAGAACAGTGGACCCACCACGGAAACCATGAGGGAGGATTTGGAACATTTGACAGCCATTTCTGTCTAATCTACCTGCAACTGCCAGTGCTATGCTGTGTTCAGCTGTTTACACCTCTTCCTCTCTCTCTCTCTCTCTCTCTCTCTCTCTCTCTCTCTCTCTCTCTCACACACACAAACTGATTGGAAACTGAAAGTGAGCAAACAGTTCAGTGTGTTTAAACATGACTCCTCCTTTCAAACTAAACCTCATATGGAGTCACATGATAATAATTCTGGGCTCTGTAATAAGTCAAATCATCTTGCACATTTTATTTAAAAAAACTGCGTCTCAATAACTGTGCAATTTCTGTCCCATAGCTTTGCTTATATAGCTAGATAAACCACAGTGCAATATCTGACTCATAGCCTTGTTTACAATCCAGTGTGGTTTACATATACCAGACTGTAAATAGCTATATAATTTTCATTTTAGCCCTTCTTATATACATATTTATATTTGTACATCACACTCATTGTATATCATGTAAATAACAGCTAACTTGCTTTGTATATGATCACTGTTTTTCATTTGAGCTATGCACACCTTCTCCCCCCGCCCCCCCTGTGTAAGTACATTGAGAGCAACATATACCAGAGTCAACTTCCCTGTATGTCTACAAACTTAATAAAGCTGATTTTGATTCTATTACAGATAAAAATAATATATGATGATGATGATGATGATGATGATGATGATGATGATGATATAGGAAAAGTCACAGGATGAAGGCACAAGCAAACATTCTCTCACTCAGGTTTAGTAGCTGTACAGATGGTGTGAAGATGTCTCTGTTCAGAGCATATTATACACAACTCTATCCTGGACACGTGTGGTCAAAGTACAAAAAGGCAATCTGACAGAGACTTCAAGTAGCTTATAATGATCCCATGATAATACTACTTAAAATATCTAGATGTTATAGTGCAAGTGAAATGCTTGTGGCTGCAGGAGTCAGTACATTCCTAACTGATTTAAGAAATCTCATGTGTATCTGCGAGCTTGATGTCTCTGTAAATGAAATCATCTTGGTTTTATCAAACATAAGGTTTAGTACTACACACTACCAATCCCTACTGTGGAGACATTGTTACAGTTGTCTCTTTGTAAGACATCAATTTGTTTAAACCAGGATCTATTTTTGATCCTTATAATCCATTCTATGTTGCCCTGTCTTTTATCTGGACCCTGAGCCTGAAATACATTTGGAATGAATGAATGAATGAATGAATGAATGAATGAATGAATGAATGAATGAATCCTTAAAGGCATATATATACAGTAACTAGTATTACTACACTTTGGGGAGCAATAAGCTTAAATGGGAAGAGAAAAGAACAAAGGACTCGGTCTGTCTGTCTGTCTGTCTGTCTGTCTGTCTGTCTGTCTGTCTGTCTGTCTGTCTGCCTGTCTGTCTGTCTGTCTGTCTGTCTGTCTGCCTGCCTGCCTGCCTGCCTGCCTGTCTGTCTGTCTGTCTGTCTGCCTGCCTGCCTGTCTGTCTGCCTGCCTGCCTGTCTGTCTGTCTGTCTGTCTGTCTGTCTGTCTGTCCTCCACATATCACGAGAACCTTTTATCCGATCTACTTCACACTTGGTGCTCAGGAGGACCTAAGTGCAGTGTGGAGTGTGGAGTTGTTTGGATGAGCGCTTCTTGAGAAAGCTGTAAGGTGACGCAGGTGTCCTTTGCGAGGTGCAGGTTATGGTGAAGGAAATGAAAGAGGTGCCTCTGTCATTTCTCACCCCCCTACGATCTGCAGCCTGCAGCTCTGTGACCACATCCTCTTCTCTGCTGTCGCTCTCAACTTCTTAGAACAGGATGGTCAAACATACGGCCCACGGGCCAGAAACGGCCCATCAGAGGGTCCATTCCGGTCCACAGGACGACTTTGCAAAGTGTAAAAATTACATTGAGGAGTCTTTCATTTCAATGTGATGCACTTGTGGTTTCAGGAACAAGTTAAATACTAAGTAGCCTATTCATGTTTTCTCTATTCATCACTAAATAGTCAACTATTTTCAATACCCTTGAATATAGAGAATTGCACAGTTGCCGTCAATTGTGAGAGTCACTGACATACGGTATGCATGGGCCACATTCAATTAATGATCAGAATGTATTGGTGGCCTGATTAAAAGTGGTGGAGGGCCGTATCTGGCCCGCGGGCCTTGATATTGACACATGTGGTCTAGGCTGAAGAAACATCTTCATAAATCAGAGGTGTCAAACTCTTTTTAGTTCATGGGCCACATGCGGCCCAATTTAGTCTCAAGTGCCAGACAAAGACAATCAATGCACAATAATCTATAAATAACAGTTACACATTTCCCACTTTCTTACATTTTAAGAACACGTTTTCACATAGGGTTATCTCAGATCAAACAAATGATCAAGTCTGTTGTCTGTAACTGTGCACTTTTACAGATCCCACAATATCGCCGTTATGAAGGGCCGCAAATAAGCCACCGTTGCCTTTTTACACAGAAAGCGATTTCAAGTGTTTTTACACAGCAAAGACGGCGTTCCTGCGTCGATGTTCTATCGTTGCCATGGAGATGTGAACAGCTGTACCTACCTGCTGCCAAGCAGAATAAAAATACAGTAGTAGACTATAAGTATTGTAACAGTGAGGCTGGTTTTGAGGAGAGACCGATAGAAATATATAATAAATATCAACGTTGGTCCACAACCAAAAACGTTGCTATTTTACAATTTCGGCTCCAACAATTGTAAAAAAAAATTAAATGGGAGTTTAAACAGGGGTGGGACATTTTAGAGGGGGGGAGAGGTTAGGTTTAGGTGTGGGGGGTGGGGTGGGGTGGGAGAGGTTAGGTTTAGGGTTAGGGTTTTTAGCCTGTGGACAAACGTTGCTATTTTACAATTTTTTGGATATTGGGCTGGTTAAAAATTAATGTATATATACTAATAAAAATGCAGCAGTTAAGATGGCGAGGCTAAAACCAAAGTAAAGTGCGAGTGCTGAGTCTCTAAAGGAATCGTGTGTTAAGGTGTTTACAGCTCACAGAAGCATCACTCCTCGGCCCCTATCGTTGCATCCGCCTATAAATGAGCGCCCAGCGCAGCGCAGATCAGTGGGCGTGGACCAGCCCACTCGATATCTTGGTGTCGGCGCTACACGCAGCCTTAAGCATTACAACCACGCCTTTTAAGTGTAAAATTATGCACAGTCTGCTCATTGGGGAAGTGCAGTAAACAAGTCACAAGCTTGCCTTTTAAGCTCCAATTCCACAGAGCAATCCAGTAAAACCAGACAAGCCAAGCGCTCTGCCCCCCCCCCCTTCATCTGTCTGTCTCCATATATAGGCTATTATTCCATATTATTATGCTTCTCAAACCAATCTAACTGCAGTTTAAATACTGCAAGCATGTAAATACGCTACACTATAGCAAGATCAAAGTGAAAAGAATGTTCTAAACGCATTGGCTAGAAAAAATTATGAGATTAGATTGGTGAAAGTTTGTCCAGAATGATATCATTTTCTCTCCCCTGCTGCAGGTAGGATGATGCACATAAATATAGCCTACATTATGTAAAGTCATTGCAGAAATGTGTTTTTATTGTAAAACTAAATGTGAAGTAGGGCCAATTTATTGGAGCGGACATCACAGTACATGACAGTAGAACCGCGTTACGCTGTCACTTATCTAAATCACGTTAAATCTGCGAGGGATATATATAGCCGCTATAGGATTACATATATGTTTCACATAGGGTTGTAATTTGATTTCGCCATTTTATTTTGTCCAATATTGAAATGTTCCACAATTGCAATTGTGTTAAGATAAATATTATTTCGATCTACCACTTACCCTATTTAAGCTGATTTGGTTGCTATTTCTTCTCAAACGGATTCGCCTCAATGCGCCTCAATGCATACTGGGAGATGTCACATCTGTGGCGTGCCTGTCTGCTGTCTGCTGTCTGATGCACGAGGGAGTGAGAGAGAGAGAGAGAGAACCGGCGAACTTTTTTCCAGCAGGCACGTTTTTTGCGTTTAAGGCCAGTTTTTGCGCCTAAGGCCTGTGGGAGAATAGGGCCCCTCTTCTCTCTGGAGTGGAGACTCAACACCAGTTATACATCCCTTACAGTAAGCTACTTATTATATATATAATTATTCTTGCCACTTAAACACCAGTCTGTTAGGAAACTTTGTCAGTAACTAAGTAATGTAATAAGGGATTACAATTTTACAAACAGTAATTATATTACAGTTACTAATCCAAGTAATGCTGAGTTACTTCGTTACATGATTACCTGCCAGTGTTTTGGGCTTTATGCAGAAAAACAACAGAGAAACTCAGGAGAGACCATTGCTTTTTTTTTATATAGCCTATAGTATACTGTATTACTTCAGGTCTGAGAGGCTGCAGTGTTACAGTTATGCAGTTTGGCCGATTGTGGACTCCTGTATTTCATTCCAATAAAGTGGATTCAGTTGTAGCAGCGGGCTTCGTTGTACGTCACTTTTTCGGGGTAAAAAAAGTAAGTAGTAACGCAACTAGTAATGTAACTAATTAATTAAAAAAAGTAATCAGTAAAGTAACATTACTTTTTTAAGGAGTAATCAGCAATCACTAACTAATTACATTTTCAGAGTAACTTGCCCAACATTGCAGGAGACTTATGCGGGAGGGAGAGATGTTACTCTCTCCCACTGCTGGCCGCTAGTGTGCGGTGTTTAGGGCTCGGTCTGGGTCTGTCTGTCTCGCACTTTGCCTTGGTCACCAAACGTGGAGGCTGCTGCTGCTGCTGCTGTTGACTCAGTAATTAAAAACAGTTTGTTAAAACTCACCATTTTTCCAATGGAGTTCGGAGGACACAGGATATTAGCGAGGCGAGCTGTTTACTTGGCTTCTCTGTGTAACTAATAACCTAAGATCCACACCTCCGATGACTAAAATCATTCATCCATGAAGATGTATTAAAAATGACCAATATCTAAAAAATGACAGTGATGTGAATTGAAAAAGTAAGAAAATATAGTCCATGAATTGGATAACAGCTGGCGCTCTGTGATGACATCATCGACAAGCAACTTAATTCACACGCTTACATTTGGGTTAATGTAAGTGCACAACTAAAATATAACATAGGTCTCATTTTTAGATATTCTAATGCTATAATAAATGCCATTTTACGTGTGATCTGTCTGATTCTTTCAGGAAGTGTATAAAGAGCACCCCTGCGGGTGACCTAACTGAGCCGGATTTCTTAATTAGGGAATTATGGCCAATTAATTGTCATAATTACCTAATGATTGCCCTAATTACCTAATTATGTGATGTCACTCGAGCAATGATAACATCATCTGGTGACATCATCACTGATGACATCACTCACTGATGACAGTGACATCACCAATTATATACAGATAAGTGATATCATCAGTGGAGACCACTGTGTTCCAGACCAGGGGGGTCTACTGTAACTCCCAGGGTCGATCTAACGCCCATGGGTCCACTAGTTCAATATAGTGCACATGAGAAGAAAATTTGCTCTACCATCAACCAATCTGGAAAATTGCATTCTTCAATACTAATGCATTAACGGAAAAAAGTAAAACAAAAAGTGGTCAGAGAAACCAAATATTTTTCTCAAATGAAAAGTTATCTATTTAGCTTCTCTCCAACTCAGTTCATTGTTAATTAAGCACTTCAAACTTTAAGTATAAATCTAAATGCTTTCTTGAAACTGACTTGTCCAAATTGAGTGACTCCAGGCAGGACAAAGGTGACAACGGGGACAGGATATACAAGCAGACAGTGACCTACTGCTTCTATGGAGACATACAGGGTGCAATAGAGAAGGAGACTCCTCTCTCTGTAGAGAGTGACCTACTGCTTCTGTGGAGACATACAGGGTGCAATAGAGAAGGAGACTCCTCTCTCTGTAGACAGTGACCTACTGCTTCTGTGGAGACATACAGGGTGCAATAGAGAAGGAGACTCCTCTCTCTGTAGACAGTGACCTACTGCTTCTGTGGAGACATACAGGGTGCAATAGAGAAGGAGACTCCTCTCTCTGTAGAGAGTGACCTACTGCTTCTGTGGAGACATACAGGGTGCAATAGAGAAGGAGACTACTCTCTCTGCAGACAGTGACCTACTGCTTCTGTGGAGACATACAGGGTGCAATAGAGAAGGAGACTCCTCTCTCTGCAGACAGTGACCTACTGCTTCTGTGGAGACATACAGGGTGCAATAGAGAAGGAGACTCCTCTCTCTGTAGACACTGACCTACTGCTTCTGTGGATACATACAGGGTGCAATAGAGAAGGAGACTCCTCTCTCTGTAGACACTGACCTACTGCTTCTGTGGATACATACAGGGTGCAATAGAGAAGGAGACTCCTCTCTCTGTAGACACTGACCTACTGCTTCTGTGGAGACATACAGGGTGCAATAGAGAAGGAGACTCCTCTCTCTGTAGACAGTGACCTACTGCTTCTGTGGAGACATACAGGGTGCAATAGAGAAGGAGACTCCTCTCTCTGTAGACAGTTACCTATTGCTTCTGTGGAGACATACAGGGTGCAATAGAGAAGGAGACTCCTCTGCAGACAGTGACCTACTGCTTCTGTGGAGACATACAGGGTGCAACAGAGAAGGAGACTCCTCTCTCTGCAGACAGTGACCTACTGCTTCTGTGGAGACATACAGGGTGCAATAGAGAAGGAGACTCCTCTCTCTGCAGACAGTGACCTACTGCTTCTGTGGAGACATACAGGGTGCAATAGAGAAGGAGACTCCTCTCTCTGTAGACAGTGACCCACTGCTTCTGTGGATACATACAGGGTGCAACAGAGAAGGAGACTCCTCTCTCTGCAGACAGTGACCTACTGCTTCTGTGGAGACATACAGGGTGCAATAGAGAAGGAGACTCCTCTCTCTGCAGACAGTGACCCACTGCTTCTGTGGAGACATACAGGGTGCAATAGAGAAGGAGACTCCTCTCTCTGTAGACAGTTACCTATTGCTTCTGTGGAGACATACAAGGTGCAATAGATACACCTCACACATCTGGCTTGTGTTAGGGTTAGGGTTGTGTGGCACAGGGAACCTCACAAAGCTGGCTTGTGTTAGGGTTAGGCTTAGGGTTGTGTGGGCACAGGGAACCTCATGCTCTGAGCACGTGTTCTCGTCAGCAGATAATATCGTAAATACAAAGAGAGCCACACTTGATCTCGACCATGTTGATAGATTTGTGTCATATTCAGCATCAATGCTACATTTGATCTTGTTTAAGTTGTTTTAGTTCAAAGCTGCCATTTGACATTTCAAATTAATTCGAATTTCATTTTAAGAAAAAGTAACAGTCCTAGAATGCACTACGTGTGTGTGTCTGGTATGTATGCATGTGTCTGATAATGTGTGTGTCTGCATGTAGGTGAATGCATTATGTCTGTTACTGTAGTCATGTAGTCTGTGGGTGTGTGTGAGTGTGTGTGTGAGTGTGTGTGTGTGTGTGTGTGTGTGTGTGTGTGTGTGTGTGTGTGTGTGTGTGATCTAAAGTGTGTGGTCGACAGTGTTTCCTGTGCGTACTTCCCTCAATGTTTCCATTTCATGTCTACTTGTCTCTAATCTATTTTGGGGCCAGCACTAGCGCTGCCCAGGGCCGGCACGTGCCATTCTGCCACTCTAGGCGAGAACAAATCATGCCGCCCCCAATTTGCAACACCATGCAGCATCCAAGTATGCATGACGCAATATGCAGGCATTTTGCACATCCATATAGCCTACCAAAAATAACACAACACAGGTCTGCATAATAACTCGCCATGATACAGCACAGCTATTTTCCAAATAATCACAATTCTCAGATCCTCAAAATATGCAAATCTCTCTTATCTACCACTTTCTCATATGCGTAAAACACACACATGGAATGTGCGCACGGTGGCGCAAGCACATTAATGTAAGACTCACAATGTATTTAGCCTATATCAGCAGATTCACAACTTGAACAACGACGAGTAGAGGGCAAATAAAGCTTGTTTACCTTTCAGAAGTGTAGCTACACCAGTGGGGGCTGCGTCAGCAAAGGTCTTTAAATAAATCCAATCATCCTCTATTAGGATTCTCTCTGCCAGTTAATTTTATATGGAGATCGTTGCCAGTCCATTAAGTCTGTCTTGTTTCATTGTAGGCTACTACTGCAGAGGTAGTTTCAACTTTGAGAAACTTCACATATTGTATATTGGCATTTTGGTCGCTCCAATGAATGGGCAGGCAAAGTGCGCACCGCACAGGGAAACCGAATGTTTTGGAACCCAGAAACAACGTTAGAATATCGCGCTAATTTACTGAGTACACATGGTACACATAATATGAGCATGGCCTAGGCTACCTTAACCGAAAGTGAATGATGAAAATTAGTATGTATGTATGTAATTTCATTTACTCCTTGTTCCTTTTACTCGATTAAGCAGGATGGAGAAGGCATGATGATAATCTTCACACATGAGGACCACTTTCATGAGTTTTGTAGCGTAAATGCGAGCCCTAGAAGTAAAAAGCTCGAGCTAAGCTAATCCAGAACTACACACTGTCGCATAGGCTTCCACGTCACGTCAGCACTCAACCTGGACTGTTGTTGATGTGTGCACTGATTACCCCGGGCTGAACGGGGCTGAACCAGGTGAGGGAAAGAGAATTTCCGTGTTCGTCCTTTGAAGTGGTGACGTTATTGACGTATATATCCACATCGATTCAGCAGTGTAGTCTCATTTAGCCGTTTGCTAGCTAGCCGCCCTTTTAACGGCACGTAAAAGCTTCAAAACTCATAAAAGTGGTCTGTGTCCGTGTGTGAAGATGATATTACTAAACACTGGTTTGCCTTTGATTAAGCCAGCATTGCCCAGAGAGATTATTACACGCATTGCGTGCCGATCTGCGAGCTGATCTGGTCATCTGCACGCCAATCCGAGGAAGCCTGAGCCTTTGGGTGGCACGCTGCGGTATAGCCAAGGAAATGCAGGAAACGTGACTCCTTCCAGAGCATTTTGCAAACTGTTTCCACTTTCCAGCTTTACTTTATTCACCAGTTTGACGTTTTCTGGTCCAAAATAATCCAGGTTGTAAAGTACCTATCCAACACCGCCTCGCATCCAGCGCATCGCGCCTCCTCAGCTGTTGCCAAAGACCTTGCAAAGAACTGACACTCCAACACACAGCTAATCCACCATTTTGGACAGACTAGGCGACACAGTCAATAGGCTCGTTTGAGTTGACTGCTGCTGCCTCACCTGGAAAGCAGAGGAGAGCAGCCGAGCACAGTCAGGTGAGGCGTCAGCAAGACGAACACCCCCACAGCACACTCACTGCTGCTTTTCTTCTTCTACAGTTTTGTTTAACAGCGGTTTGTAAACAAATTAAAACATGCATTAGCACCACCCACTCTCACTGCTAAAATGACACAGCCCTTCAGATTACTTATTTTATTTGTACCCCCCTCGTCCAGCAGCTGGATCGTAAGGTGTATTTTTTTTTTTTTTTTACTGTGGAAAAAAAAGTTTTTGGAGTTCAGGCCTGAAACTTTCCCCATCATTTTTTTTTGATTTATCATGGTAATTCACCCTTCCGCCACCCTAAAAAAGTGTTCCTGGCACAAAGTAAGTGCTATAATCACGTTAACCCCCCTCGGATCCAGCAGCCGGCGTATTAAAACCATTAAAACCACTTTTTTGAGACCTCCAGGAAATTTTTACAAAATTAATCTATTTTATTTTTTTCAGCGGGCATCCTGGACCAAACACCTTTAAATTTGACCTTAACTCATTGAATGCCAATGACGACAGCTGTCGTCAATTCAAATACTGACGTAGAGTGCCAAAGACGACGATTGTCGTCAATTGCGTTTTTTGACGGTGGGACGTGGATCAATCCCTGATACATCTCTGGTACAACTATTGTAGCTATTGGAGGTCTATAACCTATTTTACAGAACCCTTAGGTGGCGACAGTGCTCTCCACATAACAGAAAGGCAAGGAAAAAACAAAGAAGAAGTCGTTATGGAAACGGAAATCGCATCGCATCCGTATGCATCGATATGCTGAAGCACGTTACTGCAGCTGTGCCTGCAGCAGCCAATCTGCTCCCACAATTGAGCCGCTCCGTGTCGGTTGCGACAGCAAATCCGCACATCCACACCGTGGAGTTGTTATTATTCTCAACTGGAAGCATCGTTGCCGGTGACAAACACACGCGGAACGCTGTAAAAAAGCCTGGCTGTTCCGCACCCTTCACTGTGCGCACAGCAAACTCAGCAGAGAGCCACCACAGACAGGAGGAGGAGTGTGCAGTTGAGGCGAGGCGGGGCGGGGCGGGGGTTGGGGGGGGGGCACGCAGAGCAGCACGCAACACCCAGACAGACCCAGGCAGCAGGACAGGATTGACAAACGCAAGCCAGAATATCCGATACCCACCAGCAGCAAATCAAAACCAGCAAGAAGCTGCAACCAGCAGCGCACGCAGGGGCCAGCGCTGCTGGTTGTAGCTAAAAATATTATTCTGCCAAACAAAATTCCCTGGCCTAAACTGTTTTATTGAAGGAAATTATTTTTGAGGTGTGACTACATTAGAAAAGATTAGCTTCAGAGTCAGTGATGTGCTTGAAATGATTAATTTCACAAAAGGCCAATTATCTCAGCTTCTAGAAAAAAATTGCTGTTTTTGGATGAATCAAGCTATCTTCTCCGGCTCATAACTAAAGAACGGAAAATGGGATCAATAAACTTTTTTTTGCAGATGATAGAATAGAGTCTCATCGTTCTTTGTGCGTGTTCAGTGTTTACATAGTAATATCACACAATATTCTGTGGGCCTCGAGAAATCACTGAAAACGCTCTGAAACTCTGGCACTGGGAGCGTCCGTTCTCCAAAAGTGGCTGGCACTCAATGAGTTAATATCTAACCTTGGAGTTGGTTGAACATTTGGTGGAGTTACAACCATTCAAAATCCATTGCATATTTTTCCCATTGATTTCAATGTTAATTTAGCAAAAAAACAAAAAAATTTTTTTGACTCCCACGTACTTTCCCCAAAAATTATTATTTTTCTGATCTTACACCTCTCAGCTAGAGTCAATACATCAAATTTGTAGCTTCTATTGTGTTTGGCCCCACCGCTGTATTTGATCATTGCTGGCATAGCAGCCAATTGCATGCAGTTTAACATTAAATACACAGTACAGTGGTCGTCATAGCAACATGTCACATGACCTGAGAACCCGGATTTTCCAGTGCAAACTACTGATTTGAAGCCTTTAGACCAAGATTGATGGATCAATGAAGCTATCTTATGTTTTTTGTGAAAATTAGCTGGCAGTCGAAAATTAGCAGTTTCATGATTTTTTATGAAACTCACCTTCATTGACAATACGTCCGTATCTCCGCGCTCGTTCGTCGTAGCGACTCGCCGATAGCATTTCTGGAATCGCCGTCGAAAATTGACCATAGATCTCTAACATCGTCGTGTTTTGTGGTTGTAGGAGCTTTCTATCGCTCCCGGTTTGAGGTGCGCTCAAAGCACCGATGCACAGTAAATCCAAAGCCGTGAAACGAGGCTCTTTCTCGGGTATGTTGCTGGACGCCTCGGTGCGGAGGTCTGTCTGGATGTCCGCCTCTCTCTGCGTCCCCCTGCTGCTCTGAGAGCAGGTCACCACAGGCCAGTCACCCGGATGGCAAAGATCGCTCATGAACAACATCCGGGTCGTCTTCCAGATACATCCTGTGGACTTCCGTGTCACAGAGCCGGCGCGTATCGTCATTTATCGATCAATATCTGGCAAGCAGCCAGATAGGCAAAAAATATGGATGGATAATAAGGATTGCAATTCAAATAAGTAAGAAAATAATTCCTCCACGAAAAATGTGAGAAATCACAGGCTAAAATAATCCCACAGGGGGATATCCAGGTGGCATTGATGGGAAAGCAAAAAAATCATATTTTGTCTTTTCTACTGTAAATTTGATTGTACAGTAAGTACAGTAAACTGGCATTTGAGGGGTTAAAATTCTGAGTAAGCATGAAATGTTGATATGAGGTATGAGGGATGAAGTTACCAATGGATAAGAATCAATATAAAAATCATAATAATAATTATAATAATTATTATGAATATAATTGATTATCAATATCCAGCTGCTGGATGAGGAAGTGTAACAGGCAAAAAATATAAGGAGGGTACAAGGGATGTAGACATTACAGGTGGTATTTATGTAAAATGTAGAGTGACAGCTTGGAATAGATATAAAATTGAAGTTTCTACACTTCACTGTGGGTTTGTGATGCACCTGTGTTGAACTAATGGGCGCTCAGCTTGATGTGTTTCTCGTCATCGTCTGAGCCATAGATATATATAAAGGCTAGATAGCTTACCCGCGCTGCCGGCCAATGGAGAGCGACGTCGTCGCATGGCGGCCATCTTGCTACAGGGAGCTACTAGGAGTTATGAGCATCTGTTGTTGGGTTAGTATGGCAACATCAGATGATCATAACTCCTAGGGAAATGGATGAAACTGCATGAAACTTTGTGCCTGAATCCCTCTCATGGCATAGATGCTTCGGTTTAATTTTGGTGTAATTTGGAGCCCATCAAAAAAATAGTGTTTTTAGTGTGTGTGTTTTTTTTTTGGTCGTATCTCGGGAACGGAATATGCTTGTAATAAACCAAACCGTTTGTAAATCCGTCAAGATTTCAGCGAGTTATGAGTATTTTTGTCTGTGCAGGTCACCAGCTACCATAGAACGTACCAGAAAGGCACTGTAGCAAGATGGCGGCCGTTCAACGACGCTGGTGACTCCGCCTTAAGCCATCTAGCCTTATATCTATGGTCTGAGCTGTGCAGTCGGGCGCAGTTAGTGGGGAGCAGCTGCGGCGCCTCGCTCCAAATCTGCGCCCGCCTCGCTCTCACAAGAGTCCCATGGCTCACGCAGTCGGACAGGCCGAGCAAACTTTTCTAACCATCATGCAACGGGGCAAACAAGGCGCTGGTCGAATCTGCGCAGAACTTGCTCATCTCAAATGAGCCTAATGCTTCCAGCTAATGTTTTTCAGGCCAAAATAACTACACTAATACCCAGAGTGCCTTGCGCCAAGAAAGACGAGCAGTCGGGAATCTGTGTGTGTGTGTGTGTGTGGGGGGGGGGGGGGGCGTTACGTTTACTAAAGTGAATGTTTTCTAATACATAATTACATCAATCACCTAGGCTTTTCAAACAGATTTTGATTGAATGATGATGTTTTCTTTGTTGTGTTTGTGAGGGCCAGATTTTCTAGTATTCAATGTTTTATTTTTATTTGTTTACCCCTAAAATAACATTTTACATCAGTAATTTACGTAATTTACGTTTACTAAAGTGAATGTTTTCTAATACATAATTACATCAATCACCTAGGCTTTTCAAACAGATTTTGATTGAATGATGATGTTTTCTTTGTTGTGTTTGTGAGGGCCAGATTTTCTAGTATTCAATGTTTTATTTTTATTTGTTTACCCCTAAAATAACATTTTACATCAGTAATGTAGCTACAACACTGATCAGATCCAATTGTATATAGGCTATCTATAAATCTATCTATATATAGATGATATAGGCATATTATATATTATATGATATCAAATTAGATCATATAATACAATTAAGAGAATATATGACAATATTATATTATATTTAGGTGATTGATTAAAATACACAAAAACATTGGGCTAAACAGGGGTGAATTAGGCTATTTATTTTTGGGGTAAAAATATATTTTAAAATTAAACATTTGATTTTCTATTTTCTAGCTATTCTACAGCCTAACCTGCCTGGAACCCACCTTGAGCCCTAAATGCACACAAGGTAGGAAAAACCTGGAAGAAATGTTGAAGTGGACCAATGCTGATAAAGAAGGCTGAGCGTGCTGTCGGTGCTGTAGCTGCTGTAGGTGGTGTAGGTGGTGTAGCTGCTGTAGGTGCCGGGGAAACATTGACAGAGTCATCGGCAAAAAAGAAAAAGAGAGAAAACAGACAAAAGAAAGAGAGGCAACATGCCTGTCTGTGTGAACCGTGGGAAAGACAAGAACAACTGGTTCATATTGTTTGTCTCATAATATGAGGGACAGTTTTCATAGAATTAACTGTAATATGTGGACAACATGTTATGATGTAACTCATCTCCACACAAAATGTAACGGCCATATTTCCAGTCTAGAGAGGAACACAGATTGATCAATAGCTCATTACATCTCATTCAGATTGTCGAGGCCAAAACAGACTTGAGCATGTAGAAAGTGTGTCAGCTCAGCATGACACTATACTATATGATGCAACACTTTTTCAAATAGTCATTTGACAGATATGAAACTGGCTGATGGAACATAAGAACAGGAAGCATGAATATAAGAGCAGAAGCATTTGCAGGCAGCAGCAGGAAGTGGGCACAATGTATGGGCGAGACCGCTGAAAGCATTTCATACAGCAAACAGCTTTACTACACAACAAGGGTTTGGCAATTCTGCTATGAAGGCACTTTATTGAGATCTAAATTCAATGCATTTCATATGTAGCCATGAATCAGTGACAGTCAGTGAAACTAAGACAGGCAGAGGCAGAACATACACGTAAGCTAAAATACACACAACGCCCACAAGAAACCTGGTTTGATCAGAATATGATGAGAGGAGAGAGGGATGCTGCTTCCTACAACCATCTTACAACCCGTTCTCACTCCAAGCGCCTAGCAGATTGATGCTTTGTCACGCCCCTTGTGGGTTCGTTACTAGTTACTAAGTAACTAGTTACTGCAACTTAATTACTTTTGCAGTAACTAGTAATCTAACTGATTACTTTTCCAAATGACCGTTTACAGTTTAATTACAGTTACTGAAATAGTAACTGGGCTAGTTACTAGTTACTTTAGGACATAAAAATAACGGACAACTTCAGAGGATTATTATGATCCTTAGAGCTAGTCCTGGAAGAGAAGACGCCTCCCTGCCTGGCAAAAATGCTCCACACGCTGCAGCCATGAGCCTCAGAGGCTACTGACCTTGGCTAAGTTACAGTAAAGCTCAACAGGCACGTGACTTTTTCCTGATGTCATTGTCAGAAGTAAGTTCCATTCATTTTCTCCATAGACATTTAGGAAAATCCTTTTACAACGAGTTTTAACGCTGGAACCAAGCCAACCCGTGACCCACTGAATCGTGAGTGACCATAAAACATTCAAATTGGTGCAAAAACAAAAAATAACAATGGGGGGAGGGGGGATATTTTCGACCCCCCCCCCCCCACACACACACACACACACACCATGTCAAGACATAGTGTCATATTTTATCAACACAGCAACGATAAAATAATGTGTGATTTAATAAGACAATAAAAGTAACACAGGAGTTACTTTGCCTAGTAACGAATTACCTTGAAGTATACTAGTATCTTTAAAGTAATTAAATTACTTTTTCAGAGAAGGAACTAGTAACTGTAACTAATTACCAACTTTCTGTAACTTGGCCAACACTGGTTGTTACTAATACGGTGCCCTTCAGCGATGCATGAAACGACTTGGGCTCATATAACCTCTGTTTTACTATAATAAAAAAGATCTGCCCCCTCCCCAGTTATAACCGCCCCCTAAGTCATTTCATCCTGGTGCCGGGTCTGTTTGTAAAGTAGGCCTACCATTTAACCACCTGTCCACTCAGACATACATGATCCAGAACATGAGCTGTCGGTGTTAAACAACAGCCGTTTTGACAATGATGTGGATCCTGTACTAGGGGCTCAGATGGAGGCAGTGCACATAAGGTGGATAATTGTTTCTAAACATACAGGCCGACCGGCTAGCAGCTGGTCATAATCCGGATTTCACTGTATGTTTAGAAGGGGCTTTACTCTCCTCCGCTCCATTTCAGCACCGCGGACAGCGCCACACAGCCCTATCTATTGACCCATTTCCACCGCTGGTATTAGCGCGGCCCAGCCCAGCTCGACTCACTTTTTTGTCTCATTCCACCGGTCAAAAACCTGGTTAAGTCGGGGTTGAGTCGTGCTAGTTTTGGTCCCTGCTTTGTTGAGGTTCCAGCCGGTACCATACGGTGACGTGAAAACACTGCAGACGGCTGATTGGACAGGCAGAATAGTGTTTACTGTCACCTCGCGTCACCAGTCTACTGTCAATGCTGGATACCAGTTTAGTGGGACTTACCTTCTCTTCTGTTATTTCCATCAGTCTTTTGTGTTGCTGCCTTCGGCTCTGGTGAAATCAAATTGATCTCCTTGCTCAGCTTTAACATGGCGGTGGTTTTCAATTGTTTTGAGAGAGAAAACGTCTGCTGCTCAGTGCTCGGGAACCCCTTGTAGTTGTGTGTTATGTCAGCTCCGCTAGGCCGGAGGCGGGGGTTTAGCGAAGCCACGGTCTTGCCTGGTGAGTGGCTGCCGGGGTGGTGGCTTCCCTTCTCCCCGTAGCGTAACTCCCGTCCCCCGCGCAAGCGCATGCATTTCTCTCCCCTCTGAGAGAGCCTGGTGACGCGAGGTTAGCATGCATGTAAATAACAACAAATTGATATCCATTCTCATGGCCGATGGTCTCTCATTTGCCCATGTATGTCATATAGAGGCACCAGTATTTCATAACCTGTTTAAAAGTTCTGTGTATGGATTTCATTTTAATGTTATGTTATAGCCAACTTCCTGGTATGGTCGCAGTGACTAGTACTGACAGCACCAAAGTCACGCCGGCTAAAGTCACGTCCTCTCCTGCATTCAACATACAACCAAGGGATTTCATCCACCATCAATTTTCCATCTACAGTTTGTGAAAATGTCCTTGTGTTCATTTAACTTTATACAAATAGAAGGCGGAGGAAAGATATATGAGCGGAGGGCAGATATGCGGTCGCTATGACAACCAGTTGTGGGCGGAGGTGGGCGGGGGCAGATTGAGCAGCGGTGGAAGCAAGCAGACATTCGGGTCGAAACGAGTAGAGCCGAGTTGTGACGAGTCGCACAGTGCTGTAAAATGTGGTGGAAATGAGCCATTTATATGCAAACAGCCCAAACCCACCTGTTTCTGTCTGTCTGTCTGTCTGTCTGTCTGTCTGTCTGTCTGTCTGTCTGACATGCCAGACGGTCATGATCACTTCATTTTTCATTTCATTTCTTTATTTATCTCGAACAATAAAACACCAAACAGTAAAAGATCAATCATGAACAAACAGATTTGAATAATAAAATAAATAAAAAATATATGAAAGAAAATAGTTATGTACGAGAAGGAGCAGGAAGAAGCACAATGCTTATCTTATCCTGCCCCTACTTCAACAATGAGATTTTAAATCTTATATTTAAAATAAGTAAATAAAATAAGAAGCAATTTCACAAAAGCATTTACGTCATCACCACCATCATGGTTATAAACATCAACATGTTGTCATCATCACCAACATCATGACCATCATCACCAAATGATCACCTTCATCCCTCATTTCTGTATTTCTCAAAAATAATATTCTTATATTTATTCTTAAACTGTGATATACTTTTACACTGCCTGATCTCCTGATCCAATTCATTCCACAAAGCGACACCGCAGACAGACAGAAATACACATACTTTTTAGTGTGGTACGAACACAAGGATGTTTTAAGTTACCTTTACTTCTTAGGTTATACCATACGTCTCCTTCTTTGAACAAGCTTTGGAGGTTTCCTGGGAGTAATTTATTTTCTGCTTTAAACATTACTTGAAGAGTTAACTATGAACCACCAGATCTATGCATTTTAATGTTTGTGACTTTGGGAAAAGTGGATTGGTCTGTTCACGAAACTCAGCATTGTGAATAATTATTAATGCTCTTTTTTGCAGTATGCATATTCTATGTAGGGAGCTCTTATAAGTGTTGCCCCACAGTTCTACACAATAATTCAAATATGGCAATATAAGTGCACAATATAGAGTATACAATGTTTTATCATTTAGAATATTCTTAATTTTACTCAAAATTCCAATGCTCTTGGCCATCTTAGAACACAAATAATTTATGTGGGGTTTCCAGCTAAACCTATGGTCTAATATGACACCCAAAAACTTAAATTCATATACTCTTTGTATCACCACTTTGTCAATTTCAATGTGAACATTAGCATTGGTTTTATGATTTCCAAATAACATACATTTTGTTTTGCTCAAATTCAAAGATAACTTATTAGCGTCAATTCCGTCAAACCAGTGTTTTAGCTTTTCCATTTCAGCAGTGACCACTTTCAGCAGTTGGTGTAGGTCCCCCCCTGAACAGAAAATATTTGTGTCGTCAGCAAAAACAACCAATTTCAAAATATTTGACACTTTACAGATGTCATTGATATACAAAATAAACAATTCAGGGCCTAATACTGACCCCTGTGGGACACCACAAGTAATGTTTTAGAGCATTTGATTCATAATGATCTATTTGAACAAATTGCTGCCTGTTGCTTCTATAGCTCTTCAGCCAATTTAAAGCCATCCCCCTAACACTTCAACATGCAGTGAGGTTCAAAACTAATAAATACATCTCTGACACCTTCTGACAACCAAAGCACAGCAAATAGCGCTTCCCTGCCAATTCTGAAACAACAGAGCTATGTTTATAGGGGGTACATGAACTTAAACTCATCACATTTAAAGTAAGGGGGCAGAAAATTGAACTGAGGGTGCAAAGCCCCTCGGCTAGGAGAATGGATATCACTTTGTTGTTACTCAAACTCACATGCATGCGCTGCGCGGGGACGGGAGAGGCGCTACGGGGAGAACCCCAGCGGCAACTAAACAGGCAAGACCGCGGCTTCGCCTGCAACCTAGCGGAGCCAACTACAAAGGGCTTCCCGAGGAGCGGACTTTTTTCTCTCTCAAAACAATTGAAAACCACCGCATCTTAAAGCTGAGCAAGGAGATCGATTTTATTTCACCAGAGCCGAAGGCAGCAACATAAAAGAAATAACTTCTGGAAATAACAGAAGAGAAGGTAAGCCCCACTAAACTGGTATCCAGCATTGACAGTAGATGCCTAGTAAACACGATTCTGCCTGACCAATCAGTTGTCTGCAGTGTTTTCACGTCACCGTATGGTACCGGGTCCACAGCCCTAGAACCTCAACAGAGCAGGGACCAAAAGCAGCACGACTCAACCCCGACTCAACCCGGGCTGTCCACGTTTTTGATCGGTGGAATGAGACAAAAAAGCGAGACGAGCTGTGCGGGGTGCCATGGCACGAGTCCGATACCTCACGAGTCCGACACCTCACGAGTCCGAAAAAAGAGGCTAACTTCCCCCAGACCCTAACCCAAAACCTAACCTCTCCCACCCCCACGCCTAAACCTAACCTCCCCCAGACCCTAACGCAAAACCTAACCTCTCCCACCCCCACGCCTAAACCTAACCTCCCCCAGACCCTAACCCAAAACCATGAGGTGTCGGACTCGTGAGGTATCGGACTCGTGAGGTATCGGACTAGGGGGCAGTCCCCCTGTGCGGGACCGCGTTGATACCAGCGGTGGAAATGGGCCTGAGATCACAACGTGATGTCACAATGCTTGACATCATCAGTGATGTAAATAAATCACTGATGAAAATAAATCACTGATGAATTCACACACTTGAGTGACATCACTGATGACATCACTCACTGAGTGACATCACTGACAACATAATGATGCAGAGCCTCTTCCCTCACATCACCTGTCAATCAAACAGTGTGGGCAGAGCTTGGATTTTCTGCATATAAAATTATTAAACAATATAATGATTTAAAGCTACTATTTAACGTTAACGACTGGTGAATTTGAACATTATCTGTCAGTGCAATGATGTCCACGCTTAACTGGAGAATATGATTTGCTTGCTTTTGTGAGAATGAACAGAGCAGAAATAGCCTTGTGGTGGTTGTGTTAGATAATGTGCTACTTCATGTGTGGTGGTGTTAGATAATGTGCTACTTCATGTGTGGTGGTGGTGTTAGATAATGTGCTACTTCATGTGTGGTGGTGGTGTTAGATAATGTGCTACTTCATGTGTGGTGGTGGTGTTAGATAATGTGCTACTCCATGTGTGGTGGTGGTGTTAGATAATGTGCTACTTCATGTGTGGTGGTGGTGTTAGATAATGTGCTACTTCATGTGTGGTGTTTGTGTTAGATAATGTGCTACTTCATGTGTGGTGGTGGTGTTAGATAATGTGCTACTTCATGTGTGGTGTTAGATAATGTGCTACTTCATGTGTGGTGGTGGTGTTAGATAATGTGCTACTTCATGTGTGGTGGTGGTGTTAGATAATGTGCTACTTCATGTGTGGTGTTAGATAATGTGCTACTTCATGTGTGGTGGTTGTGTTAGATAATGTGCTACTTCATGTGTGGTGGTGGTGTTAGATAATGTGCTACTTCATGTGTGGTGGTGGTGTTAGATAATGTGCTACTTCATGTGTGGTGGTGGTGTTAGATAATGTGCTACTTCATGTGTGGTGTTTGTGTTAGATAATGTGCTACTTCATGTGTGGTGGTGGTGTTAGATAATGTGCTACTTCATGTGTGGTGTTAGATAATGTGCTACTTCATGTGTGGTGGTGGTGTTAGATAATGTGCTACTTCATGTGTGGTGGTGGTGTTAGATAATGTGCTACTTCATGTGTGGTGTTAGATAATGTGCTACTTCATGTGTGGTGGTTGTGTTAGATAATGTGCTACTTCATGTGTGGTGTTAGATAATGTGCTACTTCATGTGTGGTGGTGGTGTTAGATAATGTGCTACTTCATGTGTGGTGGTGGTGTTAGATAATGTGCTACTTCATGTGTGGTGGTGGTGTTAGATAATGTGCTACTTCATGTGTGGTGGTTGTGTTAGATAATGTGCTACTTCATGTGTGGTGGTGGTGTTAGATAATGTGCTACTTCATGTGTGGTGGTGGTGTTAGATAATGTGTTACTTCATGTGTGGTGGTTGTGTTAGATAATGTGCTACTTCATGTGTGGTGGTTGTGTTAGATAATGTGCTACTTCATGTGTGGTGGTGGTGTTAGATAATGTGCTACTTCATGTGTGGTGGTGCTGTTAGATAATGTGCTACTTCATGTGTGGTGGTTGTGTTAGATAATGTGCTACTTCATGTGTGGTGGTTGTGTTAGATAATGTGCTACTTCATGTGTGGTGGTGGTGTTAGATAATGTGCTACTTCATGTGTGGTGGTGGTGTTAGATAATGTGCTACTTCATGTGTGGTGGTGGTGTTAGATAATGTGCTACTTCATGTGTGGTGGTTGTGTTAGATAATGTGCTACTTCATGTGTGGTGCTGATGTTAGATAATGTGCTACTTCATGTGTGGTGGTGGTGTTAGATAATGTGCTACTTCATGTGTGGTGGTGGTGTTAGATAATGTGCTACTTCATGTGTGGTGGTTGTGTTAGATAATGTGCTACTTCATGTGTGGTGGTGGTGTTAGATAATGTGCTACTTCATGTGTGGTGGTGGTGTTAGATAATGTGCTACTTCATGTGTGGTGGTTGTGTTAGATAATGTGCTACTTCATGTGTGGTGGTGGTGTTAGATAATGTGTTACTTCATGTGTGGTGGTGGTGTTAGATAATGTGCTACTTCATGTGTGGTGGTTGTGTTAGATAATGTGCTACTTCATGTGTGGTGATGGTGTTAGATAATGTGTTACTTCATGTGTGGTGGTGGTGTTAGATAATGTGCTACTTCATGTGTGGTGGTTGTGTTAGATAATGTGCTACTTCATGTGTGGTGGTGGTGTTAGATAATGTGCTACTTCATGTGTGGTGGTGGTGTTAGATAATGTGCTACTTCATGTGTGGTGGTGATGTTAGATAATGTGCTACTTCATGTGTGGTGGTGGTGTTAGATAATGTGCTACTTCATGTGTGGTGGTGGTGTTAGATAATGTGCTACTTCATGTGTGGTGCTGATGTTAGATAATGTGCTACTTCTGGGGTAAATCATGTAACGTTACATCTGAATCATGTATCGCAGGCGACAAGCTAATTCTCTGTCGTCTGCTCAGAGGCACAGGTGGTTAAAATGATAAGATGTTGATATAAATTCATATCAAGATGTTGATGTTGGATCAACGGGACTTGGACCAACCCTGGAGTCCAGAAGATGTTAAGGTAGGCACAGAGAAGAGGAAAAACACCCTGCTAGCAGCCTTCCCACCTCTGAGAGCTTTATATGTATTGAAATGTGGTGATATAACAATAACAATAACAATTCGGCACATGATGCAGCATGTATTTCGATATCATTTCAAACTTTAAGAATGGTTCCTTGTTTATTTATTCCCATGAGCAGCAAGCAGGGTGGGAATTGTGTTGTTTTAGGGGCGTGGCCATTTGGCCTTCGGCGTCACATAATTGTTTAGGGCACAAGGCCACATGTCAGGGCACAAAGGTCATTGCTCTATTGACATCGTGAAGAGTGATTCTTCTGAAATGTGTGTTAAAATGAGCCAATTAAACATCCTTTGCATAGAGCAGACTACATTCAACTGAGACCACTGATGCTAAAGCATCAGTGGCCACAGAGCCCTGTGGCTCCGTGCTAGGGCCAACCCTTTTTATCATTTATATAAACCATGTAGGTCGTAATATAAATGCCTCTGTTCACCTTTACGCGGATTATACCATTCTGTATTGTTGTGCGAACACTGTTGCCCTTGCTTTTGAATGCTTACAGTCTGCTTTTGATGTTTTACACACACCTGTATCATCTCAAATTGGTGTTAAATGCAGATAAAACAAAAGCCATGTTCTTTTCTTTTAAGAAGATGCCAGCTGTTCTCCCCTCCATTTTGTCAGTGCAGGGTACCCCCATTGAGCTTGTGGCTTCTTATAAATACTTAGGTATTTTAATTGATGATGCCCTTTCTTTTAAACTTCATATTGATTTGCTGGCTGGCAAGGAAGTTAAAGTTGAAATTGGGCTTCTTTTTTTAGGAACAAATCTTGTTTCTCCTTCAATGCAAGGAGACGACTGGTTGCTGCCACCTTCTTGCTGCTTTTGGATTATGGTGATGTTTTGTACATGAATGTGTCTGCTAAATGTCTCCATCTGCTGGATGCTGTGTATCATGGTGCGCTGAGATTTATTACTGGCTGTAAACCGCTTACACATCACTGCTTGCTGTATTCTCTAGTCAACTGGTCATTAGAACTGTACACTGGTATACTTTCATTTATAAATCCATCCTTGGTCTGCTTCCCACTTACTTATCTGTCTATCTACTCCGCAAACAGTCCAACTACAGCTTAAACATTCAAAACTTCATCACCTATTCGATCCCCTCAGTTCATACTGAGCGTGGAAAAAAGGCATTTTCTTACTCTGGCTCCTCCACCTGGAACATGCTACAGCAGAGTCTGAAGCTGTCCAGTCTGATCCTCCTCCACCTGGAACATGCTACAGTAGAGTCTGAAGCTGTCCAGTCTGATCCTCCTCCACCTGGAGCACGCTACAGCAGAGTCTGAAGCTGTCCAGTCTGATCCCCCTCCACCTGGAACACGCTACAGCAGAGTCTGAAGCTGTCCAGTCTGATCCCCCTCCACCTGGAACACGCTACAGCAGAGTCTGAAGCTGTCCAATCTGATCCCCCTCCACCTGGAACACGCTACAGCAGAGTCTGAAGCTGTCCAGTCTGATCCCCCTCCACCTGGAACACGCTACAGCAGAGTCTGAAGCTGTCCAGTCTGATCCCCCTCCACCTGGAACACGCTACAGCAGAGTCTGAAGCTGTCCAGTCTGATCCCCCTCCACCTGGAACACACTACAGCAGAGTCTGAAGCTGTCCAGGCTGATCCCCCTCCACCTGGAACACGCTACAGCAGAGTCTGAAGCTGTCCAGTCTGATCCCCCTCCTACAGCAGAGTCTGAAGCTGTCCAGTCTGATCCCCCTCCACCTGGAACACGCTACAGCAGAGTCTGAAGCTGTCCAGTCTGATCCCCCTCCACCTGGAACACGCTACAGCAGAGTCTGAAGCTGTCCAGTTTGATCCCCCTCCACCTGGAACACGCTACAGCAGAGTCTGAAGCTGTCCAGTCTGATCCCCCTCCACCTGGAACACGCTACAGCAGAGTCTGAAGCTGTCCAGTCTGATCCCCCTCCACCTGGAACACGCTACAGCAGAGTCTGAAGCTGTCCAGTCTGATCCTCCTCCACCTGGAACACGCTACAGCAGAGTCTGAAGCTGTCCAGTCTGATCCCCCTCCACCTGGAACACGCTACAGCAGAGTCTGAAGCTGTCCAATCTGATCCCCCTCCACCTGGAACACGCTACAGCAGAGTCTGAAGCTGTCCAGTCTGATCCCCCTCCACCTGGAACACGCTACAGCAGAGTCTGAAGCTGTCCAGTCTGATCCCCCTCCACCTGGAACACGCTACAGCAGAGTCTGAAGCTGTCCAGTCTGATCCCCCTCCACCTGGAACACGCTACAGCAGAGTCTGAAGCTGTCCAGGCTGATCCCCCTCCACCTGGAACACGCTACAGCAGAGTCTGAAGCTGTCCAGTCTGATCCCCCTCCTACAGCAGAGTCTGAAGCTGTCCAGTCTGATCCCCCTCCACCTGGAACACGCTACAGCAGAGTCTGAAGCTGTCCAGTCTGATCCCCCTCCACCTGGAACACGCTACAGCAGAGTCTGAAGCTGTCCAGTTTGATCCCCCTCCACCTGGAACACGCTACAGCAGAGTCTGAAGCTGTCCAGTCTGATCCCCCTCCACCTGGAACACGCTACAGCAGAGTCTGAAGCTGTCCAGTCTGATCCCCCTCCACCTGGAACACGCTACAGCAGAGTCTGAAGCTGTCCAGTCTGATCCTCCTCCACCTGGAACACGCTACAGCAGAGTCTGAAGCTGTCCAGTCTGATCCCCCTCCACCTGGAACACGCTACAGCAGAGTCTGAAGCTGTCCAGTCTGATCCCCCTCCACCTGGAACACGCTACAGCAGAGTCTGAAGCTGTCCAGTCTGATCCCCCTCCACCTGGAACACGCTACAGCAGAGTCTGAAGCTGTCCAGTCTGATCCCCCTCCACCTGGAACACGCTACAGCAGAGTCTGAAGCTGTCCAGTCTGATCCCCCTCCACCTGGAACACGCTACAGCAGAGTCTGAAGCTGTCCAGTCTGATCCCCCTCCACCTGGAACACGCTACAGCAGAGTCTGAAGCTGTCCAGTCTGATCCCCCTGGCTAGTTTTAAATTATTGTTGAGTAATTTGGAGAGAGCTTCCTTGATCTGCTCCTGCTCTCAAGGCTACATGTTGTCTCTGTCCCCCCCCCCCCCCCCCCCCCCTCTTCAGCACTTTATGTTTTATGTTGTTTTTAACTTATTATGGTTTGACGGTTGATTGTACTGTTGCTGTCTTTACATGTGTAACTGTTGTATGAGCTGCTGTATGAACAGGTCGCACTTGTAAATGAGACTTCGGTCTCAATGTGATTTTACCTGTTTAAATAAAGGCTAAATAAAAAAATTAAAATAAATCAAACATCCAAGCACCTTCAAATCCAGCCGAGGTGGCCTTGGCATGCTAGCAGAGTGGGCAGCTAGCCCCCGGTCCCGGCTAGTCCTCTAAAATAGCATTATTTTGATAAGCTGACCTCATAACGGGAATGTACATTGTTATGTTTCTCTGTTGCACATTTTAAAAGTTCATAAAGTGCCATATTGACATTTAACTATCAGATTTTCCGCCACCATTATAGCTGAATGGAATGAACCGGTGGGCGCTTGTCGATGGCGTCACACACCAAAGCCCGCCCATAGCTGCCGTTGATTGGTTCGACTGGACCAGTTTCGGGGGTTTCAGCCACTCAGGCAACCGCTGGCCTCATGACAAGATGAATTCGTTGTGTGAATCCAGCTGGCTTGCAATATCGTCGCCTTGCTAAACTAATGGCCTAAGTCATATTTTCAAGTTTTTCAGGAGACACAAAAAACTGAACCAAATAGAGAGTATATGATATTCCTTAATCATTTCACACAAAAAGGTTATGACAATATATGACTATTAACATACAAATAACGCTGTATGTTAAATCATGTTGCATAAGTGGATTAAATGACTTAGGCCAATTTATGAACATGCCGTTGCATCTTAGG
This sequence comes from Poromitra crassiceps, assembly GCF_964638095.1. Classification (NCBI taxonomy): domain Eukaryota; kingdom Metazoa; phylum Chordata; class Actinopteri; order Beryciformes; family Melamphaidae; genus Poromitra; species Poromitra crassiceps. The sequence continues at coordinate 7,197,672 of NC_139625.1, forward strand.
CAATTTTAAACCTGACTTAGGCAAAACAATGCACATCTTTTATTCCCACTTCTGTGACCACAAACAGTTTAAAACGCTAGTGGAGCACATAGATAGAGACTCAGGAGACAGAGGGCAGTTTGACTTTCATTTAATAAAGCAAACTCATCTTTACTGGGTCACTCTTAACAAATTGTAATTTAAACTTAAACTTAAATCCTTCTTAAATCAAACAATGTCAGTTAAATCAAACACTGAGGAGGCATGTGCCTTACTTCCTCCAGCTCTTCTTTGCTGGGTCACTCTTAACAAATTGTAATTTAAACTTAAATCCTTCTTAAATCAAACAAATGTCAATTAAATCAAACACTGAGGAGGCATGTGCCTCTCCTCACTTCTTCCTCCAGCTCTTTGCTGGGTTTTAACTAACCCTTTAACATTTCAAACAATTTCACTGCTCACAAGTATCACAATTTTTTGCAAGTCCAAGTCAAGTCTCAAGTCTTTGAGGGGCAAGTCCAAGTCTTTGAGGGGAAAGTCCAAGTCAAGTCTTTGAGGGGCAAGTCCAAGTCAAGTCTCAAGTCCCTATGGATGAGCGTTCTATCCAGCTGCATGTACATGGTCCTTCGAGCCTGGATGGGCCTCAGCAAGTGGGAATGGACCAGAGGAACCAGCAGCCAGTAGGGGGAAGAAGGGCACCTCCATACCTTCAGTTGTGGGGATATCATCCACCATCGCACCCCCCTCCCCCACAACGATACCATCCCCATGTAGTTGGGCCTACACCTGAGCGGCAGCATGGTCAACCTGCACGAGACACCATGGACTATTTGAGACACCTCTTGAGGAGGCTTGATGCGGTAGAGGGATGCTTGTACTCAAGGAAAGCGCTCCCTGTGCCTCACCCAGCCCAGGCGCTCCCTGTGCCTCACCCAGTCCAGGCGCTCCCTGTGCCTCACCCAGCCCAGGCGCTCCCTGTGCCTCACCCAGTCCAGGCGCTCCCTGTGCCTCACCCAGTCCAGGCGCTCCCTGTGCCTCACCCAGCCCAGGCGCTCCCTGTGCCTCACCCAGCCCCCGCACTGCCAGTCCTGGTGCCCTCCGCACCGCCAGTCCCGGTGCTCCCCGCATCGCCAGTCCCGGTGCCCCCCGCACCGCCAGCCCTGGTGGGCCCCCTGGCGCCAGTCCTGGTGCCCCCCACACTGCCAGTCCTGGTGCCCTCCGCATCGCCAGTCCCGGTGCTCCCCGCATCACCAGTCCAGGTGCCTCCCGCACCGCCAGTCCCAGTGCCCCCCGCACTGCCAGTTCCAGTGCCCCCCGCACCACCAGTCCCGGTGGTCCCCCTGGCTCCAGTCCCAGTGCCCCCCGCACCACCAGTCCCAGTGCCCCCCGCACTGCCAGTCCCGGTGCCTCCTGCACCACCAGTCCCAGTGCCCCCCGCACTGCCAGTTCCGGTGCCCCCTGCACTGCCAGTTCCGGTGCCCCCCGCACCGCCAGTCCCGGTGGCCCCCCTGGCTCCAGTCCTAGTGCCCCCCGCACTGCCAGTCCCAGTGCCCCTCGCACTGCCAGTCCCGGTGCCCCCCGCACCGTCAGTCCTGGTGGCCCCCCCAGCTACAGTCCCGGTGCCCCCTGCACCCCCTGCTCTGGTGGCCCCCGCACCTCCATCTGCTCCCTTGGCGCCCATCCCTCGGCGCCAATCTTCAGTGGCTCCCATCCCTCGGCGCCACCCTCCAGAACAGTCCAGTCGGAGTCGACAATATCTGGGCCGGCCCCCTGAGTATACCTGCCGGCGTCACCAGCATCCAGGTCGGCCTCCGGAAAGGTCCTGTCTGTGGCGTCAGTAACTGGGTTTCCATCCAAATGTATCGCATAATTCAAGCGAATTTGTGAAAATCCGCAAAATAAAATGCGAATTTATGCATGTTTCCATTCAGTTTTGTTTAGCGAGTTTTGGGAGTCGGCAGGTTGAGCAGTAGGTGGCGCTTCTCGGAAAAGTGGAGGGGGAAATGCAAAAGACACCCGAAGAAGAAGGGGGCGCGATGGGATGACGTCATAAGAGCGACATGATACTGTAGCCGAGCGTTATTAGGCTGCGCATAAAAAGCAATAAACGGAGCAACTCCCACTTGAACACTCTCACCATGAGACGCCAGCTTTATTATTCTTCCCGTTCTCTCATCCTCGTACCAAAGAGCGTGGAAGGAAAAGTTCTTTGCTCGTACTCTTCCAGCCTCAAGTTCCCCACAACAACCACCACACACTTCCGTTTCCGGCCTTCAACATAAAAGCCTACAGTGCTGCCTAGAACGTAAACATAAATGATATCGCATAGCACCTTCATAAAAATAGCTTACAATACTAACAACAACTAGTCTACGACAAGATGGAGAGAGTGTTTGCAAACATCGTGGCTTTTGGGAGGACTCTCATAACGGCATTATCAACGTTAGCAATTTACATCAACATCCTGATGCAGAAACGCGAAAGAAGGCATGCAATGATGAGAATAATGTGGGAAGAAGCTGGGGCTGGAGGACCACGTCGCCGCCGTCCGCGTGTCTGGGAACGTAAACGCAGTAAGGAGTTTTGGGAAGTTGTCGTCCAGCACCATTTCACACGGTACGTCATCGTTAATTCGCAAAATCTGTTTCCATTGCAAAAGTTCGCATCTTCCTAGTGTCGATACGCTGATAAATCCACCCCCTCCAAGCGTAAAAACTTTTATGCGATATTTCGACCTTTATTCGAATTTCTGGTGTTTCCATTCAAGTTTATATTCGCATTTTGGGTAAATGCGAATATCCAGAGGTGGATGGAAACCCAGTTACTGTCTGGGACATCATCCGGGGTTGCTCAACCTGTCTGCTCTGCCTCCTGGATGCCCTCCGGACCAGATGGCCCCTTCAGCCCTGCCTCCGGCCGTCTTGGCTCTTTTTCCACCGGCCATGCAGCTTGCCCCATTTCACCCTGCTATGGGGTGGCCATGACAGCCGAACGGTTTGCCTCATTTACTCTCCTTACCTTCAATTCCTCTGCCTCTAGTCACTTTTCTTAGTATACATATTCACTAGTGAATATGGGGGCGGCTGTACAAAAGTGACTCTCGGACTCCAATTCCCATAACCCATCACTCCCTCACCTCCAGCCATTTACCCTCCCCTAAGCACACCTGCACCTAATTCTGGACTGACAGTGTGTGCTCCAGACAGCAGTGGAGGAGGCTGCTTTCGTTCTTCCCTATTGATTGCCATGTACAGATGCATTATTTGAAGCCTAAATCATCTGCTTGTATATCTGCATCTGCTTGTACATCTGCATCTGCCTGTACATCTGCCTGTACATCATCATCAAGGGATCTGCTTTAAATAAACACCCTTGGCATATGTTCCTCTGGCCCTCTTCATTCTAATCGGTGTCCCACTTGCTGAGGCTACACCCGTAACCAACCCACTAGCAGTTTGTACATACAAAGAGCTTCCTTTATGTTGAAGTATTTATTTTTCCTTGATGCAGATGCAATTTTAAAAGCTTGTAAAATGGCCTAAGTCGCATTGTCTTGTGACTTAGGCAAAAATAAAATGGCCTAAGTCACAGTTAGATTGATTTAGTCACACAATTGATTTAGGCCATTAGATTATTGAGGTAAAAACAGCATTTTCTTTTCAATTAGGATGTTGGCCGTTTTACCAGAGGTGGGGAGCATCCTGAAGAGCTGACTTAGGCAAAAATATCATTTTCGTAAAAAAGTGACTTAGGCCATTAGTTTAGCAAGGCGACGATATTTAACCTCATTGAAATTGAAAATCTCTGTCTGTCTGTCTCTATCTGTTGTCTTCCTCTCTACAAACAGCTAAATGGCGACGCCTTGTGGTCATATGGGCAAATGAATGAGGGCTCTCTGTGGAAGAGACAGGTTTACACTCTCTTTTTGTGTGTGTGTGCGCGCGCGCGCGCGCGCGCGTGTGTGCGTGTGTGTGCGTGTGTGTGTGTGTGACTGAGTGAGAAAGAGAGAGACTGTGTGTTAGTAAGATGTTCATGTTAAGTTAAGTTATATAAGTTTAAGTTACGTTCATTCTGGCCAACAGGCAACTAATGTACCAATTAAAAATGTCAATAATCTTGATTAAATCTGGATAAAAGTAATCTCATGTGTATAAATTACTGTTCAACACTGAGGAAGTGTCCAATTGTTCATGTTCAAGTCATTCTGGCAATAGGGTTGTCCCGATACCACTCTTTTGCTGACCAAGTACGAGTACGAGTACTGACATCTGGGTACTTGCCGATACCGAATACCGATACCGAGTATTTAATTCGTGGTCGACAACGTGTTTTTGTTACACCTTATGGTTAATTAAAAGATAACTTTTCAAGATTATGGGTTTTAGTGATTTTCTTTAGTATATATTATCTGCAGAAGTAGGCTACCTAGTTTTCGCAAGACCACACAAATTCCGCATAATGGGTATCACCTATACTTGATAGTCTCTTCTCTTGATGCCTTATGAAACAAAAGTTTCCCATTAAATAAGGAAATAAGGTTTCCAATTAAATAAAGAAGTAGCCTATGCTATGAATCAACCATTTAAACCACGCTGTGCATCTCCTTTGTATTTGTTCTGCTGGTCTATTTACATTCAAACATTAAAATAGAGGTTCCTTGTGTTCTTATGTTCATTATGTTGGGTCTCGTAGTTAGATTACTACTTTAATGTTTATTGTAAAAAACGAACTTTATCGTGCTTTTATTTTGAAGGCAAAACCAATAAACCGGAAATGAAATTGTGAAAATTGCGGACATTAACGTTACGTTCCACTTCTAAAACGTTCAATTTTAAGGCAGTATGGATTACGGGACACGTAGCACGTATTAGAACGATCTGGTAAGCCTTTGCTTGTTCCACAGCACTGTGTTGTCTGCTAGAAGAGCAACTAATGTTAACCTGTAAGTTGAACAGAAAGTGTTTTAGCTTGTTGCAGGCTACGTGGCTAACTGCAGAGCTAATCAGTCAGACAGTAGTCAGGGATCCACAGGCCCAAAAGCTCAAGAAAATGGGTTGAACCTGACATGGCATGCTATACTTTTTGTTTTTGTTTTTTCTAGTCATTTGGACATTAAGGTCCACTGAATGAGAGGTCTGCTCTGCCGGAAACCTCGCGAAGAAAGTTGTGGCCATTTTTGTATATGAAGCCTTTATTTTTTGACCGAAAAATGTGAAAGTTTTTTTTCCTCAAAGTCCTCAGTGGGTTGCGTAGGCTGTCAATAAATTAATCCCAGGTACACAGAACATGTGTGTTGACAACACCAAGTAAAGAAATACACTTACAAAACCTTTCCAAATGATTTATAGCCATTTTCTATTACAAAAAAGCACTCGTTTTTTGAATTTTCTCCATTATTTTCATCTTTACTTTGTTAGTAAGCAATTATATCCTGAAATATGACATCTGCTGAAAAGAATGACACATTGGCTGATGTCATATTTCAGGATATAATTGCTTACGAACAAAGTAAAGATGAAAATAATGGAGAAAAAAAAACGGGTGCTTTTTTGTAGAAGAAAATGGCTATAAATCATTTGGAAAGGTTTTGTAAGTGTATTTCTTAACTTGGTGTTGTCAACACACATGTTCTGTGTACCTGGGATGAATTTATTGACAGCCTACGCAACCCACTGAGGACTTTGAGGAAAAAAAACTCTCACATTTTTCGGTCAAAAAATAAAGGCTTCATATACAAAAATGGCCACAACTTTCTTTCGCGAGGTTTCCGGCAGAGCAGACCTCTCATTCAGTGGACCTTAGTGTCCAAATGACTAGAAAAAACAAAAACAAAAAGTATAGCATGCCATGTCAGGTCCTCTCAAATTTTGGGTGACTGGATCCCTGACTACAGTGAATAGGCGAGCGAAGCGGTGCAGGCTGTAGCTCACTCAGCTGATTACTGACCTGATAGCTTTGTATTTCTCCTCACAAAGCGCTCCAGGCAGAGATGCAAACAAACAGGCTGTTATAGTGAAGCTTCTCTGCATGCATTAACAGCTGTGTGAGACTGATGCTGGATTGCTACATTGAGGTTAATGTCACGTTGCATGCCGTACATGTAAAGTGGTATCGGGCGCGCGGCCGTGTCAGTATCGGGCAAGAACGAGTACAGCAAAATAGGCCAGTATCGGTATCGGGCCATCTCTACTGGCAATAGTCAGAAAACTTCTGTTGTAACATTTCAGTCTGGATTCTGGAATATATTTCAATCACCTTGATGAAATCAGGCTAAATGTAATGTCATGTAGGCAAAATCACTGTTCAACACTGAGTAATAAGTGTGCAAATGTTCATGTCATTCTGGCCAATAGTCCACGACCACTTCTGTTATAGTCTCGGCTCCCAGACGTCTGGGAATTTCACTGTCAGAAACTGTCTGTCCGAGCCCGGCGAGAACGGCCGGCAGCAGACACGCCTACATTTGTTATTAGAATTTTATTTGGTAGCGGCAATGCCATTTATCATAGTCCTAACACAGAGCATGAAGCTGATATGCTCCAAACAAAATTTATAGCTGTTGTTTATTTTACAATAATGTTTCCTACCCGGAAGTGGTCCGCTTGCTACTGTGAGTCATCAGCAGGCTCTGTAACGTTAGCCTCGGGAGTCGGGCTTATCGCTGGGGGAAAGATCTCTAGCCGCCAGGGCCGGATGAAACACGTCCTATTAACAGGTTATGTTTGTTTCTAAGTGATTAATATGTTTCTCCGCAAACGCGGCGATGTTTTGCGAGACATCGGTTCTGCATGAGCGTCACTGCCCCCAGAAAGCAGGCCCGCCCACAACACTCATGATTGGTTCTCCGATGCAAGGCTTCCAACAGCGCCACCTAACGTTATGCAAAGATTTAAATAGTAATATTCTCAGTCTTACAGGAGTGAAACGGATTAAGACTGAGGGCTGAGTCTACTTCTGTTATAACATTTCAGTCTGGAATATTTTTTCAATCTTGATGTCAACAAGTCTAAAAGTAATCTCATGTGTAAGAAATTGCTCTTCACCGCTCAGGAAGTTTTCAGTAAAAAGTTAAATAATTAACTATTTGGTTTTGTATTTATTTTGTATTTAGTGCATTTTTGTTTTTGTGTGACCCTCAGCACAGGCTTTGAGAACCCCAGGCCTACTACCAAGACCACCTAATGCTACAACTAATAATAATAATAATAATAATAATAATAATAATAATAATAATAATAATAATAATAATAATAATGATAATATAGCAGCAACAACATCAGCTGCACATAAACACACTTTTATTGCAACAACTAAGTCCCCGCCTTCCGGGCACCGCCGCGTCACTTACTGATACTTATGCTTAAATTACCCCACTCATATTCTGATTCATTCCATGAAAAAAACATTTTGGCTGGTGGAATCTAATTGGCTGGTGCGGACGCTCTGACTATAAATGGATATTGACATATAGATGATTTTATTCTTTTATTCTTTATTTGGATCCCCATTAGCTAGTGTTACTGGGGTCCACACAAGCAATCAAAACAATACACAGTTTGAAATCACAAGAGAAACAAGAAAATGTCATATACATTCGAGCAGAAATGAAATGACTCTGCACATAAAACAAAAATAACACAGTTCACGGGTATGGAGAGAATTCTCTTGGAAAAATTGATTCGTTTTTTTATCACGCCCAAGGTTAAGGAGAATGTGGAACATCAGATGCAAACTACACACATATATTTTGGAATTGTCACAAGTTAACATTGTATTGGTCTGAGATTCATAAGTTTGTACAGAAGATACTAAGATATGATATCCCTAAGAGTTACAGTGTACTTTACCTGTGTAACTTCACTGAAGAAAATGTACAATTACGAGATAGATATCTGATCAAAATATTGTTAATAGCTAGTAAAAAAGCTGTCACAAGGAAGTGGGGAAAAGTAGAACCTCCCACTCAAGGGCAATGGAGGGATATAATAGAAGAAATCTATAGCATGGAGAAACTGACATATCGTCAAATACTACAGGAACAACAACTGGAAGAAAAATGGGAGAAATGGACAATATTCAAATCCCAAAACAGCGACGAAGATAACTGATATAGCAAACAGACGATTGAAGGACTCACTGGATGAAAAGGAAAACATGAATGTAGCACCCAAACAGTAATTTTCTTTTTCTTATAATTATGTATGTCTTTTCTGTATAAGTCTTGTCCATTATATGTATACTTGTTCGGAAAATGAAACTCAATAAAAATTAAAGTGTAAAAAAAAATAAAAAAAAATAACAGGAACTATAAATATAATGGAAACACATACTAAGTTGTCACAAACACCCTGCCCAACACTAAAAACAAACAAACAAGGTACAATCTAAAACAACAAAACGGCTATTGTGGATTCAAGATTTGTTTTACTGACTTTTTGAAGGAATACCTATTTTTGATCTGTCTCATGTTGGTAGGGATACCAAGCATATTCTAGGCAGCAGAACCTCTATAAAGAACAGTTCTCAGGTACTACTAAGAGCCCAGTACTCACTTGACGTGTCCTAAACCCATGACAAAAACCAGCATAATAGTATTTTTTCACATAGACAATCTTTTTTTTTTTTTTTTCCAAAATTACAGTTTGCATGAATGACAATAGACTATATTTTAATTTAGCCTCCACGGTAAGCCAGGATCATCGTTTGTGCATCTTACTCACATTAGCCTGACAAGAACAATGAAGAACTAATCTGGCCTCTCTGTTCTGTGCAATTTGAAGTTTTTTAAGATGTTTTTCAGCAGCACTTAATTGTCCAGATGAGCGGGCAGTACTCCAGATAAGACAAAACCAGAGACCCAACAACTTCAATCATAACAGACGGTGAACATATGCTGAACATTTCCTTGCCCATCTTAGAGACAGTGTGATCAATTTGGTCAGACCAAGACAGTAAATTATCTAATTTAACTCCCAGTAATTTGGTTTCCATGACTTGCTCAACTGCTGTACCATCTATAGACAGGTTGAGCACAGTAGCTTTAGCAAGAACGTGCCTACTACCAAACACAATGCATTTAGTCTTGGCTATATTCAATAGTTTGTTCATTTTTACCCATTTAATAATGGTATCCAGCTCAACATGCAAATTCTCTCTGAGCTCTGTTGATGTTGGAGACGCACAAAACAGGGTGGAGTCGTCAGTATACAAAACTACATCAGCATTTTCAACAGCATTATGGCAGATCTAGATGTAGATCTAGATGTGTTCAGGCTGGGACACTTATCAAACACGAGAAGTTTGGCACAGATTGGACAATCTACAATGGAGTTCCTCCAACTTCCTGTGTGACGGAGAAACATCAACGTTCGCCATGGCGACACGCCCACGCCGGTCAATGAACACTCATAATCTTCACAATGAAGCTTCATTGGGTGCTTAAGGCTTTTCTGACCACATCCGAGGTGGATGTGTTCAACCCACTATGAGCAGTTCATCAAGGTTGTTTTCATGCTGCCAGTAGGTGGCGCTACCATTATAACTGAACATTGGCATATATATGACTCCAGGCTGGTATGCTCATTAAACATGTGAAGGTTGGTGCGGGTGTGGCCATGTACAGCCGAGTTACAAACCGCTTTCTGTGTTGCTAGTAGGTGGCGCTATGAGTATAACTGAATATATGCAGATATCTTCAGGCATGGACACTTATCATGCATGACCAGTTTGGAGCAGATAGGACAATGTGCATTCGAGTGACAGCGACTTTGTGTCTCATGGTGAGATATCGATATTCGCCGCGTGGCCACGCCCACGGCGTTCATGGGAAACGCTAACTTTTAATAACTTCTCATCATTGGGGTCTCTTCTATCTGCTGTGCAAGTTTGAGGGTGATCTGATGAACCCCGTAGGAGGAGTTCATTAAAGTATGCCCCCTGGAAATGGCTGAAACGTCCAAAATATTGCACAGTAAATTCAAGATGGCTGACTTCCTGTTCGGTGTAGGGCCTTGACAACAAGAGACTTTTCTGTCAGTCTGGACTAGGGATGCAACGATTATTTTTTTTGATCCACGATTATAGTCTGAGAAAAAACCACGATTATCACGGTTTCACGATTATTGTTATGGACGTATAAAAATCACATGAGCATTCTCTAAATAGAGGTTTTATTGTATTTCCCCCACAATCTTAACAGTTGCTGCCTTCCGGAATACTAATGCACGATATGGATTTTTACAGCCGATAGTATAGGCCTACGCTAACCGATAAATATTCTCCTGGCCAATAACCGATACGATAAACATACTATGTTACTTTTTTCACATTTTTGTATTTAAAAAAATAAGTTCTTAACTCATTGAATGCCATGGACGGACATGTTCGTCATTTCAAGTAGTGACGTAGAGTGCCAAGGACGGACATGTTCGTCAATTGCGTTTTTTGACGGTGGGGCGTCGATCAAAGCCTTCTGCCTCTCCTGTACAAATATTATAGCTATTGGAGGTCTATAACCTATTTTACAGAACCCTTAGGTGGCGACAGTGCTCTCCACATAACAGAAAGGCAAGGAAAAAACAAAGAAGAAGTCGTTATGGAAACGGAAATCGCATCGCATCCGTATGCATCGATATGCTGAAGC
>NC_139625.1:7213292-7220792 GCF_964638095.1 Poromitra crassiceps
GCCGCAGAAAGCTGAGTTCTTTTTTCAGGGACACAATGATGTCCTCGTCCACAGGGTGCTGGGCAGGGGGAGATTTTGATTTCAGAATTGTGTGTGTGTGTGTGTGTGTGTGTGTGTGTGTGTGTGTGTGTGTGTGTGTGTGTGTGTGTGTGTACACGCGCGTGTGCGTGTGCGTGTGCGTGTGTGTGTGTGTGTGTGTGTACATGAGACAAAGACATTAACGGGTGAGCAGCACGATCGACACTCCGCAGGTGTTTGCCACCTTTATAGCCTGAATACATTACAGCAACACACACACACACACACACACACGCACGCACGCACACACACACACACACACACACACACACACACACACACACACACACACACACACACACACACACACACACACACACACACACAGTGACCTCTGGACAGTGTTCTGTCTTCCTGTGTCGTCTCACCAGCGAGTGTTACACATCCCAAACACTCTGAACACAAACCACTAAATGATGGTGTGTGCGTGTGTGTGTGTGTGTGTGTGTGTGTGTGTGACGTGTGTGTGTGTGTGTGTGTGTGTGTTAGAGAGAGAGACATGCAAGTCACCAAGCTCAATCTTCCACAGAGCAACAGTCATAAACACAAACAGACAAACAACAGGGGCGCCTTCTCTTCTTCTCCACTCTCTCTCTCTCTCTCTCTCCCCCTCTCTCTCTGCCTCTCTCTCTCTCCCTCTCTCTGCTTCTCTCTCTCTCTCTCTCTGCTTCTCTCTCTCTCTCCCTCCCTCTCTCTCTCTCTGCTTCTCCCTCTCTCTCTCTCTCTCTCTCTCTGCCTCTCTCTCTCTCTCTCCCTCCCTCTCTGGCGATTCTATTCATGTGCTGATATGATCGTTTGAGAGTGAAACCGCAGTCTACTGAACATAGCCATATTTAGAGGAATATCTCATTTTAAATTAACATTAGGATTATACTGTAGTGATGTCATTATTCAGTATTTTCTCTCTTTTCTCACTCACTTGGTGACCTGCTATCCCTTTAGGTCGTTTTACAATTACACTACAACAGACAGCAACACAGGCAGAAACCTAACCTCTCCCACCCCCACGATTATTATTATTATCACTTTGAAACACAGTGCCAAACTTGTCATCTCAACACAAAAATAAAATCAAACTAAGCGTATACTATACCATTATAGCAGCCAATGACAACACATTCAAGCCATCCTAAAGTGCATTACTGAGTGCAAGTACTGATATGAGGAAGTGTATCCCAGACACACAAAACACCCATTTGGTTTAGCTCTCACCTGAGTATCCATGCAAACTGTAGCTGAAGCAGCGGCGGCAAATGCAGGTGTTTTCTCCTCCTCCTCCTGGGAGGGTGGAGGCGGGGTGACCGGTGGAGATGCACTGTCTCTGTCTCTGCTGCTCTCTCCCTCTTCCTGCTTTCTCACCAACAGCTCCACGGCAATAGTAGAAGAAGTAGCAGGCTGCTGCTGCAGACGCAAAAACAAGTTTGATTTGAACATACTTTTTCTTTTTTGGTGGCTCATTCGTCATTTTCCACTCACCTAAAACAAACACGTCACCCAGAGTGCCTTGTGCCTCCGAAGAAAGCCAAGCAGCGAGTCGGGCGGGTGGGAGCGGGGGATGCAATTCTCTTTTTTTTGGATGATGGCGAAGGCTATGCGAAGGCATAACCCGCCCCTCTCGGCCTCTGATTGGCCTAGCGTCAAACTTCCATCCAAACTTCCTATCCTGCATTACATCTCTTTCTACAGTCTGTGGTCAGACTGTCAGACTCAGTGGGTCAGACTCAGACAGACAGCAGTTACGCTTGCTAGCCTGCATGAAACACGCCAGTGTGTTTATGTTTTTAATATAGTCATATATCTATGGTTTATAACGCTGTCCCTACTCTTGGCAGTGCACGTATGTAGCATATAGACAGAGAATTGATCAAGGGTGATATAAAACAGGGTTATTTACAGGGAGCAAGCGTAACTGCTGTCTGTCTGAGTCTGACGGTCTGACCCTATTTATTTAGCTCAGTGGTCTGACCACAGAGATGTAATGCAGGATAGCCAAGCGAATGTGTTTGGATGGAAGTTTGACGCTAGGCCAATCAGAGGCAGAGAGGGGCGGGTTATGCCTTCGCATAGCCTTCGCCATCATCCAAAAAAAATATCGTGCGGGGGATTGGGTTGCTCGCTCGCTCTCCGAGCGCTGGCTGCCGATTCTCCTCTTTCCCCCCCCCCACTCTCTCTCATATTTAGGGGGGCAAAATATCCCCTCCCCCCCGCTTCCAGCGCCTATGCCTCTCTGAAAGGTGCTTCTGTCTCTCTCTCCCCTGTCTCAATTCAATTCAGAGAGAGAGGGAAGGGGAAGAGTGTGTGTGTCTGTGTTGGTGTGTGTGTGAGTGTATGTCAGTGTGTGTGTGTGTGTGTGTGTGTGTGTGTGTGTGTGTGTGTGTGTGTGTGTGTGTGTGTGTGTGTGTGTGTGTGTGAGTGTGAGTGTGTCAGTGTGTGTGTGTGTGTGTGTGTGTGTGTGTCAGTGTGTGTCTGCGTGTTGGTGTGTGTGTGTGCGTGCCTATGTCTCTCTCTCTGCCTCTCTCTCAGCTGCCAGTACAAGCGGACTTGTACATTTGTTAAAACACTTTTGTGTATTTGTTATAATCATTGTTATTACTGCTATTACTGTATTATTATTGTTGTTGTTATTGTTATTATTACATTAAGAAAATCATGTGACAGGTAACCATTCTTACAGCAAATAGAAATGCACTTCAGAGAACATAGATTAATTTATTCTTGTGGGGTTATGAGTTGGCAGTGCAATGGCGTGTCTAGTGCCCGTCAATATAAAACCTGTGCCCGCCCAGACCTGTCAATATAAAACCTGTACCCGCCCAGACCTGTCAATATAAAACCTGTACCCGCCCAGACCCGTCAATATAAAACCTGTGCCCGCCCAGACCCGTCAATATAAAACCTGTGCCCACCCAGACCCGTCAATATAAAACCTGTGCCCGCCCAGACCCGTCAATATAAAACCTGTACCCGCCCAGACCCGTCAATATAAAACCTGTGCCCGCCCAGACCCGTCAATATAAAACCTGTGCCCGCCCAGACCCGTCAATATAAAACCTGTGCCCGCCCAGACCCGTCAATATAAAACCTGTGCCCGCCCAGACCCGTCAATATAAAACCTGTGCCCGCCCAGACCCGTCAATATAAAACCTGTACCCGCCCAGACCCGTCAATATAAAACCCGTGCCCACACAGACACGTTAATATAAAACCTGTGCCCGCCCAGACCCGTCAATATAAAACCTGTGCCCGCCCAGACCCGTCAATATAAAACCTGTGCCCGCCCAGACCCGTCAATATAAAACCTGTGCCCGCCCAGACCCGTCAATATAAAACCTGTGCCCGCCCAGACCCGTCAATATAAAACCTGTACCCGCCCAGACCCGTCAATATAAAACATGTCCCCGCCCAGACAGGTCAATATAAAACCTGTGTCCGCCCAGACCCGTCAATATAAAACCCGTGCCCGTGCCCGTGCCCGTGCCCGTGCCCGTGCCCTGCCCGTTGTTATGGAAACCAGTCAGCATAGGCCGCGGAACCACCCGGGCCACACGGGCCCGGGCCCGGGTACATTTAATTTTTACAATGAGTTCACCCCCGCCCCCCCCCCCCCCCCCCCCCCCCCCCCCTTCCCCCCCCCAAAAAAAAAAAAAAAAAAAATTACAATTACACCTCATTTACTTATTACACTCGACTGGTTGTTTTTCAGATGTGATGTGAATCTAAAGTGAACTAAACAAGTCAGATCCACTATAAATGTTTTTCAGTAGATGCTGTGATGTAGCCACAAGAAAGGTGCAATATTAATGTTTTTCAGGAGATGGCGATGTTGCTAGCTATAGGTTCTAAACAAGAAATATGGTTCAAATATTTACAGTAGTTTTCCTTTCTTGCTGCACTACAATGTTACAATGCTGTGAGACAGAGCTAAACACAAAATATGCAATATTAATAGTTTTTCATGAGATACTCAGTATTTAATACTAATACTAATAATAGAAAAGGAGAAGATACTGAATAATGACATCACAACAGTATAATCCTAATGTTAATTTAAAATTAAATATTCTTCTAAATATGGATAAAAGTCCAAAAAACATACAATTTTCTTCGACGCTGCCCGCAGATTCCATTCCTTACAGCACCCCCTACTTAATAATAGTTCCAGCGCGGCTGCAAAAATGTGGTGGCACATTGTGTCAAGTGTCCTGGCTCGGGGAACGGTCCAGCCCCCGGTCCCTTAGGTTTCTGACAATGTGGCCCCCTGAACAATTTAGTTGAATAGCCCTGCTGTAATTTATAGATTCATTATGCTATAACTTATTTGTACTGATACGTATGCTTATATTAACCCAGTGGCACTCATATTCTGGTTTATTGAACCTCTTGCATGGCACCGTAACCCCGGCGTTACGTTTCTGATTTTTTGCTGTTCATCTGTCATTTATGTGATTAATTAGGTAGTTAATTCTGAACAATGCTGTTCATGCTACATACCAAATTAACCGGCTGAATCTTGCGCATCGAACCATGTCTTCCTTTTTCACACATTTCAAGTCATGTGCTGTGTTGAGACAGATCTATAGGCCTAAAACAAAGTTTGGTGATTCTATTCATGTGCTGATACGATCGTTTGAGAGTGAAACCGCAGTCTACTGAACATAATGGCATCCATTGACTTTTAATTGAGTTTCATTGACTTTATCATGTGTCATTCACTGTATATGGAAACAGCAGTGCTCTGAGCAGCACTCTGAGTATGAACACCTCGGCACCAGCGTGGAGTGCGCTCACGGTTTGTGGAGCTCCAACTCACGCTGCCTTCCTGGAGTACCTACTGTATGTTAAGCTTTAATCTGCAGAGTGAAATAAGAGACAACCTGCCCTCCCCCCCTCCCTCCCCCCTTCCCCTCCCTCCCCCCTCCCTCCCCCCCTCGCTCCGCCTCATCTCCTCCGCATTAGGGGGGGGGAATCAGGAAGGGTGGTGCCGCCACCTTTTGGTTTTGGTTTTTGGACGTTTGGATGGGTTTTAGCCATATTTAGAGGAATATCTAATTTTAAATTAACATTAGGATTATACTGTTGTGATGTCATTATTCAGTATTTTCTCTCTTTTCTCACTCACTTGGTGACCTGCTCTCCCTTTAGGTCGTTTTACAATTACACTACAACAGACAGCAACACAGGCAGAAACCTAACCTCTCCCACCCCCACGATTATTATTATTATCACTTTGAAACACAGTGCCAAACTTGTCATCTCAACACAAAAATAAAATCAAACTAAGCGTATACTATACCATTATAGCAGCCAATGACAACACATTCAAGCCATCCTAAAGTGCATTACTGAGTGCAAGTACTGATATGAGGAAGTGTATCCCAGACACACAAAACACCCATTTGGTTTAGCTCTCACCTGAGTATCCATGCAAACTGTAGCTGAAGCAGCGGCGGCAAATGCAGGTGTTTTCTCCTCCTCCTCCTGGGAGGGCGGAGGCGGGGTGACCGGTGGAGATGCACTGTCTCTGTCTCTGCTGCTAACCGGCTCGTGTCTGCTGCTCTCTCCCTCTTCCTGCTTTCTCACCAACAGCTCCACGGCAATAGTAGAAGAAGTAGCAGGCTGCTGCTACAGACGCAAAAACAAGTTTGATTTAAACATACTTTTTCTTTTTTGGTGGCTCATTCGTCATTTTCCACTCACCTAAAACAAACACGTCACCCAGAGTGCCTTGTGCCTCCGAAGAAAGCCAAGCAGCGAGTCGGGGCGGGTGGGGGCGGGGGATGCGATATTTTTTTTTGGATGATGGCGAAGGCTATGCGAAGGCATAACCCGCCCCTCTCTGCCTCTGATTGGCCTAGCGTCAAACTTCCATCCAAACTTCCTATCCTGCATTACATCTCTTTCTACAGTCTGTGGTCAGACCGTCAGACTCAGTGGGTCAGACTCAGACAGACAGCAGTTACGCTTGCTAGCCTGCATGAAACACGCCAGTGTGTTTATGTTTTTAATATAGTCATATATCTATGGTTTATAACGCTGCCGCTACTCTTGGCAGTGCACGTATGTAGCATATAGACAGAGAATTGATCAAGGGTGATATAAAACAGGGTTATTTACAGGGAGCAAGCGTAACTGCTGTCTGTCTGAGTCTGACGGTCTGACCCTATTTATTTAGCTCAGTGGTCTGACCACAGAGATGTAATGCAGGATAGCCAAGCGAATGTGTTTGGATGGAAGTTTGACGCTAGGCCAATCAGAGGCAGAGAGGGGCGGGTTATGCCTTCGCATAGCCTTCGCCATCATCCAAAAACAAATATTGTGCGGGGGATTGGGTTGCTCGCTCGCTCTCCGAGCGCTGGCTGCCGATTCTCCTCTTTCCCCCCCCCCCCCACTCTCTCTCATATTTAGGGGGGCAAAATATCCCCTCCCCCCCGCTTCCAGCGCCTATGCCTCTCTGAAAGGTGCTTCTGTCTCTCTCTCCCCTGTCTCAATTCAATTCAGAGAGAGAGGGAAGGGGAAGAGTGTGTGTGTCTGTGTTGGTGTGTGTGTGAGTGTATGTCAGTGTGTGTGTGTGTGTGTGTGTGTGTGTGTGTGTGTGTGTGTGTGTGTGTGTGTGTGTGTGTGTGTGTGTGTGAGTGTGAGTGTGTCAGTGTGTGTGTGTGTGTGTCAGTGTGTGTCTGCGTGTTGGTGTGTGTGTGTGCGTGCCTATGTCTCTCTCTCTGCCTCTCTCTCAGCTGCCAGTACAAGCGGACTTGTACATTTGTTAAAACACTTTTGTGTATTTGTTATAATTATTGTTATTACTGCTATTACTGTATTATTATTGTTGTTGTTATTGTTATTATTACATTAAGAAAATCATGTGACAGGTAGCCATTCTTACAGCAAATAGAAATGCACTTCAGAGAACGTAGATTAATTTATTCTTGTGGGGTTATGAGTTGGCAGTGCAATGGCGTGTCTAGTGCCCGTCAATATAAAACCTGTGCCCGCCCAGACCTGTCAATATAAAACCTGTACCCGCCCAGACCTGTCAATATAAAACCTGTACCCGCCCAGACCTGTCAATATAAAACCTGTACCCGCCCAGACCTGTCAATATAAAACCTGTACCCGCCCAGACCCGTCAATATAAAACCTGTGCCCGCCCAGACCCGTCAATATAAAACCTGTACCCGCCCAGACCCGTCAATATAAAACATGTCCCCGCCCAGACCCGTCAATATAAAACCCGTGCCCGTGCCCGTGCCCTGCCCGTTGTTATGGAAACCAGTCAGCATAGGCCGCGGAACCACCCGGGCCACACGGGCCCGGGCCCGGGTACATTTCATTTTTACAATGAGTTCACCCCCGCCCCCTTCCCCCCCCCAAAAAAAAAAAAAAAAAAAAATTACAATTAAACCTCATTTACTTATTACACTCGAC
>NC_139625.1:7225851-7228351 GCF_964638095.1 Poromitra crassiceps
TGCAGCTCCTCCCTTTGCGCAGACCGCACCGCAGTGAATAGTTAGAAAATTATTTGGAAATCAAAAAATGATTTAAAATTTTGATTTTGTTTGCTAAGAATTATACAATAATGTGTTATGTATTTATGAAATGATCAGGCTACATCTATCTTTTTTCAATAGGCTACATTTTGACTGGGCCGGTAATTATTCTATAAGGCCGGAATTCCGGAATGTTGCGGCTCAATTGGCCGGCCAGAAAAAATGCTAGTGGAACCCCTGGTTTGGTTACAAATTCGCTAAAGCTGTTTCCTATCACATTTCTTTTTTTCGATAGGCCTACATGACCCCCCCCCCCCCCCCCCAGCCCCCCCCCCCCCCCCCCCCCCCCCCCCCCCCCCCCTAGAAAGGCAAAACCTGAAAATATCCTGCTCTCTCTATCCTGACATGATCCAGATAGTTTAAAAGGCACTATACAGTAGGTACTCCAGGAAGGCAGCGTGAGGCAGAGCTCCACAAACCGTGAGCGCACTCCACGCTGTGCCGAGGTGTTCATACTCAGAGTGCTGCTCAGAGCACTGCTGTTTCCATAGTACAGTGAATGGCCCATGATAAAGTCAATAAAACTCAATTAAAAGTCAATGGATGCCATTATGTTCAGTAGACTGCGGTTTCACTCTCAAACGATCAGCACATGAATAGAATCACCAATCTTGTTTTTATTGAATGTAAACAGGCCTATAGATCTGTCTCAACACAGCACATGACTTGAAATGACTAAAAACGAACAGTTAGAAATCAAGTTTACCACATGGGTGAAGAAATGTGGTCAAAACATGGCTCTCAGTGTACTTACTTCTTCATTTCATTTCCTGAAAAAAACTAAAGCCCTTTTGAGGGTTTGTGCCCCCCTACACACACACACACACACACACACACACATACACACACACACACACACGCACGCACGCACGCACACACACACGCACACACGCACACACACACGCACACGCACACACATACACACACACGCACACACACACGCATGCACGCGTCAGTCGACAGGGGCCTGAACCTCAAGGGAGAACTGATACCTGATTGGGCGAATCAATAAACATGAGCCACTGATTGTTCCTATGCAGATTAATATGGGGGGGAGAAAGAAAGAAAGAAAGAAAGAAAGAGAAAGAAAGAAAGAAAGAAAGAAAGAAAGAAAGAAAGAAAGAAAGAAAGAAAGAAAGAAAGAAAGAAAGAAAGAATTGACTGACAGACTAACTGCATTAATTTATGAATGTACAGTAAATAAGACTAAAGAGCGGGAGATAATTGACTATAGCTTGTAGCTTGTATCCTGGGTCCAACATTTAGTCACTCAGCTGGGTGTAGGAGGTGTTTTTGACGCGCTTCAAAACATTGATGTCCAGGTGGTGTTTGCAGTTTGGGTGAGAGGTTCCCATTTAATGATGTTTACAGGCAGCAAAACTATTCTGTTAACTATTAAGAATACAGTAACGTGAATCTATTGCACAATCCTGATGAGCGGCAACACCTCACACACAGCAACCCGTCCTCGGCTAGCGCCTCGGACCGGTTCACGCTTCTAGCGTCGTCCCTTAAAATGTGATAATGGACACCTCGTCGTGCATTAACCCTTACTTAACTAAGGCATTTACTAACGTGAACTAAACATGAACAACATGAACAAAGAGTTCATATTAAATGCACATGAACAACTGCATGGCTGTAGGCTAAGTATGTTGTTATGCAAGTTGGTTCGCCAATGTACATTCAAACCCTAACTCATGTGTTACTTAAGTCAGCTTTTCTACCTGTTCAAAGGTTGCTGTTCTCTTTCAAACCTTCTATGAGTGTATATACACGTATGCACGTCATCATTCTGTGCTATGCTATTTGACAAAGATACACCAAGGAAATATGTCCAGAAAAATAGCATAAGTTATGCCGGAAACAGTATAGAGAGCCAAAGTGGAACGTCACTTCCTGCTTCAGCACTGTACCAGAGATTTTCATCCGCCATTTATTTTCCCATAGACATTTTGTAAAATGCTTATGAAAAGAGTTTGACTGGTTCAAAACCAAACGGTTCAGCTAACGCTATAATCGGGAGAGACCATAGAACATTTCACTGGGACCAAAAAAAACCCCAAAAAACATTTAAAAAATATTTTCTTCGAACCTGCATTTTTTTATGTTTTGGTCCGAGTGGAATGTTATGCGATCTCTCCTGTTTCTAAATATATCTGTACCGTTTGGTTTGAAATAATTCTGACTGAGAGAGAGAGAGGCAGAGAGAGAGAGGGAGGGAGAGAGAGAGGGGGAGAGGGAGAGAGAGAGAGACTTTCTGCTTCTTCTCCCCGGCCTCCTTGATGAGATGAAGGTGAGCAGCACGGAGCTCCTGCAACAGGTGTTTCCCGACCTGCTGCCTCCCTGTTGCTGCACTCCTATGTTGTAATGTGGATACAGGAGATGACGAATATTTGTCTCGAATTGCGAATAGAAC
>NC_139625.1:7233351-7246608 GCF_964638095.1 Poromitra crassiceps
GTCATGCCATAATCCAAACACACGACACACAGACACATCGTGCGTGCACACACGCACGATGTGTCTGTGTGTCATGCCATAATCCAAACACACGACACACAGACACATCGTGCGTGCACACACGCACGATGTGTCTGTGTGTCATGCCATAATCCAAACACACGACACACAGACACATCGTGCGTGCACACACGCACGATGTGTCTGTGTGTCATGCCATAATCCAAACACACGACACACAGACACATCGTGCGTGCGCGCACGCACGCACGCACGCACGCACGCACGTCAGTGGCACAAACCACCCCCCATAACACACACACACACACACACGCACGCACGCACGCACGCACGCACGCACGCGCACACACACACACACATACACACACACACATACACACACGTACACACATGCACGCACGCACACACACACACACACACAGACACACACACACACACACACACACAGACACACACACACACACACACACAGACACACACACACACACACACACACACACATGGCTCTGGAGGAGAGAGAGGGGGGGGGGAGGGAGAGAGAGAGGCAGAGAGAGAGAGAGAGAGAGGGAGAGATAGAGAGGCAGAGAGAGAGAGGGAGGGAGAGATAGAGAGGGAGAGGGGAAGAGAGAGAGGCAGAGAGAGAGAGAGAGGCAGAGAGAGAGAGAGGGAGGGAGAGATAGAGAGACAGAGAGAGAGAGAGAGAGAGAGGCAGAGAGAGAAGCTGCTATAGCCTATATGACAACAGATCATTTGTCTTGTAGTTTCTTTGCTATTCAAAGTTTGTTATTTGATGTTGCTGTCTGACAACAGATCATTCATTTTCTTGTAGTATGTTTGTTATAGTACGTTTTCTAATTAATGTTTAGCTCTTCATGTTTAAACGCTTTGGCAATACAGTGTTACGTCATGCCAATAAAGCCAATTGAATTGAATTGAATTGAATTGAGAGAGAGAGAGAGAGAGAGAGAGAGAGAGGGAGGGAGGGAGAGAGAGAGGCAGAGAGAGAGAGAGAGAGAGGCAGAGGCAGAGAGAGATAGAGAGGCAGAGAGACAGAGGGTGGGAGAGAGAGAGAGAGGGAAAGAGAGAGGCAGAGAGAGAGAGAGAGGGAGAGAGAGAGAGGGAGAGAGGGGGAGAGAGTTTTATTTCTATTTTATTTAACCTTTATTTAACCAGGTAAGTCATTAAGAACAAATTCTTATTTACAATGGCGACCTGGCAGAAGGCACAGCCTTTTGAGGGATAGGAGGTAGAGGATAAAATAAATACAAAGTTAGGACAAGTTAAAACACAAGTTAAAACACAGTTAAAACATAGCAAGACAGACAGAGCAAATAAAACAAAAACAGTTGGAGCAGACAGGCAGGGGAATAGAGTTAGTTTAGGAAGCAGTTGCAGGTGTCAGTGAATATGTCCATGATAGAGTCTTTGAAAGCTGACTTGGAGATGAAATTGTCCAGTTTTAGTGTTTTTTGTAAGCCATTCCAGTCTGTGGGCACAGCAGAATGGAATGATGACTGACCGATTACAGAATGAGTTTAGGGGATTTTCAGCAGGATGAGGTTAGCAGAACGGGTGTTGTACGCGGCAGGTGCAGTATGCAACAAACTACACAGGTAGGGGGGTGACAGACCAAGGAGAGTTTTGTAAATTAGCAAGAAC
This sequence comes from Poromitra crassiceps, assembly GCF_964638095.1. NCBI lineage: Eukaryota > Metazoa > Chordata > Actinopteri > Beryciformes > Melamphaidae > Poromitra > Poromitra crassiceps. The sequence continues at coordinate 7,235,032 of NC_139625.1, forward strand.
CAGTGTGTTTACCGACGGGTGTGTAGGGATGGCCAGTTTACAGAGGAATATAAAGTGCAGTGGTGAGTTCTGAAAGGGGCATTTGTAGTGAAACGGATGGCAGAGTGATAGATAGCGTCTAGCTTTTGCAGAGTAGATTTGCAGGCAGATCGGTAGATGGTGTCACCATAGTCTAACATGGGAAGAACTGTCATTTTAACCAGGGTGAGTCTAGCAGAGAGACTGAAAGAGGAGCACATTCTATAAAGAAATCCCATTTTTGATTTGACCTTGGCTTGCAACTTGATATGCTGAGAAAATGACAGTGTTGTCCAGCCATATGCCCAGATATTTATATTTAGAAACCTGCTCTAGGGTCGCTCCACTGAGGGTACTGAACAGAGGTGGTGACATGAGCACAGAGCTCTTTTTACTGAACCACATGACCTTGGTTTTAGATGTGTTTAACATGAGGTGTAGGGAGGAGAAAACCTGTTGTATGTTGTTGAAACTAGACTGGAGCATTGTGACTACAGCATCTGAGGTAGGGCCAGAGGCATACAGAATGGTGTCGTCTGCATAAAGGTGAGAGAGGCAGAGAGAGAGAGAGAGAGAGAGAGAGAGGGGGAGGGAGAGAGGCAGAGAGAGAGAGAGAGAGAGAGAGAGAAGCAGAGAGAGAGAGAGAGGGAGGGAGGGAGGGAGAGAGGCAGAGAGAGAGAGAGAAGCAGAGAGAGAGAGAGATGGAGGGATGGAGAGAGGCAGAGAGAGAGGGAGAGAGAGAGAGAGAGAAGCAGAGAGAGAGAGAGAGGGAGGGAGGGAGGGAGAGAGGCAGAGAGAGAGAGAGAAGCAGAGAGAGAGATGGAGGGAGGGAGAGAGGCAGAGAGAGAGAGAAAGGGAGGGAGAGAGAGAGGGAGGGAGAAAGAGAGAGAGAAGCAGAGAGAGAGAGAAGCAGAGAAAGAGAGGCAGAGAGAGAGAGGGAGGGAGAGAGAGAGAGAGAAGCAGAGAGAGAGAGAAGCAGAGAGAGAGCGGGAGGGAGGGAGAGAGAGAGAGAGAGGCAGAGAGAGAGAGAAGCAGAGAGAGAGAGGGAGGGAGTTGCTCTGTGGAAGATTGAGCTTGGTGACTTGCATGTCTCTCTCTCTCTCACACACACACACACACACACACACACACACACACACACACACAGACACACACACACACACACACACACACACACACACACACACACACACACACACACACACACACACACACACACACACACACACACACACACACACACACACACACACACACACACACACACACACACAGGGCTGGACTGGGACCAAAAAAGCTACCTGCCATGTGTCAGACAGGCCCACAATTTCGAATCGGCCCAATTTTTCGAGCTCGCGCTCACTTCGCTCGCGCTCGCATAGATACTCAAAACCAAAAAATATAGAGTAGATTACTTTGGACATAATATAGCCACACAAACATTTCCCATATGTCTGATGTATCTTTCCCCATAGTCTGTTACAACTTTACCCCGCTCGCCGGGCGCTTCTGGCTCATATGAGCGCATTAGCGCCCGGCGAATGTAACGCATTTCCCATTTTACACTGTGCCATTTTCACGTCTAGGTCTAAATGCTGGCTCCTACCTGAGTCTTCACGTGAAGTGAAGACGCTATCCGATGTAAAACATCCTCTCATTTTAATGACACCTAGTTGTTGCATCCAAATTGTTGCATAAAATCCACTTTTCTGTCGCTCAAAAACCGAAAACCAACAGTTGCTATGGGCTGGCCCAATTGTACGTGGACCAACGTTGAATAGAGGGCCACTCCAGAGACCAGAATCATTCATTATTGACGCCTGAATGGACTGCGGTCACGCCATCCGCACTTTGAGGAAGCGTAGTCGCGCTATCTGCACGTAAAATCCATTGAGCGTCTACTTCACTCTGCACGGTAAAAAGAGTGGGTGAGCCCCTCATGGTGCCTTCAGGTATGCCTCGTACACCCATAAACAGATACTAATGGCCACAGAGCTTGTTGTAAACAGCACAGATAATGTTGATTGGGCCGCAACCGGCCCAATCAAATACATAATACATACTTTTTCACCAACCTGACCGGCCCAAAACGCAGCGGCCCGCCGGCCATCGCACCGGTAAGAATACATTACAGTCCAGCCGTGCACACACACACACGCACACACACCTTTCCCTGCCTGCAGCCATCATTCAGTGGTTTGTGTTCAGAGTGTTTGGGATGTGTAACACTCGCTGGTGAGACGACACAGGAAGACAGAACACTGTCCAGAGGTCACTGTGTGTGTGTGTGTGTGTGTGTGTGTGTGTGTGTGTGTGTGTGTGTGTGGGTCTGTGTGTGTGTGTGGGTGTGTGTGTGCGTGTGTGTGTGTGTGCGCGTGCGTGTTGCTGTAATGTATTCAGGCTATAAAGGTGGCAAACAGGTGGCTGCTCACCCCTTAATGTCTTTGTCTCATGTACACACACACACACGCACGCACGCACGTGCGCGCACACACACACACACACACACACACACACACACACAGACACACACGCACGCACGCACACACACACACACACACACACACACACACACACTTCTGAAATCAAAATCTCCCCCTGCCCAGGACGAGGACATCATGAAAAAAGAACTGGGCTTTCTGCGGCTCATAGAGACGTTTGCAGAGAGCGCCCCCCAAGTCGTCCTCATGCTCGCCATCGTTCTGCGGACGACAGGGACGTTGGAGACGCTGGATACCATCACAAGTATGTACTGCCTGCCTGAAAGCTCAACTAGATTTGAGAAACACATTCATTTATTTATAACATATGATTCATTTACATCATTTAAATGAAGGACAGTTTTTACTTTGCATAAGAAAAGCTGAGACAATTGTTCTTCCTACTTCCTCCAGTTTGTCCCAGATAACACAACAGTTTCTGTATCATATTTGAGACATGTAGTTTTCAGTTTAGTAGATTTCAACCAAACCAGAGCAGAGTGAAAAGTTCAATAGACAGTTTAGGAGCAGAAGAATCATGACTCCAGACACTTTAGGGCCCCTCCCTCAGTTTGGGGCCCTGGCTAGTTAGCATCCGTATCACCACAGCGCCCCAGGGTCTTACTGCCCTACATGTTTACGATGCGTCTAGACTTGCTGTTGCTCCAAGTTGCTTTAAACAGTTTACACAGCAAGAAGCCAGTGTGCTCATGTGTAAAGTGTAAGCATTAAATCATGAGATGTTGTGGCGTCCCTGTGATGATCTCTGTCTGTCTTCCTCAGTTCTCAAGGCGGTCAGCTCGCTGTTATCCGTCGTCATCAGTGTGACCCTGTGCTTCAAATCCTTCGACGACGACGAGTCAAACTGCAGGCTGATTTGTGGGTGGCCGTTGGTCTTCCTAGGGTTCCTGCTGCTAACCGTCTCGCGCCTGGTCGCTCTCTCCCTGTTCGCCTCCGTCCTGCCCTCTTATATCTTCATCCACTTCCTGTGTTCTTGGACCATTTTATTCTTCTGTCTCTGGCGAGTCAAGGAGGACATCGAAGCATTGATCGACAACAACAAGTTCCTGAACAGCACCGATGGGGGATGGCTCTGGCGGGCCACCTTAGGCCTCATTTTGTATTTCAGCTCGTCAGCTGATGTGTTGAAGAAAGACAGGCACATCTGGCTGCACCAGCTCTATATAACAGTTGATATTGTGCTTCTGTGTGGTCTGTGGTGCTGGCAGGTCCACGACCACATCCAACCACCATATTTTGACATCACATTTTTACAAGCCATCATCACTAGTGTTATCATCATTGGAATACAGATAATTGGTGTCTTACCTGAGGTGTGCTTTGACCTGTGCTTAAAGCGCCCCCCGTCTGAGAGGGTGCCGACAGGCCGCAGTGCCGACAGGTCGCAATGCCGATAGCCCACAAGCAGAGCTGAGCGAGGCGGCGTGCAGCATGTCGGTGGAGCTAACCTCTCCCAGCCCCCACGCCAAACCTAACCTCCCCCATGCCTAAACCTAACCTCCCCCAGACCCTAACCCAAAACCTAACCTCTCCCAGCCCCCACGCCAAAACCTAACCTCCCCCCATGCCTAAACGTAACCTCCCCCAGAGCCAAAACCTAACCTCTCCCACCCCCACGCCTAAACCTAAGGTCGGCATTGCGGGTGGTCGGCATAGCGGGTGGACCCCGTCTGAGAGACAGAGAGAGGCTCTTGCATGTCACACTGGTTAATCTCCTCTAAAGTCTATCTTTACTGGTGGCTCAGTTTAGCTTTGAGCACAATTGACGTGTAAACCCGTCCAGTGTGACTCTAATGCATGTGTGTGTGTGGGGAAAAACACTTTATCCTCTCCTTGTGCCGTCTTTTTACTTTCCATTTCTCTGTCTCTCTCTGTCTGTCTGTCTGTCTGTCTGTCTGTCTGTCTGTCTGTCTGTCTCTCTTTCTATCTCTCTCTGTCTCTCCGTCTGTCTCTCTGTCTGTCTGTCTCTCTCTCTCTGTCTCTCTGTCTGTCTGTCTCTCTCTCTCTCTCTCTGTCTCTCTCTCTTTGTCGGTCAAAGAGAACAAGTGATCATGGCTTGTAAAACGTCGCTGTCGTTCCAGGACCTCGAATTTCCAAAACAGAAACTTTTCAGGAAGTAAAAAAACCTGTTTGCTCTTAAAATACTGAACCAAACGTCGTCAAAGTTGGCACATGTCTTAATTATAGTTAGTTTCCCGCTGAATGTGTCATTACTTTATTAATATCTTACCTGGATAAGCTCAAATTATGTTGTTTATATTATCAGTCCGACTTGGAAGCACTTTCTCATGGCCAGTCAAGCGGGAGAGAGTCGCATACTCATGCACGAGCCCCCAAGCTCCAGGCCGCGGGGGCGCGCGCAGGAGCAGCAGCATTGCCCCTCGCCTCTCCTGTCCGAGGCAGGGGCTTTCGCATGGGGTGAGAAATAGTCTGACATAACGTAGCGTTAACGTTACTTTATTCTTGTCAGAAAACACTCCGATTTGCATGTTAAAACAAGTTTGCAGCCTAGGAATAACTGGAAAACATTTGATTGATATATTAACGTCAGAGGAAGCCAGGATTAGTCAAAACGATATGAGAAATACACAGCACGTCTGCCGTGTGACTTTTCCGGGTTTATTGTCCTGCGTGGGGGGGTACAGACGGTGGTAGGGGACGAATTTCGAGGTTTGACTGACAGATTGAGGGCGAATGGCGTTACGAGATTTACTCACAAGCTCGTTTTAATGCTTTTCCATTGGTTGCATTTGTTAAAAACCACACAGAGACGTGAAGGGTGACCAATGGCATTGATTCATGACAAAAAATAAAAAAGTGAAAAAAGGCACATTCGAGGTCCTGGCACAACAGCGATGAAAAGTGGAAATGGACAGCTCTTAGTGGGGGGGACCCTATGCCAGACAGAGAGAGACAGACAGACAGACAGACATATCATCATTGTATTATTAGAGCACCGGTGGTGAAGTGGTGAAGCCTCTATTGCTTTCCAAAGGATTATTCTTCTTCTCTGAGTTCGAGCACATTTTTGAAGAGCTAAACATGTTCGGCAAGTTGCAAAACTTTGCACATGCCTTAGAAGTGGCGAGAAATTTCATATTTCAAGGGCATGGGCATGTCAAAATGGCTCCATAGCGCCCCCTACAGAAATTAAACGGAATAGCCCTCGCGCTACGTTTCACCAACAGCTACGAAATTCACAGGGCACATGTATCATGTCCAGACTGACAGAAAAGTCTCTTGTTGCCATGACCGACACCGAACAGGAAGTCAGCCATTTTGAATTTAGTGTGCAATATTTTGGACGTTTCAGCCATTTCTAGGGGGCATACTTTATTGAACTCCTCCTACGGGGTTCATCGGATCACCCTCAAACTTGCACCGGCGTGGGCGTGGCACCATGGCAAACGTTGATGTTTCTCCGTCACACAGGAAGTTGGAGGAACTCCATTGTAGATTGTCCAATCTGGGCGTCCCAGCCTGAACACATCTATATGTCAATATCCATCTATAGTCATAGCGCCTCCTACTGGCAACACAGAAAGTGGTTTGTAACTCGGCCCTACATGGTCACACGCGCACCAAACTTCACGTTTGATTCAGATTCAGAAAACTTTATTTATCCCGAAGGGGCAATTCAGTTTCTGCAATTCATCACCGTTGCGGGTAAACACATTGTGTCTCTGTCCTAAATCAGAGGATACAAAATACAGAAACATACAGAGAGAAAAACAAAACAAAAAGAGAAACTCAGTGTGATCGACCGAGGGGAAGTGCGTTTGATTCCTCGTGTCCCGCAGCACACATGGATCTGAGCCGCATAGATGCATGGCGCATAAAAATGCATAAAAAGTGCAAACAAATGCAGACTGCATAGAGTGCAACATTAAAATTAAAAGAGGTAAGAGGAGAATGCGTAAAATTGCATACAAAAAAAAGTGCAAATGCTAGGATGCCCAGTGTTGTTGGTTGAAGTACATACTACATACAGTAAGTAAATACTGTTTCTACTTCTCTGCATTCAACAGCTGAATGGCTGAGGAAATGAAGGATTTGGATTAACGGTTTGTTCTGCAGGGAGGTGCCCGATAGCGCCGTCCCAGCAGCAGGAGGGAAAATTTAGAGGACAGGATATGGTCAGGTTGGTCCATAACACCTTTTGCTTTCTGAACCACTCGCTTCTTCCAGAGCGCGTTCAGGTCACTCTGCTGGACTCCAATGATTTTGGAGCAGACTTTGACGATATTGTTAAGGCTGTTTCTGTCCTTCACAGACAAACCGTTAAACCAACATATAAAAGAAAAGGTTATAAGGCTCTGAATATAAGATCTGTAAACAGTGCACAGGATGGTTTTTGACACTTTAAAGGTGTTAATTTTCCTTAGTAGGTAGATTTTCTGTTGGCCTCTCTTAACAAGAGACCCTATGTTTGTGTCAAACTTAAGATGCGAGTCGAACACTGTTCCCAGGTACTTATAAGAATCGACAATCTGGACGTCTTCACCATGAATGGAGCTAGCAACAGGGTCAGCTTTCTTATTTCTAAGATCGATTACAAGCTCCTTTGTCTTTGACACATTAAGATCAAGGAAGTTGTCATCGCACCATTGAACAAAATCAGGAAGGGCACAACCGTGGTTCAACTCTGCCCCCTGGAGGAGCGACAGGAGTGCAGTGTCATCGGAGTATTTGAGGCTGTTGTCCCTGTTTGATTTGCAGCTGTCTGTGTACAAGATAAAGAAAACAGATGAAAAGACGCTGCCCTGTGGGGCGCCTGTGTTAGAAGTTAAGTTTGATGAGCATCCCAGCCTGAAGACATCTATATGACAATTTTGAGTTATAGCAGAGAACCCCCTACTGACAGTGTTGGGCAAGTTACTTTAAAAATGTAATATACTACATATTACTAGCTACTTTCATTTGAAAGTAATAAGTTACTTTACAATATTACTGTCTGTGTAGAGTAACTCGTTACTTATTACACTACTTTTGCATTACTTTTACCAAAACAACAGCAGCAGCAGAATGACATTACCGCCCCGGAACCATCCCGAAAAATAATTTCAACCGCCTTGAAATCAGTGTAAACAATCCAAAATTATTATAAATGTTATTATTTTCCTTTGTTATTGTCATCTATAGTGGTTGTTTGCATAAAAATACACAGTTTGATTAGGAAATAACTGTATCTTTTTTAAATATGTGCTTTGATTTGATCAAATGTAACTCAATTTGTAACTTGAGTTACTTGACAAAGTAACTGGTATAATATTACTGAAATCCTATAAGTAATAAGTTATATTACTGAGTTACTGCTAAAAGTAATATATTACATGTAATATGTTACTTTTGTAATGAGTTACCGTTACCCCCAGTATCTGGATCCACATCCAGAACCACCAGAACCTCAGTCAGAGGCGACTGTGTCATCCCATACAGGCGCACCACCTTTGGCCAGACGGTTTTGTCTGTCAAGGGTGGTAAACTCTGGAACACAATTCCATCCTCTATTAGGGAATGTCCAACACTGAGCATGTTTAAAGGTCAAATGAAGAGATGCCTGAAGTCCACTCAAACCTGTACACATAGTTAAGGGTAAAAGATCAAGAATGGTTCTACTGTGTTGGCTATGTGGGTAGTTTGCTGTAGGCTACATTTCTTTCTTTTCATATTCGTTAAACTTTTTTAAGAGTATAGTTACTCTGATTGTATACTTGTGTATTAGCTAGCTCTCCTTCTCAGAGACGCTGAGCATGTTTAAAGGTCAAATGAAGAGATGGCTGAAGTCCACTCAAACCTGTACACAAAGTTAGGGGTAAAGAACTAGAATGGTTCTACTGTATTGCTATGTGGGTAGTTTGCTGTACATTTCTTTCTTTTCATATTTGTTGTTTAAATCTCTATATGTAGATATGTAGAGTATAGTTATTCTGATTGTATACTTGTGTATTAGCTAGCTCTCTTTCTCTTGCTGCACTTGTCTTTAGAGATAAGATGTTATTTTAATCTTGTATATTTGCACCTTGTTCTTTTTCCCTATCAGGACACAAGGCCTGTACCTTCTGGCAGGGGGACTAACAATGTAAATCAATCCTGTGACTGCAATTGTCATGCATTTACATTTAGCTAAAATGTTCATTAATGTACACTGTCCCCTTTTGAACAAATACATTGAAATGTAATTGAAATTTACATTGATTGATTGATTGATTCATTCATTCATTCATTCATTTTTATTCAATGTGTCATGGACACATCATTATGTGTCCATGACACAATTTAATTGCTCAGTCTGTGCTAAAGGTTTTGAGTTTTGAGGATTTCATTTGAGTGTTTCTGTAGTGGATGTTGTTTTTTGTGCTTTGTTGGGCTGTGTTTATAAGAGCAACAAAATGCATTAAAAAACAGTTTCCCAGCTCTAATCTTATTTCATATGCTCTCTTCAAAAGTGTTTGATTTTCATCATAATCTGGTTTTCCATAATAATAATAATAATTTCAGAGTTTATGCCCGTGTTGCTGTCTGTTGTAGTGTAAAACGACTAAAGGGAGAGCAGGTGCTTACATGAAAGTGAGTGAGAAAAGGAGAAGATACTGAATAATGACATCACAACAAAATAATCCTGATGTTAATTTAAAATTAAATATTCCTCTAAATATGGCCCTGGCAGGCAGTGCCGAGAGTCCCTTCTTTACAGCACCCCCTACTTAAAAGTAGTTCCAGGGCGGCTGCTTGCCGCCGAATAGCGGCGACAGCCAGACTGTGCATACTCGAACGTAACTCAGCGCATTGGTTGCGGTACACGTCCAAAACATTAGGTGGCTTGTGAAGAAAGCTTTGCTAGATGAGGGACACGCACTGTTAAATGAGGAAATGGCATTTCCTCATTCCTCACAACAAGTACGTCAGCGGATATGTGCGCGGCCCAAGGCAACGGCCAATCACAGCTCTCATGCTGGTCATGCACGTCCGCGTTGACGCCACGGAGTCACGTTTTCGAGGAGCTGCACACCCCCCTCCGCCGAGCTGCGCCGATAGGACGGCCAGCTGCGGGGACCCCTCGGCGCAGTAGGCGCTGGTGATTTCGCGTAAGCATAAAACCAGTTTTAGGCCACCTTGGCAGTGCCCTGCTACCAGCCTGCTACTGTCACGTGCTTTAATTAAAAGCATCAGTGGTCTCAGTTTAATGGATCCTGACCTATGCAAAGGATGTGTCATTGGCTCATTTTCAGAAAAATTGCCCCTCACGATGTCAATAGAGCAATAGTAACACAGGTGCAACCCAAACAGCACTGGAACACTTAAATGGATTGGAAGTTGGAAACCCTCATTAATGTTTTGCTTGCACCTGTGTTACTTCCTGCCTTTTAGACGCAAAATGGCTGCTGATGAAAAAGGTCAATGGAAGGATTTCTCTCGTCTTCTCTTGAGCTGCTGAATGCTGCTGGCTGAAAGAGAAGCTCAGTAGCCTCAGGTGCTGACAAATGAAGAAACACTGCCACCTGCTGGTTTTAGAGACACAGTAGAGAGTACTTCATCTGGAGTACTTGCTGACACAGAGTACTGACCTCATTGTGCTCTGATGTTCTTTCCTCTTTGCACTGTGACATGTGCTGTAAATGAACAGTGAGTTAGTGAGTTATTCTGAGTGTAATTGCTGTTAGATGTGCTGTAAATGAACACTGATGCTATTCTATTCTATTATATTCTATTCTATTCTATTCTATTCTATATATTCTATTCTCAAGGTGTTCCTGGCTGCCAGATGGGGAAGAAGAAGAATGCTGCTAAGCAGGAGTTTAACCATGTGTCATGGAGGACAGAGAGTCTGCAGGCTTTTAATGCAGCCAAACACTACAGCAGATATTTGACTGATCAGCTCCCTCTCTGGTGGAAGATGTGCTAATCATTTAAATTGCCATTATCCTTTATTAATGTCCCTTATTAAATCTAGACCAATCACAAAGATGTAGACACAGAGAAGCTGGTGAGTTCATTTGGAAGCTTTGAGACACCAAGGGCCCTATCGTCGCAAAAGCGCTAAGTTCTTTATAGCTAGCCAGCTGTCACCTAACTAACTTGTTCAAACACCTTGAAGTACGATCTTGAAGTAAGGTCAAAAACTGACTTCCTTCTAGCCTTACACGCTTCAACTAAGAATCCAAACTAAACTGAACTATTCGAAACTAAACACATTTATACCATGGCGGCTACCGCCTGAGCGACATCACCGATGATGTCATAATTCCCAGTTTTCTCAACAGTGACATCACGATTTCCATTACACTGCTGACAGTGACCTCATCACTTACAATCGTCGTCAAACAAACGCAAATGAAAACTTTACTTTTTGGCTCCTACACCTATCGTCAGCATGGTGCAATTACTTTGCGCTCAGAGCTTTGAAAAGCACCTCTTACGTGCAAAAATACCTGCTGCACTTGAGCGCACCATAATCTCCGTGACATATTATGTGGACTCTGTCGACCTAAGCTCTCTCCATCTCTCTCTGTCCTCGGCGCGCACCTCTCACACTCTCTGTGTGTGTGCGTGTGTGTGTGTGTGTGTGTGTGTGTGTGTGTGTGTGTGTGTGTGTGTGTGTGTGTGTGTGTGTGTGTGTGTGTGTAAGTGTGTGTGTGTGTGTGTGAGAGAGGGATCCGGAGCTAATCAGCAGGTACAGTGGTCAACAAGTTGGTTGAGTTTCTGTTTGAAGATGGAAAGTGATGTCAGGGTTGTGAGTTTGCGGCTGCAAAGTGGAAGGAGGTGCGGCCGAAATCAGATCTGTATCTGACTAAGCTGGGGAAGCTTGATGTGCTCACTTGACCTAGTGTTGTAAGCATTGCAGGCTATATGGAGGAGAGAGGTGAGGTAGTGTGGTGGCTTGAAGACTGGGTGGCTTGGTTCAAGCCTTAAAACTCCTTATATCCACCTTATTTCTAGCTGCCATGATGCCTGATGGGTGCTTCTCCCGCTTCCGGTGTAATTTTTACACTGTTTTAACTTGACAAAAAAAACGTCTATGAGGATTTTACAGCAGAGCCATTCTGCTCTACAGCCG
>NC_139625.1:7246808-7314308 GCF_964638095.1 Poromitra crassiceps
ATTCACACCGGCATGCGCCGGGGACAGCAGTGTTGGAGAGGAGACACATTGAAATAAAGAGTTCATTGAGGAGAACACGTTGTCTTTCGTATTTTCTGCCATAGGCATTCATTTTGTAAAAAAAAAAAAAAAAAAAAAAAAAAAAAAAATTGAAAATATTGAAAATTTTCTAAGTATTAATAAAATCGATGATCGATAATTGATCGTTAATATTCACCGATTATCGATTTTGGAAAATTTTCAAAATGAACATCCCTAGTGCCCACAGACTGGAATGTCTTACAAAAAACACTAAAACTGGACAATTTCATCTCCAAGTCAGCTTTCAAAGACTCCATCATGGACATATTCACTGACACCTGCAACTGCTTCCTAAACTAACTCTATTCCCCTGCCTGTCTGCTCCGACTGTTTTTGTTTTATTTGCTCTGTCTGTCTTGCTATGTTTTAACTGTGTTTTAACTTGTGTTTTAACTTGTCCTAACTTTGTATTTATTTTATCCCCTACCCCCTATCCCTCAAAAGGCTGTGCCTTCTGCCAGGTCGCCATTGTAAATAAGAATTTCTTCTTAATGACTTACCTGGTTAAATAAAGGTTAAATCAAATAAAAATAAAACTCTCTCCCTCCCTCCCTCTCTCTCTCTCTCTCTGCTTCTCTCTCTCTCTCTCTCTCTCTCTCTCTGCTTCTCTCTCCCCCTCTCCCCCTCTCTCTCCCTCCATCTCTCTCTCTCTCTCTCTCTCTCTGCTTCTCTCTCCCCCTCTCTCTCCCTCCCTCTCTCTCTCTCTGCTTCTCTCTCTCTCGCTCTCTCTCTCTCTCTCTGTCTCTCTCTGCTTCTCTCTCCGCCTCTCCCCTCTCTCTCCCTCCCTCCTCTCTCTGCTTCTCTCTCTCTCTCTCTCTCTCTCTCTCTCTCTCCCTCCCTCTCTCTCTCTGCCTCTCTCTCTCTCTCTCTCTCTCTCTCTCTGCCTCTCTCTCTCCCTCTCTCTCTCAATTCAATTAAATTGGCTTTATTGGCATGACATAACACTGTATTGCCAAAGCATTTAGACATGAACAGCTAAACATTAATTAGAAAACGTACTATATCAAACATACTACAAGACAAATGAATGATCTGTTGTCAGACAGCAACATCAAATAACAAACTTTGAATAGCAAAGAAACTACAAGACAAATGATCTGTTGTCATATAGTCTATAGCAGCTTCTCTCTCCCTCTCTATCTCTCCCTCCCTCTCTCTCTCTGGCTCTCTCTCTCTCTGCCTCTCTCTCTCTCTCTGCCTCTCTCTCTATCTGCCTCTCTCCCTCTCTCTCTCTCTGCCTCTCTCCCCCCTCTCTCTCTCTGCCTCTCTCTCTCCCTGTCTCTCTCTCTCTCTCTCTCTCTGCCTCTCTCTCTCTGTCTCTCTCTGCCTCTCTCTCTCCCCCCCCTCTCTCTCCCTCCCCCCCCCCTCTCTCTCTCCTCCATTTAAGATGAGTCATACAATGAAAGTGGAAAAATAACCCCCATAAAAGCCCAAATTCAAACTCACTAAACAGCTCAGAGCCAGAGGACAAAGTGTGTCTATATATCAAATAACACCACGGGTGAGATATGTACACAGGGTGTAGGGAATTGAACCCTCACCTCAGTAGCAGTGTTAGTGGCTTACTTTGTTAACCCCCCAAACCAAATATGAAACCTTTTAAAAATGACTAAATACCCTGGAGGGGGCGCTGTAGTCACAACAGACATGACCTAATATGAGCTCAGCTCAGCTCCACAGCGACACCTTTAACGCTTGTTGTGAAAACGAAGAGGCTGATTCACAAACGAGTAATCTTGATCAGTTCTCCCTCCCTCTCTCTGCCTCTCTCCCTCTCTCTCTCCTTCTCTCTCTCTCTCTCTCTCTCTCTCTGCATCTCTCTCTCCCTCTCTCTCTCTCTGCTTCTCTCTCTCCCTCTCCCCCTCTCTCATCCTCTCTCTCTCTGTCTCTCTCCCTCAGTCAGAATTGGTTCAAACCAAACGGTACAGATATATTTAGAAACAGGAGAGATCGCATAACATTCCACTCGGACCAAAACATAAAAAAATGCGGGTTTGAAGAAAATGTTTTTTAAATGTTTTTTTTTTTTTTTTAGTTTTGGTCCGAGTGAAATGTTCTATGGTCTCTCCCGATTATAGCGTTAGCTGAACCATTTGGTTTGAACCAGTCAAACTCTTTTCATAAGCATTTTACAAAATGTCTATGGGAAAATAAATGGCGGAGGAAAATCTCTGGTACAGTGCTGAAGCCGGAAGTGACGCTCCACTTTGGCTCTCTATACTGTTTCCGGCGTAACTTATGCTATTTTTCTGGACATATTTCCATGGTGTATTTTTGTCAAATAGCATAGCACAGAATGATGACGTGCATACATGTATAGAAGGTTTGAAAGAGAACAGCAACCTTTGAACAGGTAGAAAAGCTGACTTAAGTAACACATGAGTTAGGGTTTGAATGTATACATTGGCAACCAACTTGCATAACAACATTACTTACAGCCATGCAGTTGTTCATGTGCATTTAATATGAACTCTTTGTTCATGTTGTTCATGTTTAGTTCATGTTAGTAAATGCCTTAGTTAACATTAGTTAATGAACACACTGTATAGTGTTATTCATTCATTCATTCATTCAATTATCACTTTCTTTTTTCTTATTGTACATTCATTGTTTGTCTTTTTTCATTCTTTTTTCATTCTTTCTGTCTTTCTTGTTTACTTTCTTTCAGTCAGTCAGTCAGTCAGTCAGTCAGTCAGTCAGTCAGTCAGTCAGTCAGTCAGTCACTCAATGAGCTATGTAGGAGCCATTCATGTCACTGTCTGTTTCTAGTTTTGGCCTAGTTTAAGTTTTCCGCTGGGTGGTGGTGTGGACGGGTGGGCCGGTGGAGTCTGTATTGCACAGGTGTCACAGGTTTGCAGTCGTGCTTGGGTGATGGGGAGATCACACAGGTTTTTACCGCTCATCAGGATTGTGCAATAGATTCACGTTACTGTATTCTTAATAGTTAACAGAATAGTTTTGCTGCCTGTAAACATCATTAAATGGGAACCTCTCACCCAAACTGCAAACACCACCTGGACATCAATGTTTTGAAGTGCGTCAAAAACACCTCCTACACAGCTGAGTGACTAAATGTTGGACCCAGGATACAAGCTACAAGCTATAGTCAATTATCTCCCGCTCTTTAGTCTTATTTACTGTACATTCATAAATTAATGCAGTTAATCAGTCAGTCAATTCTTTCTTTCTTTCTTTCTTTATTTCTTTCTTTCTTTCTTTCGTTCTTTCTTTCTTTCTTTCTTTCTTTCTTTCTTTCTTTCTTTCTTTCTTTCTTTCTTTCTTTCTTTCTTTCTTTCTTGCCCCCCCACCCATATTAATCTGCATAGGAACAATCAGTGGCTCATGTTTACTGATTCACCCAATCAGGTATCAGTTCTCCCTTGAGGTTCAAGGCCCCTGTCGACTGACACGTGCGTGTGTGTGTGTGTGCGTGCATGTGCGTGCGTGTGCGTGTGTGTGTGTGTGTGTGTGTGTGTGTGTGTAGGGGGGCACAAACCCCCTATAAGGGCTTTAGTTTTTTTCAGGAAATGAAATGAAGAAGTAAGTACACTGAGAGCCATGTTTTGACCACATTTCTTCACCCATGTGGTAAACTTTGATTTCTAACTGTTTGTTTTTAGTAAATTCAAGTCATGTGCTGTGTTGAGACAGATCTATAGGCCTATTTACATTCAATAAAAACAAGATTGGCGATTCTATTCATGTGCTGATACGATCGTTTGAGAGTGAAACCGCAGTCTACTGAACATAGCCATATTTAGAGGAATATCTCATTTTAAATTAACATTAGGATTATACTGTAGTGATGTCATTATTCAGTATTTCTCTCTTTTCTCACTTACTTGGTGACCTGCTCTCCCTTTAGGTCATTTTACAATTACACTACAACAGACAGCAACACAGGCAGAAACCTAACCTCTCCCACCCCCACGATTATTATTATTATCACTTTGAAACACAGTGCCAAACTTGTCATCTCAACACAAAAGCAAAATCAAACTAAGCGTATACTATACCATTATAGCAGCAGCCAATGACAACACATTCAAGCCATCCTAAAGTGCATTACTGAGTGCAGTAAGGGTGGGGGATCAACAATGAAAAATAAATACAACTGAACTGAAATAAGTATTGATATGAGGAAGTGCTTTCCAGACACACAAAACACCCATTTGGTTTAGCTCTCACCTGAGTATCCTCCTCGTCCTCGTCCTCGTCATCGCTCTCTCTCTCATCAAGAGCAGCTGCCGGGCAGGGTGGAGTTAGGGTGACCGGTAGAGATGCACTGTCTCTGTCTCTGCTGCTCTCTCCTTCTCCCTGCTTTCTCTCCAACAGCTCCACGGCAATAGTAGAAGAAGTAGCAGGCTGCTGCTGCTGATGCAAAAACAGGTTTGATTTTAACATACTTTTTCTTTTTTGACGGCTCATTCTTCATTTTCCACTCACCTAAAACAAACACATGTCACCCAGAGTGCCTTGCGCATCCGAAGAAAGCCGAGCAGCGAGTCGGGGCGGGGGATTGGGTTGCTCGCTCGCTCTCTGAGCGCTGGCTGCCGATTCTCCTCTTCCCCACCCCGCCCCCCCACTCTCTCTCATATTTAGGCGGGCAAAAAAAGTTTTTAAAAATGTATCACTACAATGAAATGGCTGATATGGGAACTAACATCATCACACATGGGTATAAATACGCATGCCAATAGAGCAGGCTCTGAGGCCGCACAGCGTCTGAGCTGCATATGTGACGCGGAGCATGTGAGCTGTGTCTGTGAGCCTGCAGAGCGGGCGATTTCCATAACTGCACCCATGGTGCATGAGATTCCTAGTTCAAATAGAATAGGGGGAAAATAACACATGAATACTACATTAAAAAAACAGCATGTTTTGTGTTTGGCAAAAACTGAGATTTTCATAAAGGGGTCAGCTGTCACCTCATGCCA
The DNA here is from genome assembly GCF_964638095.1 of Poromitra crassiceps. NCBI lineage: Eukaryota > Metazoa > Chordata > Actinopteri > Beryciformes > Melamphaidae > Poromitra > Poromitra crassiceps. The sequence continues at coordinate 7,251,827 of NC_139625.1, forward strand.
CCACAAGGGGATGTATGACAGGTACATTCTCATTTAATAAACATCTGAAAGTGTTAGTCTTCAGACTGTGGAAAAAAATGAAGGGGTCCAATTATGGCTAATTTCCACCACATATAACAGCACAGTACAGCTCTACTCGATCTGGTCTTACTCGGCTCTACTTGATATAGACTCTGTTTCCATAGCAAGTTTACTCACCTCCGCCCACACCTGGTCGTCATAGCGACCGCATATCTGCCCTCCGCCCATAGCCGATGTAGGCTATAACATATAATGTTAAGATTAAATCCATACACAGAACGTTTAAACTGATTATGAAATACTGGTGCCTCTAAATGACCTACAGTGTACATGGGCAAATGTGACAATCGGCTAGGAGAATGGATCACTTTGTTGTTACTCAAACTCACATGCATGCGCTGCGCGGGGGACGGGAGGGGCGCTACGGGGAGAAAGGAAGCCTCTACCCCGGCGGCCTCTCACCAGGCAAGACCGCGGCTTCGCTAAACCCCCGCCTGCGGCCTAGCGGACTTTTTCTCTCTCAAAACAATTGAAAACCACCGTCATGTTAAAGCTGAGCAAGGAGATCGATTTTAATTCACCAGAGCCGAAGGCAGCAACACAAAATAAATAACTTCTGGAAATAACAGAAGAGAAGGTAAGCCCCACTAAACTGGTATCCAGCATTGACAGTAGATGCCTACAGTAAACACGATTCTGCCTGACCAATCAGTCGTCTGCAGTGTTTTCACGTCACCGTATGGTACCGGGTCCACAGTCCTGGAACCTCAACAGAGCAGGGACCAAAAGCAGCACGACTCAACCCCGACTCAACCCGGGCTGTCCACGTTTTTGATCGGTGGAATGAGACAAAAAAGCCAGACGAGCTGTGCGGGGCCGCGTTGATACCAGCGGTGGAAATGGGCCATTATACTGCCTTCTGGAAAAGTGCAGGGGACATGTCCCCTGTGTCTCTGTGTCCCCCCCTGTAAATGAAGTCCTTACCTCTGATGGCTCTGTGCTCTTTGACTTGAAGCTGCGTATAGAGGCCTCTATTACAGCAGCGTACCTGAGAGAGAGAAGGAGTGTGAATGAGTCTGTCTGCTTTGCTTCAGCACCACCAGAACCAGCATACAACTGACAAACAAGAGGCATTTAACACAACCGCCAAGGGGTCATTTTTACCCCCCTGGAGTTTTCAAATATGTAACTGTGAAAATAAAACCCCTGCATCTCTCAGTTCATGACTTTTCCTAAAATGGTTTTATTGATCATTAGGTGAATTAAGGGGGGGGGGGGGGGGGGATGAAAAGACACATACATATGATCATTTATACCTAGAACCGCCAAGGAGTCATTTTTACCGCCTCATGTAAAACATGCCACGCACAACATTAACCATGCCCGGTTGCCTAGCAACGGCCATTGTTTTTACTCAAGATGTCTTTTTGGCTTGATTTACAGTAAGCTAGATTAGCCACATACAGTAGCCTATCTTAGAAAAAAGAGACGTCACAGTAACAACAGAAGAAGAATGAATGTCCAGAGGCAGTGAAAATGCTTCAGGACATGAATGAGGGAGAATCTGATGGGAGAGCTGACTGATCCTTCATTTTCACCTGATGCTGAAAAGTCTTCATATCAGGAGGAGTACGATCCTCCACAGCGTAAACAAGGCTTCTGGTGACAGGTTATGTTACAACTCAACTTGAAAATGCATGACTCTAGCTATACAGTAGCATATAGCCTATATAATATATAGAGCCACCACGGGACGCCTCTGCTGTCAGAGCACAATGACAGCAGCCACTTGTTTAGTTTGACCAGACTTATTTATTTGACACATTCCATGTAATTTTAGGAGGTTTCAGCTGAACTCATTCTACATATTTATATTCTTTAGTGTCTCAACCACTGCAAGTTCTGTGCAGCACACGTATATGAGACAGGCAGGGACAGGATAGGAAAGCTATCCAGCCGGGACTGTGCACCGGGAGACCATAGCATTTACTAGATGTTATTTGTGTGTGTGTGTGTGTGTGTGTGTGTGTGTGTGTGTGTGTGTGTGTGTGTGTGTGTGTGTGTGTGTGTGTGTGTGTGTGTGTGTGTGTGTGTGTGTGTGTGTGTGTGTGTGTGAGAGAGAGAGAGCTCTGTTTCTTTATCCCATTAGCACAAGTAACATATTATAGGCCTATTCTATCCTGGTTATTATCCACAATTTGTTTTTAACTTTTACAGTTGTGGGCAGGGGGGTAAAAATGACCCCTTGGGGTTCTGGGGGGTTTTGGAATGTTGGCGGTTGTAGTGTTAAGATGCCTCATGTCCCACCACAATCACCATGATACAGTATATTAATCATAGACAATTATTCAACTGTAATATGTATATATTATATACACATTTTCTTTACATAACACATGAATGGTGTTAGTTTTTTTTAACCTTTATTTGTACAGGGGGAGCCTCACTGAGAGCAATGCTCTCTTTTTCAGGAGTGCCCTGTTTACATTCACACACACATTCATACCTGTTAGTATTGCGCTATAGGCATTTATCATTATTGTTGTCTAGGGCTTCCAGTGAAGGCCGAGCCGTGACTATTATAAGATAGGCTGGCAATACTATAAAGAAGTGGTTCTCAACCTTTTTACACCAAGTACCACCTCAGAAATGATCAGGCTCTACAGACACGGAGGGAGGAAGCCCTGCATACCACAGGGTGAGAACCAGTGCTTAAAGGGAGCGGAGCACTTGCTTTAGCTTGGAGGGTTAACTCTGTCGATGCCACAGCTTGTCTGGCCAGCGCCCTTGTTAAGGAGTGCTCCGTTGCGATGAACACTCCCGTTCATTTGTGGACAGATAACAAAAACAAAAGACGCCTCCAAACAGATACACTGTAACAAACTAAATGACACACTGTCACAAACGACCGCTGACATTTTCAGTGTGGACCCATATCAGAGGAGAGAGAGCTTCACCCACCTTTGATTGACAGCCACCTTTACCAATCATACATTGAGCGATGTGACCGTGACAGTATGAAGTCTCTATCATATATTGTTCTTTAGTTAGTAATGCTGTCTATGTATGATGCCTGCGCGCGCACGCATGCACGCACGCACGCACACACGCAAGCACACACACACACACACACACACACACACACACACACACACACACACACACACACACACAGTCAGACATACAGACAGACAGGCAGGCAGACAGACAGACAGACAGACAGACAGACAGACAGACAGACAGACAGGCAGACAGACAGACAGACAGACAGACAGTCAGTCAGTCAGACAGACAGACAGACAGACAGACAGTCAGTCAGTGAGTCAGACAGACAGACAGACAGTCAGTCAGTGAGTCAGACAGACAGACAGACAGTCAGTCAGACAGACAGATGCCAACATGAAGACATAGCAACTAAGATGTTTTTGTTTTTACATCATATTGTACCAGCTCATTGAATGTTGCAGCAAAGAAAGAATCTGGAGCACACGGGTCACTGGGCAATGAAGGAGGGAATCTCTTGCCCTTCAGCTCCCCCACAGAGGGAGGTCGGTGCTTCTCAGAACAGGAGGATATCACAGCTGTCCTCCTATCCTGCTGTTCTGAGAAGCACCGACCTCCCTCTGTGGGGGAGCTGAAGCGCAAGAGATTCCCTCCTTCATTGTATGTTGCCTTTGCACTTCATGTAAATGTGAATGTTTCCATCAACAGGCAAATTGATGTTAGGGTGGAATTTTAAAAGCTGTTTGGAGGAGCTTTCTGAAGCAACAGAAATGCTTCTTATTTGTATTAAACTTAGTTCCCATAAGTTGCACTTAGACCCACTCTTACAGATGTAGTCCTCCACCCATACTACTCAGAGTGTGCTCAATAGAAACAGACAAAGTTTTGACAACCTGATCAATAGTCCAAGCTGCAGCACGTGCATGATCCTGAGTGAGCGTGGGCCCAGGCACTTCTCCATCTCGGTCCTTGTCTTATAGCCATCATAATGATACATCAGCAAGCTGTAGATGTTCACCAGAACCGAGGAGCCCAACAGAAAAGCCAGCAGGAGACCAAGGCTGATGTAGTACTCTTTCTGGTAGAACTCCACAGCTGCATATATATCCAGCGCTATGTCAAACAGAAAGAACAGCAGACCCCCGAAAAGACACAGGATGTCCTTGAGGGAGGATTTGGCCATTTCTGTCGAATCTCCCTGAAACTGCCAGTGCTATGCTGTGTTCAGCTGTTTACACCTCTTCTTCTCTCTCTCTCAAACTTCTCTCTCTCTCAAAACTGAAAGCGAGCAAACAGTTCAGTGTGTTTGAACATGACTCCTCCTTTCAAACTAACCCTCATATGGAGTCACATGATAATAATTCTGGGCTCTGTAATAAGTCAAATCATCTTGGACATTTTATTTTTAAAAGCTTTTTCTCAATAACTGTGCAATTTATGTCCCATAGCTTTGCTTATATAGATAAACCACAGTGCAATATCTGACTCATAGCCTTAATCCAGTGTGGTTAATCAGTTGTGTATAATATGCTCTGAACAGAGACATCTTGGACACGTGTGGTCAAAGTACAAAAAGGCAATCTGACTTCAAGAGACTTCAAGTAGCTTATAATGATCCCATGATAATAGTACTTAAAATATCTAGATGTTATAGTGAAATGCTTGTGGCTGCAGGAGTCAGTAAATTCCTAACTGATTTAAGAAATCTCATGTATACATTTATCTGCGAGCTTGATGGCTCTGTAAATGAAATCATCTTGGTTTTATCAAACATAAGGTTTAGTACTACACACTACCAATCCCTACTGTGGAGACATTGTTACAGTTGTCTCTTTGTAAGACATCAATTTGTTTAAACCAGGATCTATTTTTGATCCTTATAATCCATTCTATGTTGCTCTGTATTTTATCTGGACCCTGAGCCTGAAATACATTTGGAATGAATGAATGAATGAATGAATGAATGAATGAATCCTTAAAGGCATATAAACTGTATTATATACAGTAACTAGTATTACTACACTTTGGGGAGCAATAAGCTTAAATGGGAAGAGAAAAGAACAAACAGTGCTGCAAGGACTCTGTCTGTCTGTCTGTCTGTCTGTCTGTCTGCCTGCCTGTCTGTCTGTCTGTCTGTCTGTCTGTCTGTCTGTCTGTCTGTCTGTCCTTCACATATCACAAGAACCTTTTATCCGATCTACTTCACACTTGGTGCTCAGGAGGACCTAAGTGCAGTGTGGAGTGTGGAGTTGTTTGGATGAGCGGTTCTTGAGAAAGCTGTAAAGGTGACGCATCCTTTGTGAGGTGCAGGTTATGGTAAAGGAAATGAAAGAGGTGCCTCTGTCATTTCTCAGCACTGCCAACGATCTGCAGCCTGCAGCTCTGTGACCACATCCTCTTCTCTGCTGTTGCTCTCAACTTCTTAGAACAGGGGCATCAAACATACGGCCCACGGGCCAGAACCGGCCCATCAGAGGGTCCATTCCGGCCCACAGGATGACTTTGCAAAGTGTAAAAATTACATTGAGGAGTCTTTCATTTCAATGTGATGCACTTGTGAAGGTGAAGGCAGGTTTCAGGAACAAGTTAAATACTAAGTAGCCTATTCATGTTTTCTCTATTCATCACTAAATGGTCAACTATTTTCAATGCTCTTGAATATAGAGAATTGCACATAGTTGCGTTCAATTGCGAGAGTCACTGACGTAAGGTATGCACGGGCCACATTCAATTAATGATCAGAATGTATTGGTGGCCTGATTAAAAGTGGTGGAGGGCCGTATCTGGCCCGCGGGCCTTGATATTGACACATGTGGTCTAGGCTGAAGAAACATCTTCATAAATCAGAGGTGTCAAACTCATTTTAGTTCATGGGCCACATGCGGCCCAATTTAGTCTCAAGTGGGCCAGACAAAGACAATCAATGCACAATAATCTATAAATAACAGTTACACGTTTCTTAGGTAGTATGTTGTTGTTTCTTTATATTGTTGTTTCATTATTGTTGTTTATCTGGGGATTAATATGTATTACAGGGGACGGTATACTGCTTTAAAACAGCACCTCCCCTATATCCTCTTCTATTTTTTCTATATATGAGTGCTGTCACTGTATAGGCTGATTGAATGATCACCTCCCACTCTCCTCTATCCAATGAGAAACTACCATCTCATACTGCTGAATGTTTCTGCCTGTACTGTTTGACTCTGAAGAAGACGCTGTGTGCGTCGAAACGTCAGTGCTTTGTACCTATTAAATATTTTCTAGTGATTTCATGTGCTCCAGTCCTCTCTTTGGGTTCAGTCTTTACTGAAGTGGCCCATTGAACCCTTTCCAACAGTTACACCTTTCCCAGTTTCTTACAGTTTAAGAACACGTTTTCACATCGGGTTATCTCAGATCAAACAAATAATCAAATCTGTTGTCTGTAACTGTGCACTTTTACAGAGATCCCGCAATATCGCCGTTATGAAGAGCCGCAAATAAGCCACTGTTGCCTTTTTACACAGAAAGCGATTTAAAGTGTTTTTACACAGCAAAGATGGCGTTCCCGCATTGATGTTCTATCGTTGCCATGGAGATGTGAACAGCTGTACCTACCTGCTGCCAAGAAGAATAAAAATACAGTAGTAGACTAGGGCCCTATCGTCGTACGGCGCTATCGTTTGCGGTGCCGTTTGCATGCCTCTTATTGCTTCCCAGCGTCTTAAGCTATCATCTGCCTCCACCGTCCAGTTTTGCGCTGGGGTCTAAGCGCAGACGCAGGTGTAGGCGTGGCCCAGGCGTGTCCGTGGGCCTCTAGCCTATATGTCTCCCACAAGTGTCATTTTGCGCTCTGGCGAAGATACCGTCGGATTGTTTCCAAGCGCAAAGAGAGGTTTGGGCGTTCCCCGTGCCAAAATAGGCGTTCCAGCGCAATGTGTTAGAAAAAAAGGCCTTGGGTGCTCGCAATTTTAACACCACCAAAAAGCTGGTCTTAGTGCAAAAAAACCCTCTACGCCAGGCGTACGCCTGAGCGCAGACAGTATTCTCCAGCGCAGTGCAGGAAATCCTCGCTTGGATAGGCCCATTACGTACGGCTCGCGCGCGGACACACTTCCCTCAGAATGCCATGTTGATTTTCAACTATTCCTACACTGCAGAAAAAAACACCTTGATTTAACAATGAGAATTCGTTTGTCATGGTTTTGTGTGAAAAAGTGATTTGCGTTTTGAATTGGATTACCAGGGGAACGAGCGGGAGTCTGTGTGTAGCGCGGGGAGGGGTGCTTTTAAGTGTTCGGCTAGTGTGCCGTGTCCTGGAGGGGGGTCTCCCCGGCAGGCCGGGTGGGTCGGTCGTCGATGCACAGGGTGGGTAGAGGCACTGAGGCAGCGCTGTAGCCTACAGTGCGCGGTCCTGCGGATCAAAGTCAGTTTCTGGCAGAAAATCACTTTTTGACACAACACCGGCAGTAGGCTATACAGTAACCTCTCTCCCTGCAATTGCACCATGCAACAATAACTTAACCTGAGTGGACAATTCTGGTATAGGCTATTGAAGTAGGCTAGAATTAAAATCTCACACATCCCCACCCTATTAAAGAAACAAAATGTGTATGTTATAGCCTATATGAGCGAAACGACTATTTAATACTACTAATTACAAATGCATCAATTTTCTTTATGAATCCGAACTGGTTCATCCTCCAATTCTCACTTCCCTCTCTCATTCTCTCCCCCCTCTCTCTCTCTCTGACTCTCTCCCTCTCTCTTTTCTCTCTCTCTCTCTCTCTCTCTCTCTCACTCTGTCACTCTGCTTGCACTGAGCAAGAAAGAAGCTGCTGCCTGTCACAGACGTGATGGCAGTGTGTGATAGCAAATTATTGATTGAGTGCTTATTGATTGATTGCTTATGATCTATGGCCCTAAAGATGTATTTTGTGAACTATGTTCTTCATCATTGCAGAATACTCCTGTACAGGGAGAACATGTATCTTGTTTTGGGTGGGTAGACGTGGATTGTTTTGTCTTGTGAACATCAGATTGACTACTGACGTCATGGAAATGTACTGAGTTGGAGAGAGGTTGTATGAAGTGGAAAAGTACTGCCCTCCTAAGGTGGGGGGCGGGTGTCATAGTTTCAGTATATGATGAGTTGTAACAAGGACTCGTGGCGCTTATCTGACAACGTGGTCGGGAAGAGACTCTGTGCACAGATGTTAATGTAGAATAAAACCTCCTAAATACACTTGAAACGGATATCTCATCTCATATCAGCAGCGCACAGGTCGTAGACCTGGTAAGACGAGGGAGGAGCCTGGCCGGGTGGCAACCCACAGAGCCCGGTCCCTCTACGTACCAGAGCCCTTCCCCCCCCGGTCCCGGCAGAGTAGTTCCGGAGCAGCGAATTGAGTGGCCCTGACCGCGTGACCACCTTCGACCCTTCCTGGAGGGCTGACCGTGGGTAGCTACTGGGACGTAAGTTGGGGCTTGGCCAGCCCCGGCTGGGTCACCTGGGCGAGGGTGTATGATGTTGCGAGACCCGAAACATCCTATGACCCCAGGGTACATCACTGAGGATACGTCCCAGTTATGCATCCATGCGATGTTTTTTCTTTATTAGTGGAGGCCACTGTGTTCCAGACCAGGGGGGTCTAACTCCCAGGGTCGATCTAACTCCCATGGGTCCACTAGTTCAATATAGTGCACATTAGGGCTGTGAATCTTCACTGGCCTCACAATTCGATTCGATTATGATTCAGAGGGCTACGATTCGATTCGATTACGATTATCGATGCATCTCCATGCATCTTAAATTGATGCATCACTTTTTTCCCCAATACATGATTTATTTTTTCTCACTCTCGTTTTTCTCACTGTGTGGCTACTTTTAAAATAAAAGTGCATTTGGAATTGCATTGTATTATGATCCAAATAAACAACTGCAAGTACTTCCATTATATTTTATTTGATTATTTTTATTTTTATTTATTTTTACATTTGTGAATCGATGCAGCATCGTGCACGTCCGCATCGTGATGCATCTTATAATCAATAATTTTTGACACCCCTAGAGCACATGAGAAGAAAATATGCTGAACCATCAACCAATCTGGAAAATTGCATTCTTCAATACTAATGCATTAACGTGAACAAAATAAAACAAAGTGTCCAGAGAAACCAACTATTTTTCTCAAATGAAAAGGTCATTGTTAATTAAGCACTTCAAACTTGAAGTATGAATCTAAATGCTTTCTTGAAACTGACTTGTCCAAATTGAGTGACTCCAGGCAGGACAACGGGGACAGGATATACAAGCATACAAGAAGGAGACTCCTCTCTCTGTAGACAGTGACCTACTGCTTCTGTTGAGACATACAGGGTGCAATAGAGAAGGAGACTCCTCTCTCTGCAGACTGTGACCTACTGCTTCTGTGGAGACATACAGGGTGCAATAGAGAAGGAGACTCCTCTCTCTGCAGACAGTGACCTACTGCTTCTGTGGAGACATACAGGGTGCAATAGAGAAGGAGACTCCTCTCTCTGTAGACAGTGACCTACTGCTTCTGTGGAGACATACAGGGTGCAATAGAGAAGGAGACTCCTCTCTGTAGACAGTGACCTACTGCTTCTGTGGATACATACAGGGTGCAATAGAGAAGGAGACTCCTCTCTCTGCAGACAGTGACCTACTGCTTCTGTGGAGACATACAGGGTGCAACAGAGAAGGAGACTCCTCTCTCTGCAGACAGTGACCTACTGCTTCTGTGGAGACATACAGGGTGCAATAGAGAAGGAGACTCCTCTCTCTGTAGACAGTGACCTACTGCTTCTGTGGAGACATACAGGGTGCAATAGAGAAGGAGACTCCTCTCTGTAGACAGTGATCTACTGCTTCTGTGGAGACATAAGGGCGGCTTTAGCTCAGGAGGTAGAGCGGGTCGGCCAATGACGCAAGGGTTGGCGGTTCGATCCCCGCTCCCTCCCAGCTGCTGTTGTTGTGTCCTTGGGCAAGACACTTAACCCTCCTTGCTCCCGATGGTGTGTAGGCACCCTGCATGGCAGCCTGCCGCCATCGGTGTATGAATGGGTGCATGTAGACTACCTACTGATTGTAAAGCGATTTGGATAAAAGCGCTATATAAATGGAGGCCATTTACCATTTACATACAGGGTGCAATAGAGAAGGAGACTCCTCTCTCTGTAGACAGTGACCTACTGCTTCTGTGGAGACATACAGGGTGCAATAGAGAAGGAGACTCCTCTCTCTGTAGACAGTGACCTACTGCTTCTGTGGAGACATACAGGGTGCAATAGAGAAGGAGACTCCTCTCTCTGTAGACAGTGACCTACTGCTTCTGTGGAGACATACAGGGTGCAACAGAGAAGGAGACTCCTCTCTCTGCAGACAGTGACCTACTGCTTCTGTGGAGACATACAGGGTGCAATAGAGAAGGAGACTCCTCTCTCTGCAGACAGTAACCTACTGCTTCTGTGGAGACATACAGGGTGCAATAGAGAAGGAGACTCCTCTCTCTGCAAACAGTGACCTACTGCTTCTGTGGAGACATACAGGGTGCAATAGAGAAGGATACTCCTCTCTCTGTAGACAGTGACCTACTGCTTCTGTGGATACATACAGGGTGCAATAGAGAAGGAGACTCCTCTCTCTGCAAACAGTGACCTACTGCTTCTGTGGAGACATACAGGGTGCAGTAGATACACCTCACACATCTGGCTTGTGTTAGGGTTTGGGTTAGGCTTAGGGTTGTGTGGGCACAGGGAACCTCATGCTCTGAGCGCGTGTTCTCGTCAGCAGATAATATCGTAAATAAAAAGAGAGCCACACTTGATCTCGACCATGTTGATAGATTTGTGTCATATTCAGCATCAATGCTACATTTGATCTTGTTTAAGTTGTTTTAGTTCAAAGCTGCCATTTCAAATTAATTCGAATTTCATTTTAAGAAAAAGTAACAGTCCTAGAATGCACTACGTGTGTGTGTCTGGTATGTATGCATGTGTCTGATAATGTGTGTCTGCATGTATGTGAATGCATTATGTCTGTTACTGTAGTCATGTAGTGTGTGTGTGTGTGTGTGTGTGTGTGTGTGTGTGTGTGTGTGTGTGTGTGTGTGTGTGTGTGTGTGTGTGTGTGATCTAAAGTGTGTGGTCGACAGTGTTTCCTGTGCGTACTTCCCTCATTGTTTCCATTTCATGTCTACTTGTCTCTAATCTATTTTGGGGCCAGCGCTAGCGCTGCCCAGGGCCGGCGCGTGCCATTCTGCCGCTCTAGGCGAGAACAAATCATGCCGCCCCCAATTTGCAACACCATGCAGCATCAAAGTATGCATGATGCAATATGCAGGCATTTTGCACATCCATATAGCCTACCAAAAATAACACAACACAGGTCTGCATAATAACTCGCCATGATACAGCACAGCTATTTTCCAAATAATCACAATTCTCAGATCCTCAAAATATGCAAATCTCTCTTATCTACCACTTTCTCATATGCGTAAAACACACACATGGAATGTGCGCACGGTGGCGCAAGCACAATAATGTAAGACTCACAATGTATTTAGCCTATATATACTTCAGCAGATTCACAACTTGAACAACGACGAGTAGAGGGCAAATAAAGCTTGTTTACCTTTCAGAAGTGGACACCAGCGGGGGCTGCTTCAGCAAAGGTCTTTAAATAAATCCAATCATCCTCTATTAGGATTCTCTCTGCCAGTTAATTTTATATGGAGATCGTTGCCAGTCCATTAAGTCTATCTTGTTTCATTGTAGGCTACTACTGCAGAGGTAGTTTCAACTTTGAGAAACTTCACATATTGTATTGGCATTTTGGTCGCTCCAATGAATGGGCAGGCAAAGTGCGCACCGCACAGGGAAACCGAATGTTTTGGAACCCAGAAACAACGTTAGAATATCGCGCTAATTTACTGAGTACACATGGTACACATAATATGAGCATGGCCTAGGCTACCTTAACCGAAAGTTAATGATGAAAATTAGTATGTATGTATGTAATTTCATTTACTCCTTGTTCCTTTTACTCGATTAAGCAGGATGGAGAAGGCATGATGACCCACCCTCCTCCTCTGCCTCTGATTGGCTAGTAGTAGTACTTGTTCAGGCAAGAGGAGTGATGATTGGTTGGGTTAGGGTAAGAATATCAGGGTAAGCCAATCAGAGGCAGAGTAGGGCGGACGGTTCGTGCCGTGGACAGCGGGGAGAGCATGGATCTAGGGGGAAGAGGCAGAGCGCTGGAGAATATTGGAGAGCTGCAAGTGAAGGCGCACAATTTTGCCGGCTCTCCAAGTGCCGCCCTAGGCGCTCACCTATGTCGCTCACCTATAGAGAGCCGCAGGGATGACGTATTTTTGTAGTCAGAACGCGGAAGTCCTGGACTTCCTGGTTCTTCACTGTTTCTGTCTATGGGATTTTTGAATGGGTTTTTGCCACAATGCTTCAAATACGGTCTCTGGGCAACGCAAGATTAATCAAACGCGAACCAGAGTTCAGTCGGATAATCTTCACACATGAGGACCACTTTCATGAGTTTTGTAGCGTAAATGCGAGCCCTAGAAGTAAAAAGCTCGAGCTAAGCTAATCCAGAACTACACACTGTCGCATAGGCTTCCACGTCACGTCAGCACTCAACCTGGACTGTTGTTGATGTGTGCACTGATTACCCCGGGCTGAACGGGGCTGAACCAGGTGAGGGAAAGATAATTTCCGTGTTCGTCCTTTGAAGTGGTGACGTTATTGACGTATATATCCCCATCGACTCAACAGTGTAGTCTCATTTAGCCGTTTGCTAGCTAGCCGCCCTTTTAACGGCACGTAAAAGCTTCAAAACTCATAAAAGTGGTCCGTGTCCGTGTGTGAAGATGATATTACTAAACACTGGTTTGCCTTTGATTAAGCCAGCATTGCCCAGAGAGATTATTACACGCATTGCGTGCCGATCTGCGAGCTGATCTGGTCATCTGCACGCCAATCCGAGGAAGCCTGAGCCTTTGGGTGGCACGCTGCGGTATAGCCAAGGAAATGCAGGAAACGTGACTCCTTCCAGAGCATTTTGCAAACTGTTTCCACTTTCCAGCTTTACTTTACTCACCAGTTTGACGTTTTCTGGTCCAAAATAATCCAGGTTGTAAAGTACCTATCCAACACCGCCTCGCATCCAGCGCATCGCGCCTCCTCAGCTGTTGCCAAAGACCTTGCAAAGAACTGACACTCCAACACACAGCTAATCCACCATTTTGGACAGACTAGGCGACACAGTCAATAGGCTCGTTTGAGTTGACTGCTGCTGCCTCACCTGGAAAGCAGAGGAGAGCAGCCGAGCACAGTCAGGTGAGGCGTCAGCAAGACGAACACCCCCACAGCACACTCACTGCTGCTTTTCTTCTTCTACAGTTTTGTTTAACAGCGGTTTGTAAACAAATTAAAACATGCATTAGCACCACCCACTCTCACTGCTAAAATGACACAGCCCTTCAGATTACTTATTTTAACTTGTACCCCCCTCGTCCAGCAGCTGGATCGTAAGGTGTATTTTTTTTTTTTTTTTTACTGTGGAAAAAAAAGTTTTTGGAGTTCAGGCCTGAAACTTTCCCCATCATTTTTTTTTGATTTATCATGGTAATTCACCCTTCCGCCACCCTAAAAAAGTGTTCCTGGCACAAAGTAAGTGCTATAATCACGTTAACCCCCCTCGGATCCAGCAGCCGGCGTATTAAAACCATTAAAACCACTTTTTTGAGACCTCCAGGAAATTTTTACAAAATTAATCTATTTTATTTTTTTCAGCGGGCATCCTGGACCAAACACCTTTAAATTTGACCTTAATATCTAACCTTGGAGTTGGTTGAACATTTGGTGGAGTTACAACCATTCAAAATCCATTGCATATTTTTCCCATTGATTTCAATGTTAATTTAGCAAAAAAACAAAAAAAATTTTTTGACTCCCACGTACTTTCCCCAAAAATAATTATTTTTCTGATCTTACACCTCTCAGCTAGAGTCAATACATCAAATTTGTAGCTTCTATTGTGTTTGGCCCCACCGCTGTATTTGATCATTGCTGGCATAGCAGCCAATTGCATGCAGTTTAACATTAAATACACAGTACAGTGGTCGTCATAGCAACATGTCACATGACCTGAGAACCCGGATTTTCCAGTGCAAACTACTGATTTGAAGCCTTTAGACCAAGATTGATGGATCAATGAAGCTATCTTATGTTTTTTGTGAAAATTAGCTGGCAGTCGAAAATTAGCAGTTTCATGATTTTTTATGAAACTCACCTTCATTGACAATACGTCCGTATCTCCGCGCTCGTTCGTCGTAGCGACTCGCCGATAGCATTTCTGGAATCGCCGTCGAAAATTGACCATAGATCTCTAACATCGTCGTGTTTTGTGGTTGTAGGAGCTTTCTATCGCTCCCGGTTTGAGGTGCGCTCAAAGCACCGATGCACAGTAAATCCAAAGCCGTGAAACGAGGCTCTTTCTCGGGTATGTTGCTGGACGCCTCGGTGCGGAGGTCTGTCTGGATGTCCGCCTCTCTCTGCGTCCCCCTGCTGCTCTGAGAGCAGGTCACCACAGGCCAGTCACCCGGATGGCAAAGATCGCTCATGAACAACATCCGGGTCGTCTTCCAGATACATCCTGTGGACTTCCGTGTCACAGAGCCGGCGCGTATCGTCGTTTATCGATCAATATCTGGCAAGCAGCCAGATAGGCAAAAAATATGGATGGATAATAAGGATTGCAATTCAAATAAGTAAGAAAATAATTCCTCCACGAAAAATGTGAGAAATCACAGGCTAAAATAATCCCACAGGGGGATATCCAGGTGGCATTGATGGGAAAGCAAAAAAATCATATTTTGTCTTTTCTACTGTAAATTTGATTGTACAGTAAGTACAGTAAACTGGCATTTGAGGGGTTAAAATTCTGAGTAAGCATGAAATGTTGATATGAGGTATGAGGGATGAAGTTACCAATGGATAAGAATCAATATAAAAATCATAATAATAATTATAATAATTATTATGAATATAATTGATTATCAATATCCAGCTGCTGGATGAGGAAGTGTAACAGGCAAAAAATATAAGGAGGGTACAAGGGATGTAGACATTACAGGTGGTATTTATGTAAAATGTAGAGTGACAGCTTGGAATAGATATAAAATTGAAGTTTCTACACTTCACTGTGGGTTTGTGATGCACCTGTGTTGAACTAATGGGCGCTCAGCTTGATGTGTTTCTCGTCATCGTCTGAGCCATAGATATATATAAAGGCTAGATAGCTTACCCGCGCTGCCGGCCAATGGAGAGCGACGTCGTCGCATGGCGGCCATCTTGCTACAGGGAGCTACTAGGAGTTATGAGCATCTGTTGTTGGGTTAGTATGGCAACATCAGATGATCATAACTCCTAGGGAAATGGATGAAACTGCATGAAACTTTGTGCCTGAATCCCTCTCATGGCATAGATGCTTCGGTTTAATTTTGGTGTAATTTGGTGTGTTTTTTTTTTTTTGGTCGTATCTCGGGAACGGAATATGCTTGTAATAAACCAAACCGTTTGTAAATCCGTCAAGATTTCAGCGAGTTATGAGTATTTTTGTCTGTGCAGGTCACCAGCTACCATAGAACGTACCAGAAAGGCACTGTAGCAAGATGGCGGCCGTTCAACGACGCTGGTGACTCCGCCTTAAGCCATCTAGCCTTTATATATATCTATGGTCTGAGCTGTGCAGTCGGGCGCAGTTAGTGGGGAGCAGCTGCGGCGCCTCGCTCCAAATCTGCGCCCGCCTCGCTCTCACAAGAGTCCCATGGCTCACGCAGTCGGACAGGCCGAGCAAACTTTTCTAACCATCATGCAACGGGGCAAACAAGGCGCTGGTCGAATCTGCGCAGAACTTGCTCATCTCAAATGAGCCTAATGCTTCCAGCTAATGTTTTTCAGGCCAAAATAACTACACTAATACCCAGAGTGCCTTGCGCCAAGAAAGACGAGCAGTCGGGAATCTGTGTGTGTGTGTGTGTTACGTTTACTGAAGTGAATGTTTTCTAATACATAATTACATCAATCACCTAGGCTTTTCAAACAGATTTTGATTGAATCATGATGTTTTCTTTGTTGTGTTTGTGAGGGCCAGATTTTCTAGTATTCAATGTTTTATTTTTATTTGTTTACCCCTAAAATAACATTTTACATCAGTAATTTACGTAATTTACGTTTACTAAAGTGAATGTTTTCTAATACATAATTACATCAATCACCTAGGCTTTTCAAACAGATTTTGATTGAATGATGATGTTTTCTTTGTTGTGTTTGTGAGGGCCAGATTTTCTAGTATTCAATGTTTTATTTTTATTTGTTTACCCCTAAAATAACATTTTACATCAGTAATGTAGCTACAACACTGATCAGATCCAATTGTATATAGGCTATCTATAAATCTATCTATATATAGATGATATAGGCATATTATATATTTAAGCAATATATCACGAGAGCAAGTGTGTTGTGGTGAATATATCCCCCTGATCAGTTGTTATCCCACGAGGCCGCAGGCCGAGTGGGATAACAACTGAGCAGGGGGATATATTCCACAACACACGCTGCTCGAGTGCTATATTGCTTTTATAAAAGGGTTCCAAGTATAATAATATAATAATAATAACACTATAAGTCCGACTGGCATGGTATTCTGAGAGTCAGTTGAAACACTACTGTAAGGCGGGACCTCTAGCAAGAAGATAGACCTGCGGGTGATTTGATTGGATCGTTCTGGAGACTGAAGTTGACATTGGCCAATCCTGGCGCTTGGCTGAGAGCAAAGCCCGACCAGGGGCCGGTTGCACCAATGGCGGCGATTGAGCCAGAAAGACAGTCTGAATGAAATTGAATGTAACGTTCCCAATTCTATGTATTAACTTCTAAAAAACTAACGGCAACATTTTGGAAGGCTAAGCCACACAACTAGTTAGTTATAATCTAACGTCGTGCTTTCAAAGACAGCGAACTGGCGGTGTTACGACGAACACGGCTCAGTTGACCGCAGTTACGACGATGACGGTCAAAAAGGTCTCCGCGGAGATCTCTGTTACAGGCAGTTAAGACCAGTGTAAGACCAGTTGGTGCAACCGGCCCCAGAGCCGTATGCCGACAGCAAGTAACGTACTTTTAGTAAGAGAGTTGCGCCATCATGCGTCCATAATGACTCATTGTACAAAGACTTGAAGGACTAGTGACCCTCCATACAGCAGATCAGGAGAAAGCTGTTTGGCTCGAGCGCAGTGCTGCCATTTAGTAAGAGCGTTGCCATGGTAACCAATAACCCATGGCCATGGGTTATTGAACTCGGTTACTGGAATTATACAATGGCTGTGAACCAATCAGATTGCTTGATTTGAGGTACCCATTTTATAATATATGATATCAAATTAGATCATATAATACAATTAAGAGAATATATGACAATATTATATTATATTTAGGTGATTGATTAAAAGACACAAAAACATTGGGCTAAACAGGGGTGAATTAGGCTATTTATTTTTGGGGTAAAAATATATTTTAAAATTAAACATTTGATTTTCTATTTTCTAGCTATTCTACAGCCTAACCTGCCTGGAACCCACCTTGAGCCCTAAATGCACACAAGGTAGGAAAAACCTGGAAGAAATGTTGAAGTGGACCAATGCTGATAAAGAAGGCTGAGCGTGCTGTCGGTGCTGTAGGTGCTGTAGCTGCTGTAGGTGGTGTAGGTGGTGTAGCTGCTGTAGCTGCTGTAGGTGGTGTAGGTGGTGTAGGTGCTGTAGCTGCTGTAGGTGGTGTAGCTGCTGTAGGTGGTGTAGCTGCTGTAGGTGGTGTAGCTGCTGTAGGTGGTGTAGCTGCTGTAGGTGCTGTAGGTGGTGTAGCTGCTGTAGGTGTCGGGGAAACATTGACAGAGTCATCGGCAAAAAAGAAAAAGAGAGAAAACAGACAAAAGAAAGAGAGGCAACATGTCTGTCTGTGTGAACCATGGGAAAGACAAAAACAACTGGTTCATATTGTTTGTCTCATAATATGAAGGACAGTTGTCATAGAATTAACTGTAATATGTGGACAACATGTGATGATGTAACTCATCTCCACACAAAATGTAACGGCCATATTTCCAGTCTAGAGGAACATTGATTGATCAATAGCTCATTACATCTCATTCAGATTGTCGAGGCCAAAACAGACTTGAGCATGTAGAAAGTGTGTCAGCTCAGCATGACACTATACTCCATATGATGCAACACTTTTTCAAATAATCTTTTGACAGATATGAAACTGGCTGATGGAACATAAGAACAGGAAGCATGAATATAAGAGCAGAAGCGTTTGCAGGCAGCAGCAGGAAGTGGGCACAATGTATGGGCGAGACCGCTGAAAGCATTTCATACAGCAAACAGCTTTACTACACAACAAGGGTTTGGCAATTCTGCTATGAAGGCACTTTATTGAGACCTAAATTCAATGCATTTCATATGTAGCCATGAATCAGTGACAGTCAGTGAAACTAAGACAGGCAGAGGCAGAACATACACGTAACCTAAAATACACACAACGCCCACAAGAAACCTGGTTTCATCAGAATATGATGAGAGGAGAGAGGGATGCTGCTTCCTACAACCATGTTGCAACCCGCTCTCACTCCGAGCGCCTAGCAGATTGATGCTTTGTCACGCCCCTTGTGGGTTCGTTACTAGTTACTAAGTAACTAGTTACTGCAACTTAATTACTTTTGCAGTAACTAGTAATCTAACTGATTACTTTTCCAAATGACCGTTTACAGTTTAATTACAGTTACTGAAATAGTAACTGGGCTAGTTACTAGTTACTTTAGGACATAAAAATAACGGACAACTTCAGAGGATTATCTGGTTCATGATCCTTAGAGCTAGTCCTGGAAGAGAAGACGCCTCCCTGCCTGGCAAAAATGCTCTACAAGCTGCAGCCATGAGCCTCAGAGGCTACTGACCTTGATTAGGTTACAGTAAAGCTCAACAGCCATGAGCCTCAGAGGCTAATGACCTTGAATAGGTTACAGTAAAGCTCAACAGCCATGAGCCTCAGAGGCTACTGACCTTGGCTAAGTTACAGTAAAGCTCAACAGGCACGTGACTTTTTCCTGATGTCATTGTCAGAAGTAAGTTCCATTCATTTTCTCCATAGACATTTAGGAAAATCCTTATATAACGAGTTTTAAGGCTGGAACGAAGCCAACCCGTGACCCACTGAATCGTGAGTGACCACAAAACATTCAATTTGGTGCAAAAACTAAAAATAACAATAGGGGGAGGGGGGGATATTTTCGATCCACCCCCCCCACACACACACACACACCATGTGAAGACATAGTGTCATATTTTATCAACACAGCAACGATAAAATAATGTGTGATTTAATAAGACAATAAAAGTAACACAGGAGTTACTTTGCCTAGTAACGAATTACCTTGAAGTATACTAGTATCTTTAAAGTAATTAAATTACTTTTTCAGAGAAGGAACTAGTAACTGTAACTAATTACCAACTTTCTGTAACTTGGCCAACACTGGTTGTTACTAATACGGTGCCCTTCAGCGATGCATGAAACGACTTGGGCTCATATAACCTCTGTTTTACTATAATAAAAAAGATCTGCCCCCTCCCCAGGTATAACCGCCCCCTAAGTCATTTCATCCTGGTGCCGGGTCTGTTTGTAAAGTAGGCCTACCATTTAACCACCTGCCCACTCAGACATACACGATCCGGAACATGAGCTGCCGGTGTTAAACAACAGCCGTTTTGACAATGATGTGGATCCTGTACTAGGGGCTCAGATGGAGGGAGTGCGCATAAGGCGGATAATTGTTTCTAAACATGCAGGCCGACCGGCTAGCAGCTGGTCATAATCCAGATTTCACTGCATGTTTAGAAGGGGCTTTACTCTCCTCCGCTCCATTTCAGCACCGCGGACAGCGCCACACAGCCCTATCTATTGACCCATTTCCACCGCTGGTATTAGCGCGGCCCAGCCCAGCTCGACTCACGTTTTTGTCTCATCCCACCGGTCAAAAACCTGGTTAAGTCGGGGTTGAGTCGTGCTAGTTTTGGTCCCTACTTTGTTGAGGTTCCAGCCAGTACCATACGGTGACGTGAAAACACTGCAGACGGCTGATTGGTCAGGCAGAATAGTGTTTACTGTCACCTCGCGTCACCAGTCTACTGTCAATGCTGGATACCAGTTTAGTGGGACTTACCTTCTCTTCTGTTATTTCCATCAGTCTTTTGTGTTGCTGCCTTCGTCTCTGGTGAAATCAAATTGATCTCCTTGCTCAGCTTTAACATGGCGGTGGTTTTCAATTGTTTTGAGAGAGAAAACGTCTGCTTCTCGGGAACCCCTTGTAGTTGTGTGTCATGTCAGCTCCGCTAGGCCGGAGGCGGGGGTTTAGCGAAGCCGCGGTCTTGCCTGGTGAGTGGCTGCCGGGGTGGTGGCTTCCCTTCTCCCCGTAGCGTAACTCCCGTCCCCCGCGCAGCGCATGCATGTAAATAACAACAAATTGATATTCATTCTCATGGCCGACGGTCTCTCATTTGTCCATGTATGTCATATAGAGGCACCAGTATTTCATAACCCGTTTAAAAGTTCTGTGTATGGATTTCATTTTAATGTTATGTTATAGCCAACTTCCTGGTATGTTCGCAGTGACTAGTACTGACAGCACCAAAGCCACGCCGGCTAAAGTCACGTCCTCTCCTGCATTCAACATACAACCAAGGGATTTCATCCACCATCAATTTTCCATCTACAGTTTGTTAACATTTCCCTGTGTTCATTTAACTTTATACAAATGGAAGGCAGAGGAAAGATATATGGGCAGAGGGCAGATATGCGGTCGCTATGACAACCAGTTGTGGGCGGGGGCAGATTGAGCAGCGGTGGAAGCAAGCAGCCATTCGGGTTGAAATGAGTAGAGCCGAGTTGTGACAAGTCGCACAGTGCTGTAAAATGTGGTGGAAATGAGCCATTTATATGCAAACAGCCCAAACCCACCTGTTTCTCTCTGTCTGTCTGTCTGTCTGTCTGTCTGTCTGTCTGTCTGTCTGTCTGTCTGTCTGTCTGACATGCCAGACTGTCTGACAATGATCACTTCATTTCATTTCATTTTTCATTTCATTTCTTTATTTATCTCGAACAATAAAACACAAAACAGTAAAAGATCAATCATGAACAAACAGATTTGAATAATAAAATAAATAAAAATATATGAAAGACAATAGTTATGTTCGAGAAGGAGCAGGAAGAAGCACAATGCTTATCTTATCCTGCCCCTACTTCAACAATGAGATTTTAAATCTTATATTTAAAATAAGTAAATAAAATAAGAAGCAATTTCACAAAAGCATTTACATCATCACCACCATCATGTTTATAAACATCTACATGTTGTCATCATCACCAACATCATGACCATCATCACCAAATGATCACCTTCATCCCTCATTTCTGTATTTCTCAAAAATAATATTCTTATATTTATTCTTAAACTGTGACATACTTTTACACTGCCTGATCTCCTGATCCAATTCATTCCACAAAGCGACACCGCAGACAGAAATACAGATACTTTTTAGTGTGGTACGAACACAAGGATGTTTTAAGTTACCTTTACTTCTTAGGTTATACCATACGTCTCCTTCTTTGAACAAGCTTTGGAGGTTTCCTGGGAGTAATTTCTTTTCTGCTTTAAACATTACTTGAACAGTTAACTATGAACCACCAGAGGAAAAGTGGATTGGTGTGTTCACGAAACTCAGCATTGTGAATAATTCTTAATGCTCTTTTTTGCAGTATGCATATTCTATGTAGGGAGCTCTTATAAGTGTTGCCCCACACTTCTACACAATAATTCAAATATGGCAATATAAGTGCACAATATAGAGTATACAATGTTTTATCATTTAGAATATTCTTAATTTTACTCAAAATTCCAATGCTCTTGGCCATCTTAGAACACAAATAATTTATGTGGGGTTTCCAGCTAAACCTATGGTCTAATATGACACCCAAAAACTTAAATTCATATACTCTTTGTATCACCACTTTGTCAATTTCAATGTGAACATTAGCATTGGTTTTTTGCTCAAATTCAAAGATAACTTATTAGCGTCAAACCAGTGTTTTAGCTTTTCCATTTCAGCAGTGACCACTTTCAGCAGTTGGTGTAGGTCCCCCCCTGAACAGAAAATATTTGTGTTGTCAGCAAAAACAACACATTTCAAAATATTTGACACTTTACAGATGTCATTGATATATAAAATAAACAATTTAAGGCCCAATACTGACCCCTGTGGGACACCACAAGTAATGTTTTAGAGCATTTGATTTATAATGATCTATTTAAACAAATTGCTGCCTGTTGCCTCTATAGCTCTTCAGCCAATTTAAAGCCATCCCCCTAAAACTTCAACATGCAGTGAGGTTCAAAACTAATAAATACATCTCTGACACCTTGTGACAACCAAAGCACAGCAAATAGCACTTCCCTGGCAATTCTGAAACAACAGAGCTATGTTTACAGGGGGTACATGAACTTAAAGTCATCACATTTAAAGTGAGGGGGCAAAAAATTGAACTGAGGGTGCAAAGCCCCCTGGCGCCCCCTCGTGGCGCTGGGCCCGTTTACAAACCATTAATGTCCCTGTGCTATTTAATTATTTCATGAATGGACGTAGTTACATGGCTGGATTATTTGGAAGGGAGCCAAATTAGGTGAGTAAACAAGTAAAAGTTTAATCGATTCTTCCCCCCCATCTGCCAGTTTGAAAATGCAATAAGGAGATGATAGCCTACTACTTACTGCATTAAGCTATTAGGTGATAAGTAAGCCTACCAGCTAATGTTCACGTAGCCTATTAATTAATTAATCATTTACGCAATGCTTATATCAGACACACATCACTTTGGTTCAAGCAGTTAGCGAGCATGGTTTATCGGATGAGTTTTCAGTCATATTTGAGATCCTCCTGTTACAACACTTGGATCTGCTTAAGAAGCTCTCACAAAATGGAGACCTGTCCTACTTATAGCCTCTGCAGGAAAGCATTCATGGCATCACTGATGATGTCATACATTGTGACATCATCAGTGATGTCATAAATGCCGGGGAGCGACTGCTGGTCAGACATTTGGCTCATTTCCACCACATAATAACAGCACAGTACAGCTCTACTCGGTATTACTCGGCTCTACTTGATATAGACTGTTTCCATAGCAAGTTTACTTGCCTCCGCCCACACCTGGTCGTCATAGCGACCGCATATCTGCCCTCCGCCCATAGCCGAAGTAGGCTATAAGTATAACGTTAAAATTAAATCCATACACGGAACTTTTAAACTGATTATGAAATACTGGTGCCTCTAAATGACCTACAGTGTACATGGGCAAATGTGACAATCGGCTAGGAGAATGGATATCACTTTGTTGTTACTCAAACTCGCATGCACTGCGCAGGGACGGGAGAGGCGCTACGGGGAGAACCCCAGCGGCAACTCAACAGGCAAGACCGCGGCTTCGGCTGCGGCCAAACGGAGCCAACTACAAAGGGCTTCCCGAAGAGCGGACTTTTTTCTCTCAAAACAATTGAAAACCACCGCATGTTAAAGCTGAGCAAGGTGATCGATTTTATTTCACCAGAGCCGAAGGCAGCAACACAAAAGAAATAACTTCTGGAAATAACAGAAGAGAAGGTAAGCCCCACTAAACTGGTATCCAGCATTGACAGTAGATGCCTACAGTAAACACGATTCTGCCTGACCAATCAGTCGTCTGCAGTGTTTTCACGTCACCGTATGGTACCGGGTCCACAGCCCTAGAACCTCAACAGAGCAGGGACCAAAAGCAGCACGACTCAACCCCGACTCAACCCGGGCTGTCCACGTTTTTGATCGGTGGAATGAAACAAAAAAGCGAGACGAGCTGTGCGGGGCCGCGTTGATACCAGCGGTGGAAATGGGCCTGAGATCATCAGTGATGTCACAACGCTTGTCACACACTTGAGTGACATCACTGATGACATCACTCGCTGAGTGACATCACTGACAACATAATGATGCAGAGCCTCTTCCCACACATCACCTGTCAATCAAACAGTGTGGGCAGAGCTTGGATTTTCTGCATATAAAATGATTAAACAATATAATGATTTAAAGCTACTATTTAACGTTAATGACTGGTGAATTTGAACATTATCTGTCAGTGCAATGATGTCCACGCTTAACTGGAGAATATGATTTGCTTGCTTTTGTGAGAATGAACAGAGCAGAAATAGCCTTGTGGTGGTTGTGTTAGATAATGTGCTACTTCATGTGTGGTGGTGGTGTTAGATAATGTGCTACTTCATGTGTGGTGGTGGTGTTAGATAATGTGCTACTTCATGTGTGGTGGTGGTGTTAGATAATGTGCTACTTCATGTGTGGTGATGGTGTTAGATAATGTGCTACTTCATTTGTGGTGGTGGTGTTAGATAATGTGCTACTTCATGTGTGGTGGTGGTGGTGTTAGACAGTGTTGGGCAAGTTACTCTGGAAAAGTAATTAGTTACTGATTACTGATTACTCCTTAAAAAAGTAATAAAAGTTACTTTACTGATTACTTTTTTCAAAAGTAATTAGTTACTTTACTAGTTACTTTACTAGTTACTTTTTTCTTTTTTTTACCCCTGAAAAAGTGACGTACAAGCCAGTTCCTTTTACAACTGAATCCACTTTAATGGAACAGAGTACAGGAGTCCACAATCGGCCAAACTGCATAACTGTAAACATTGCAGCCTCTCAAACTTGAAATGATGGGATACAGTATATATTTATTTAAAAAAAAAAGGTCTCCTGAGTTTTTCTGAATAAATAAAGCCAGTCTACACAGTAGTCCTGTAGGGCTGCAACTAACGATTATTTTGATAATCGATTAATCGGTCGATTATTTGTTTGATTAATCGGATATATTGAAATCGCTCAGAAATGCTCGATTTAACCCTTTGATGCATACAATTCCAACATTACGATGATTCTAGTAGTCCCTGCAACATAACTCTGCATCAAAACATTCTTGTTTATACTGTATTCATTAGTGGTTTATATTGGAACTTGCATACAAAAAGGGGGAAACCACAACCAAGTTAAATTGTAGAAAACTTTTTATTTACTCAAGAACATGAACACTTCACCACTACACTTCCTCTCTCCTTCACTGCCTACTTCCTTTAGCCCTTCACCACTTCACTTCCTCTCTCCTTCACTGCCTACTTCCTTTAGCCCTTCACCACTTCACTTCCTCTCTCCTTCACTGCCTACTTCCTTTAGCCCTTCACCACTTCACTTCTCTCTCCTTCACTGCCTACTTCCTTTAGCCCTTCACCACTTCACTTCCTCTCTCCTTCACTGCCTACTTCCTTTAGCCCTTCACCACTTCACTTCCTCTCTCCTTCACTGCCTACTTCCTTTAGCCCTTCACCACTTCACTTCGGCTCTGTCTGTAACGCAAGGAAACAAGGAATTTAGGTGGCAATTCTAGGTAGGAAGTTGTCATTTTTATGTTTTAGGCTGTCTGAAACCAGTTTTATACAAAAGGTGACTGAATTTGCAACCTTTCCAGGTACCTATTTTGGCCTAATTCGTAAGGAACCATCAGTGGTACCTTTGGTGGGTTAGGGTATACCATGATGCATTGCGACCCTGCCAATCGACGAAGAAGAATGACGCTCTTCCCCCGGAATTTCCGTTAATGGCGGCGCCCAGAAAACCTACCGCATCAGAAAAAAGCTAAACAACTATTGGCTAAATAACGAACATCATCACTGTTGTGCTCGTTATTTGGGTGAATTTAGTTAGGTAAAATAAAATATTAATAATCCGAAAATTATTAATATTTCATAAAATTATTAAAATCAAATATGTAATCCTTGATAAGGATTAACCTAGGGGCACCACCGGCTTAATCGCCGGACCTAATCTGAATCACCTTTAGTCTAATCTGAAAGGGGAGAGTTCTTACACCTTAGACAATAGTTTACCACAATTCCACAAAATCACTCTGAAACAGTTGAATTCTAATAAAAGTTGACAATATTTATTATATATAAAATAAAAGAGAGGGATTGGCAATACAGTCAGTGAATTCAAGTTGTAACTGAGTTACATTCTAAACATTTCAATGCATGGTCGATAAATGTGAGGTAGGGGTATTTATCTGCATCAAAAGTGTAAAGCACCGGATGAACACTAGAGGGAGGCAGAGTGTGTGTGTGTGTGGGTGTGTGTGTGTGAGTGAGGGGTCTCTCCTCAAAATGGCCGACCCGGAAGGACCGACTAGACACAAAATGGAGGATACGGGGGGGTGCTTTCGGGCCAAAATGGCGATCGGCCCAAGATGGAGACTAAGGGAATGTGTTCTCGGCACAAAATGGCGGTTAGCCGACTAGTAGCTATGTGTGTGAGTATTTAGCGAGGAAGGGTCCGTTCACGCGCTTGCGCACGTGCCCGTGAGTGAGAAATAACACCGTCTAGATGAAAACAGGGCCGCGAGGCTCTTACTTCGCCACGATTAGTTAATCGACTTTGAATTGGCGAAACAAGTTCCTCTCGGCTCGTTGGCTATATTAGATCCACTCCGTGGATCGGTGAAGAAGTAAATGGCTAGCGTCTAAACACTCGGATTCAGTAATGCATGTATAACCCACAGTCACAGTCAGACATAAACAGTCACAGATTCATTCACAGTATCATATCAGTCAATCATGTATATCTAAAGATATATCTATCCTCTAACTCTAACAATTCTAAGCCCGGACTTGAGTGATCAATTCAGTCTGCTTACTTGGCTTGTTCGTTCAGCTCTGCAAACGCGGATGCAGGTTTGTTGCGGTCGGACTCGCCAGGTTCCTCCAGCGGGGAGGAGGGGTGCTCGTGGAGCGGGCGGCCGCTTGTCTCGAAGAGGAAGAAGTGGAGGAAGGAGCGGGGGTTTGAGAATAGGCAGTCGATCTCAGCTGGCCACGCTGGGTTCTTGCATCTGCTGTCGTCTCAGTGGAGGAAAGGGGGAACCTCACAGCTCGCTTCTTCGGGTTGAGGGCACTCAGGCGATGCGGGTCGGTTTCAGGATATCAGAGCTGGCTTAGCCCTGATGTGGAGGTCGTCGGCCTGGTTGCGGCCTTGGCTGCTCGGGTTCGGGCAGGGGGGAAGGGCGGTTTGTCTCGGGATACAAACGCACGTCCTGTCGCGACGATTAGTCACTTAGAACTTCTCAGAGGAGGACCTGTCTGCAGCTGGGCTGCTTAGGAACTGAAGTTTTCAGGCTTCAAACCTGTATATGTTTTGGGGTGCAGGGCGTGTCTTTGCTGTGGTTTAGGCACACCGATTGGTTCCCCTTATCTCGCTGCTGTGGGACAAAGGAATCGGCTCGCATCCCTGTGGTTTTTATCACGGGTGTGGTATTCAAATTGGCCCAAATGGCCAGGTATGTGGGGGTTGGGTGCTCCCACTGTCTCCACCAGGACCAGCCAGTATTCAAACAACATGTCTCTCATTCAATGTCAGTGTTCGTTCAACATGTCTTTCATTCAATATCACTGTTAATTCAATATCAATGTTAATTCAATATCAATATCAATACTCCAATATGTCTGGCCCAACATCACTTTCTTTGGATTTTTATTTTAGCATGGTCAATAACGTCAACCGTTACTTAATTTTACTGCGACAGTTTGTTATTAGGGTGTCTGAAAAGTCACTTTTGCGGGTCAGTAGGAAACATCCTACTTGACTGCGATCTGGACAGCAAGTACTTGCTGAGATTGGGCTGGAGGGTAAAGTTGATTGGAAAACTGCCCACAAGAAATGGGACAACCTGAAGACCCATTACAAGGTATTCATTGTATAGAGCAGTTGTTCTCAAATGGGGGTCCGTGGCACTTTGCAAGGGGGTCCGCGAAAAAGTTTTCAGGAAAATAAAAATAAAAACGTTTTTGTTGTTGCAAAAGCTTCATAGTTCAACGGAAATATGTTATGCTTTAAATCTAAAATGGTTCAAATGATTACATTCTAATCTAACAAACCTATCAATTTAAAAGTCGAGCACATTACCGTGGAAACAATAAAGCTTAGCCCAAAATCACAAATCAGAATGAGGGGGTCCCCGGTATATTTTCTATCTTGTAAGGGGTCCTTGGCTGAAAAACATTTGAGAACCTCTGGTATAGAGCATTAGCCACAGGCCACCCTATGTCAGTACTGCAACGCAAGTGTCTTTTGTTTACTTTATGCACTGTTGTCTAGAAACTGAAGGATCCACCAACCGGTAGTGGTACGGACCGTGGTGAAGCCACACCGGCCACCTGGCCTTGGTACACCCTGATGGACCAGGCCCTGGGGAAGAAGCATTCGATAACGCCTGCGGTGGTCCGGGCCACGTTGCCATTGGAGGGTGTGCCAAAGCCAGCAGCTGGACAGGAGAAAGGCGATGGAGCACAGGAGGAGGAGGCGGAGGCTGGAGGGTCAGGAGGTGGAGAGAGAGAGGCAGGAGAGCCAGAAAGACCACAAGAAATCGCCCCGGCCCCAGCACAGAGGAAGCGGCGTCGCCTCGCCGATCTGATTGAGGAGGAGATGGAGCGTGAAGGAGAGAGGCAGGCGCAGAGGAGGAGGGATGAGGCAGAGCGATCCGATAGACTCTTCTCTATCCTAGAGAGATTTTTGGATAAGCAGTGAGGTCAAATTTTGTCCAACTTATTTTTAGTTTAAAGGAGAAACAATGCAGATTGATTTTGCATGATCTCACACATATCTGACTACTGTAACCAATTCTGCATGCATTTATTTAGACAGTTATTGAGAGTTGATCTGTGTTAAGTTGTGTTGTCATTAATGACATCACTCAACTTAACTCAAAATCAACTGTCAATAACTGTCAAATGAATGCCTGTGAAACGGTTTAGTTTTCAGATATTTGTGAGATCTTGTGCAAAATAAATCAGCATGGTTTTTCAGTGAAGTTCTCATTTGCATTTTGTTTCATAAACAATGCAGATTGATCTTGCACATGATCTCACACATATCTGACAACTGTAACCAATTCTGCATGCATTTATTTAGACAGTTATTGAGAGTTGATCTGTGTTAAGTTGTGGAGGCAGTGTTGTCATTAATGACATCACTCAACTTAACTCAAAATCAACTCTCAATAACTGTCAAATGAATGCCTGTGAAACAGTTTAGTTTTCAGATATTTGTGAGATCATGTGCAAAATCATTCAACCTTTTTTTTTTCCTCTCTGAAGGTCTCGTTTAAGATGATTTCATGTTGGTCTTTTGACCTTTTACTTAGGTTGAATCAACCCAGTTCTGTATCTACAAATGTGTGATTTTTCACCCAAGCCTTGTTTTTGTAGTAGTTCAATTGCTTAGCAGTTAAAAAATTTCAGATATGACAAACTTAGTCTGTTTAAAATGAAAGAAAATACTGTTGAAATAAGTTAGACAAGGACCTAACTGTACTGTTTTCTACCATGTTTTGGAAAATAAACACGTTTTGTTAAACCAGCAAATTGCTCAATTTCAAATATTACAGCAAACTGAAACTCAAATATTGCAACTGATTAAATCATGTTTATTATACAACCCATTTACAAACTATTTACAACACATTTAATAAGAATTACTATTTACAATAATACAAGGTCATGAAACAACAGGGTTCCCACACCTTCCTCAACATCAAATTCAACGACTTTCAAGGACCCAACACAGCAGTTTGAGACATGGATCAAGGTTAATTACTGTTACAACAAAATTAACAACAAATTTAGGAGAATTAGCAACACAAACAAGTGAGGGGGTACTACTCGCATGGCAAAACAGCTCAAGGGGTACACAAAACAAAAAACCCTCAACTGAAAATGGGTTCTCAGTGCCGTGCGTAGCCATGTCCACCGACCACACCCTGGAGAGCGCTAACTTGTGCTGACAGACGGTCACGCAGGCCGTTCCCGTTCATCTCTCCGGCGACTTGTGCCTCGCCCTCGTCGTCATCTTCAGCAGGGTCTGGCACATCTTCCTCCTCCATGACGTCACCCACTCCCAGGCAGATGTTGTGCAGCGTGGCGCATGCCATGATGACATCAGGAACAAAGGTGGAGTGTACCTTAGAGTGAAAGCAAAGATTAATTCAAGGATAATGTAGTATTTTCTTTGAATTTGCTCACTTGCTGCTGTCATTCTCACAGTTTGTCAGCAATGAAAAAGAAAATTACCTCCAGGGCCTGCAGGAAGATGGCTCTCCACCGGGTCTTCATCATTCCAAAGGCTCGCTTGATGATGCTGCGAGCCCTGGCATGGTGGGTGTTGAAGCGCTCCCTCTCTACACCTCTGACAGGTCTCCTGAAAGTAGGGATGCACCGATATGAACATTTTGGCTGATACCGATATTAACATTGCTGTTATAGCCGATATTTACGATCTATATAAAAACACATTTCCATGATAATGAAATTTGGTATATACCGGTACTGAAAAAACATGTAAACACTGATTTTGAAAAAGTAATGCATGTCTTTATTTGAAAAACATTTTGGAAAAGCCCATAAATCATAGATTTCCTGCATTATTTCCTCTCAATGTGAAAAGTTTTTTACGATAACAGATATTAACCTCTGACCGATACTGATTTGTAAAAAAAACAAAAAAAAAAACATCGGCTGATATCGATATGATTGCCGATATCGTGTACCTGAAAGGAGTTATAAGGGCCAGTGGTCGCTCCAAACAGGGGTAGCCACTGTCCCCGAGGAGGAAAGTGCCAGGGGGAGGGTAGGCAGAGCGGTAGATGGGACTTCGCCGCAGCACCCTTGCATCATGGACCGACCCCGGTGATCCCACATAGAGGTCCATGAACCGCCCCCTGCTGTCACACACCGCCTGCAGCTGGATGGAACAAAACATCTTTCTGTTCCTGTACAGGGGTTAAAGCAAGAAACACAAGAAAATATTATTATTATTATTATTATTATTATATCAAACTAAATGAACGACTTCAAAGCAGTTTACAGTTTTCTGATATAATACTGATGTTCTAATGATACAAAGCTGGTTGAAAATGGGCGGAGTGTTCCTTTAAGCCTTGCCTGTAGCATTGCGCGTCCTCTTCTCCAGGAGCCTTGATCCTAACATGACAGCCGTCAATCGCCCCACGGGCATTCCTGAACACTGGGTGCCTGGCCAGGCGAGCGAAGCCATCGCCGACTGCCCTGTGCTCCTCCTCCGTCTGTGGCAGACGGATCACCTGAGGGGCAACGCTGAGGAGTTCCCCCGCCATCCGGTGGACCAGCAGGTGGACTGTGGAGCGCGGGATGTCAAATGCCCTGGATGTCACCCTATAGGTACAGATGGAGATTGAGACTGTCACGCGATAAAAGCAATATGTTACGAATGTATTATCGACTCGTCTTTCCACCAGATAATAGAAAAGTATTGATAGTGGTATCGATAAAGACTCACAGATCTTTAAGCCATTGAATTGAATTTATTTGCCACAATATGCAAGATTACATACGAGGAGTTTGTCTTAGTGTTCAGTATGCCCGAAAATGTAATTAATATCAGTAAAAATTTACTACCCCATCCTTACCTGTAGGACGCACCAGCTGCCAGCCAAAAGAGGAAGACCAGCACTTCCAGCTCTGGTCCCCAGCCATGGTGCCGCTGAGGGTCCATTGTTTGGAGGAGGGCTGTGATGGACAGGATTCATACAGCTTTATAAGAATAAAATTCAAGAACTAAAATAAAATATTTCCCAATCTTTCAACACTTTGTACGAACCCTGGATGGAGCCTCGGTGGAGCCGGAAGTCTGGACGTGTGTCCTCCCCGTCAAAGTATATGCGCAGAAGGGGCACGTGCATGTTAAGCCGGCAGTAGGTGGTCAAGATCTCCTGTTGGGGGAGGTGTACATTTTAAAACTGATGAAATCTGTTTAAAGTTTAAGCCGTTTATGTCAACCAATAATTTATTTGCCATATGCATACACATTTATTTATTTCCTATGATAAAAATGGGCCATGTGATTTTAAATGTCTATTTATGGTATTATCTTATTCTATAAAGAGTGACATATTAACCAAAGTATACAGTGGTGAACATTTAACCATCTCAATTTTAAATGTTTAATCAATTACTGTACCCATCTGTCTTCAATTGTATTAAATCCTAATACCTCAATTTACCAATCTGTGTTATAATTTATTAAACTGTGATTGATCTGAATTGAATTGAATCATGTAAACTATCTTGGTCGCTATCAGTCATGTGGGAATGGTGTGGGATGTGGTTCACCTATAGATAGCATCCTAGTTCGTCTTTGAGACATTTTACCCGCTAAATATGTGTTGGTGCAATGGCCTATACCCTGGGCACAAGTCAATAGCATACCGGTACTAACTTCACCACACCAGAGCATTCCAGCATCTGATACCAACTAGCGTGAATCAGTAAGCCACACAAACGAATTAATGAAAATGAGTGAAACACGTCCACACCGCACTTGTGCTTGTCAACAAAATGTAGCCTACACATTTAACCGTTACAAAAGGTGACATGTTGGTCAAGTATTGGCAATCATATTTTTTCTTTAAATTTCCTTATAAAGTTAGCTAGCAACTTCGCTAACTAACGCTAACACGTTAGCGTCATGCTAATGCTAGGCCTACCTCGTTTCGGTCTGTAGATGCAAGTGCTGCCCAACGCCTCAAACGTATCATCCTCACTCTGTCCTCTTCGGCCTCTTCCTCCGCCTGGTCATTGAAATAAAAATGAATAATAATACAAAAAAAAAAAAAAAGTATCTCCTCTTCTTCCATGGTAAGTGTGTGTGACAGTCTGGAACCCGCCAAGTCTTTTCAAGTCAACGCTGTTCTTCAGGAACCAGTGAACCCGTCTTCTTCTTCTTTTTCATTCAAGTTTCCGGCAGTGTAGACGTTACTAGGCGTATCACTGCCCTCTACAGGACAAGGATAAAACTGCTACCTTAAACCGTTAGGCTGTCTGAAACTAGTTATTTTTCAGTCACCTATTATTAAAATTAGCTACCTAATTAACCAGGTACCTATTCAGGTATCAGGTGATATTCAGCTTCCTTGCGTTACAGACAGAGCCTTCCTCTCTCCTTCACTGCCTACTTCCTTTAGCCCTTCACCACTTCACCTCCCCTCTCCCCAGATATCTTCATATATAAATAAAGTGCTTTAACGGACCTGAGCTGTCTTAACAATAATAACTTGTAAATTACAAACATAAAATAAAAATCACTTCGCTTTAGCTTTAACAACAGGCCATGGACTAACACAAAAAAACAAATTTATGCTATACAACATGTGCAAATTAAAAGATGTAAACTTGTTTTCTTTTCATAAAGTGCGCAAAAAGAGGTATTTGCATATTCCCATATAAAAATAAAATAAAGCCACAGGCTCTCCTGACTTTTTAACTCTAACTGTAAACATTTGAACTAGTGCTTCTGCATATTCCAATATAAAAATAAAGTAAGGCCACAGCCTCTCCTGACTTTCTAACTCAATCTGAACACAAGTATTTCTGAATGCAAAATGAAAATAAATAAAAAATAAAGTGTATTTTTTTACTCTTTAACTTGTACATTTTTTAACTAGTGTTTCTGCATTCATATAGGCCTAAATAAAGTCTCTCTGGACTGTTTTTACTCTTATACATCTTTTAACTAGTGTTTCTGCATCCATAAAAAAATAAAGCACATCTCTGACTTTTTTACTTTTTAACTTATAAATCTTTCAGTGTTTCTGCATAGTCCATCATGTAAAAGATGGAAAATAAAGCAAGACTATTTTGACTTTTTTACTATGTGTTTCTGCATATTCTATCTCAAAAATAAAATAAAGCAAGTCTCTCCTGTCTTGACTTTTTTTTTTTACTCTAGTAGATTTTTTTACTCGTAGTTTCTGCAGATTCCATAATCAAAAAATAAATAAAAAGTAACAATACAATAAAGCATCAGTCTGTTCTGACCAACAGCACTAGAGCAGCAAAAACATGAAACATTGCATAGCATAGCATCACATGTAGGCTGAGTCGTGTCCAGCTTTTGACCCCTTCTTCTTTTTTATCTGCCTGTCCTGCCCTGACATATAAGCAAGGTCCTAATGTTCACTGAGTGAAAAAGTGGTTGTATCTCATTAACAGCAGCTTCTCGAACCTCCTATCAGACAGTCTGTTCCTTCTAGGGGTGAGCACCAAACTTCCAAAACTAAAAAGCCGCTCCACAGGTGCGCTAGATGGGGTCGGAGTGTTATACTTCAGGAAAATGTTTTTGATGTTTGAGAACTGGTTCAGAGTCTCAAGCTCATACCCCCCTGACCTCAAATAATCCATTACTTCTTTTTCTGCTGAGTAGCTCTCCTCGGGGTCTGTCTCAAATCCAAAAAAGGCCATTTCATCATCATGGCTGGACCTGGCTGACGTCGTAGGCACACTGGCAGTGGCACGGTTCTCTGGCTCTGCTGCAGAAGCAATTGTGCGACACTCAGCTGTCAGAAGCTCCTTCAGTTGCTCTCTCCTACCCTCATCTCTCAGCCATCTGAGTTTGAACTTCGGACAACTGGCAGCTGCAAGAAGGGCATCTTTGCTGTCCAGCACACCAGCAAAACGAGTCCGGATGGCCTGAAAAATACAATTTGATCATTATTAGGCCTATTTAATTTGTCATTTGGATTATTTGTCATGCGGGCTATTCACTGTAGACCTAAACCCCTCATGTGGGATCAATATCATAGATTTTATTTTGTTTTAGGCTATTAATTGACCCCTTTATTTGTTTTAATCTTCTGTTGCTGTATGTTGACTACTATTATGTTTGATCATTGTACTGACTACTGTCAACAATATTGTAGTAAAAGGTCTGTTCTCTGTTCATGAATGGTGCAATGAAACAAATAAAATGCCCAAATAAATTAGCAAAAAGATGAACTGTTTACGAATATAATCATACCTTCACAATGACATCTGGAAGGCCAGCTGTCAGCCTGGAGAGGGTGTCTTTCAAGGCAAGGGTCTTTGACATCAGGCTTTCGAGGGTTGGTAATAAAGCTCCATAAGTACAGGTATCCCCTTGTAAGATGTCCAAAGCTGTTGTAAGCGGCTTCATAGCGGTGCAGTACTCTCGCAGGAATTGGTACTCCTTGTCACTGATGCCCTTCATTCCCAGTTTGATGCACAGGCTATTCAGGTCATTCATGGGAATTTCTGTGATTCTGGAAACGGCCTCGTAAAAGGAATTCCATCTTGTTGATGACGGTACCAGTAGCTTTCTGCGGGTGGTGTCCTCCACATGTTCTGCTGCAACCGTAGATCGACTTGCCTTTGTCCAAAGAGCTGTGCATTTTGCAATACTACTCCTGAACACAGCCTTGCACTCTGCACTGGAAGGTAAGTATTTCTCAACATCACCTGTGGAAATTAGGTTGATTGTATGAGATGCACACCTGTAGTGTGGGGGGAGAGTAAACTGACCAACATCATTATCAGTCTCAGTGAGGGCTTCTGTGAGATCTGTAAAAGTGGCATCTTCATCATCACTGGCCTCCTCTTCATCACCCGACTCTGACTCGACAGGCTGATACATTCTGAACGCCTTGACGAAGTTTGATGCATTGTCTGTCACTGTGGCAACAACTTTGCCAAGCAGGCCATATGATGAGTGAATTAGTTCTAGCTCTGCACCAATAACATCAAATGTGTGCCTGCCTCTGATTCTCTTACATGCTAAGGCGGCTTTGTTGCGCTCCAAAGTGGATCTGCTAATCCAATGAACTGTTACACCCATATAGCTCCTGTTGTTAGCTGTCCAGATATCAGCTGTAGTGGAAACGAAGTTTACCTCACCCAGCGTCGCCTTCAACTTAGCCTCCATTGCCGCATATTCTCTTTCAAGGTAGCCGGCAAACGTCTTTCTTTGTGGCAGCTTGATACTGTTCTTCGTGGGTATTTTCTCTATGATGCATCGAAATGAGCGCGAGTCCACAGTGGAAATAGGTAGCATCTCCTCCACGATATACCCAGCGACAAGCTTCTTAAGTTCTTCTCCACTTACGGCTGGTTTTACTCGGCTGAAATCCAGTTTTTGTTGTTTTGCCGGAGCCGGAGACGTAGTATCACTGCCACTGGCAGTCGCTTCACCGTCGGGTTTTTTTTCAACCAGTTTCACAGTGCTGTGCTGCCCTTTGAGATGTTTCGCCAAGTTACAACTAGTATTTTTCGCGGTTGAAAGCGTCTTGCTGCTCGTCGAACATAGTTTACAACGGACAGTAATGTTCTTTGTATCTTTGACCGAGACAAACTCAAAATAATGGCAATACTTCCAGCTTTTGAACGCATATTTCTCTTGCTCGTCTTCTCCCTCTCTTTCTTCTGACTCCATCATGCTAGCTTCGGGTTGTTTTGAATTGCACGCTCGCTGTCGCGCGCACATACACGTCAGTCATAGATGACGTATATGTGTGCGCGACAGGTCTACCTGATTCATAGTAGATCGGGTGGTCCGTGAGGATAAAATGTTTTATTTTCTTCTTTTTACATAGAAAACACTGCATTCTGGCAGGCAATGATGTAACACAGTAACGCATGCGTTACTTGGATTAGTAACTGTAATTAATTACTGTTTTGGAAATTGTAACGCCTTATATTACTTAGTTACTAAAAAAGTAACTAATTACAGTAACGCGTTACTAAAGCCCTTTTCCCACATGCGCTTTGTACCGCAAAATGACCGGAACGTGGTCTAATGCCTGCAAGTGGGAAAGGCGCCGTGCCGGTATAAGCACGACCCCGTCGTCCCCGACATTTCACCAGTTTCGAGCAAGTCAGAAGAGCGGTATGCTCTTAAGGGGACGCAAGTGGAAACGGGTCCAGTCATTTTCCGCGACAGCGGTCCTTCAATCATGGGCGAGGAGTAGCCTACACACGTTGCTTAATGTTCCAGCGGGCATAATCTAATCATTCGCGCACATTAAAGCAAACTGGCGAAATGATCTTGTGATAGCCTAATAAGAGCAGTATGTCAGCTTGCTGATTTCCGAAGGCAACCCCGGACACATCAAACGAAGCCAGTCTGTAAAAAGTGCTTCAACGCGAGCGACGCAGGTGAACGGATAAACATCGAACCAGCAACTATTTCTCTCAGACACGGATCCCAACTTCTTCAAAGTGCATCATCTAATCATTCGCGCACATCAAAGCAAACTACTTCCACATTTCGCTTGTGCATTTTTCTCTACATACATAGGCTACAAGCGTTGGGCAGCTTGCCTTGCAAGCCTCTGCCATTCTCGCTGTGTCTGTCCTGTGTCAGGCTGCTGTATGGAGGACTGAGTGAAGTTTTGCCGACCCCCCAAATAAGCTCCCCCCTCCCCCCTCCCCCGCCCCCCAACATACCGGCTATTTGACGACTAGATTCCCATATGCGCACGCTAAGGTGTGAAGGGAAATTCAGGGAAATGTCCGATATTGACTTAAAGGTAATTGTCCGGTACGCATGTGGGAAAAGGGCTTAAGTAACGTGTTACTGCCCAACACTGGTGTTAGATAATGTGCTACTTCATGTGTGGTGGTGGTGGTGGTGTTAGATAATGTGCTACTTCATGTGTGGTGGTTGTGTTAGATAATGTGCTACTTCAGTGGTTGTGTTAGATAATGTGCTACTTCATGTGTGGTGGTTGTGTTAGATAATGTGCTACTTCATGTGTGGTGGTGGTGTTAGATAATGTGCTACTTCATGTGTGGTGGTTGTGTTAGATAATGTGCTACTTCAGTGGTTGTGTTAGATAATGTGCTACTTCATGTGTGGTGGTGGTGTTAGATAATGTGCTACTTCATGTGTGGTGGTGGTGTTAGATAATGTGCTACTTCATGTGTGGTGGTGGTGTTAGATAATGTGCTACTTCATGTGTGGTGGTTGTGTTAGATAATGTGCTACTTCATGTGTGGTGGTGGTGTTAGATAATGTGCTACTTCATGTGTGGTGGTGGTGTTAGATAATGTGCTACTTCATGTGTGGTGGTTGTGTTAGATAATGTGCTACTTCATGTGTGGTGGTTGTGTTAGATAATGTGCTACTTCATGTGTGGTGGTGGTGTTAGATAATGTGCTACTTCATGTGTGGTGGTGGTGTTAGATAATGTGCTACTTCATGTGTGGTGGTTGTGTTAGATAATGTGCTACTTCTGGGGTAAATCATGTAACGTTACATCTGAATCATGTATCGCAGGCGACAAGCTAATTCTCTGTCGTCTGGTCAGAGGCACAGGTGGATAAAATGATAAGATGTTGATATAAATTCATATCAAGATGTTGATGTTGGATCAACGGGACTTGGACCAACCCTGGAGTCCAGAAGATGTTAAGGTAGGCACAGAGAAGAGGAAAAACACCCTGCTAGCAGCCTTCCCACCTCTGAGAGCTTTATATGTATTGAAATGTGGTGATATAACAATAACAATAACAATTCGGCACATGATGCAGCATGTATTTCGATATCATTTCAAACTTTAAGAATGGTTCCTTGTTTATTTATTCGCATGAGCAGCAAGCAGGGTGGGAATTGTGTTGTTTTAGGGGCGTGGCCATTTGGCCTTCGGCGTCACATAATTGTTTAGGGCACAAGGCCACATGTCAGGGCACAAAGGTCATTGCTCTGTTGACATTGTGAAGAGTGATTCTTCTGAAATGTGTGTTAAAATGAGCCAATTAAACATCCTTTGCATAGAGCAGACTACATTCAACTGAGACCACTGATGCTTTGAGTGGCCACAGAGCCCTGTGGCTCCGTGCTAGGGCCAACCCTTTTTATCATTTATATAAACCATGTAGGTCGTAATATAAATGCCTCTGTTCACCTTTACGCTGATGATACCATTCTGTATTGTTGTGCGAACACTGTTGCCCTTGCTTTTGAATGCTTACAGTCTGCTTTTGATGTCTTACAGTCACACCTGTATCATCTCAAATTGGTGTTAAATGCAGATCAAACAAAAGCCATGTTCTTTTCTTTTAAGAAGGTGCCAGCTGTTCTCCCCTCCATTTTGTCAGTGCAGGGTACCCCCATTGAGCTTGTGGCTTCTTAAAAAATACTTAGGTATTTTAATTGATGATGCCCTTTCTTTTAAAATTCATATTGATTTGCTGGCAAGGAAGTTAAAGTTGAAATTGGGCTTCTTTTTTAGGAACAAATCTTGTTTCTCCTAAAATGCAAGGAGACGACTGGTTGCTGCCACCTTCTTGCCGCTTTTGGATTATGGTGATGTTTTGTACATGAATGCGTCTGCTAAATGTCTCCATCTGCTGGATGCTGTGTATCATGGTGCGCTGAGATTTATTACTGGCTGTAAACCCCTTGCTTGCTGTATTCTCTATGTAACAGGTAGAGCTTGAGCTCATGTAGATATCTGCTGGTCCCTATGACACACCCCTACTATGGGAGACTTCATTGAAGCAAATTGACCAATAAGCAGCAGCCACACACTTCAGTCAGCAGCCACACACACCTGAGTTCTATTCTCCCCTCATCATAGAGAGGGTATTTAAGAGCAAAGAGCAGCAGCGATCATTCTTCCTCCTTGGTTCTGGTGTTGTGTGCTCCTGTGTGTCGTAGCAAAAGGTAAGGCTGGTGCTGTTCACAATATATTTATGAGGCAATCTCCCAACATTTGGGGGAACGGGGACCAAGGTAAAATATTTTATTGGTGCTTGTAATTGTAAGTTTTATATCTTGTACTAATGGCCGTTCTTAAATAGGGACCGGCAGCAAAGCCCCGGCTGTCTCTCCAGTGGAGTGTAGGAATCCCCCCCCCCCCTGACTCTGACTCCTGTTGCAATGGGGTTATAGTTTGATGCACCAGCGGTATTTCCTTCTTTTCCAGTTTGGTAACATTGGAAAGGTTAAAGGTCAGACCTTAGTATTAATTTGTATTTGTTTCTTTGTGCAGGTTATCGCCCCCTGCTGTTTTGCCTTAGTTATCTTTATGATTTAGTTTCTTATATTTAGTTTGTTGTTCCCATTTACTTTGCCTTTGCTTGTTTCTTTTCTGTTTGGTTATTTTCTGACAAACCAGCTCCCCCTGATCTTGAGGAGTGTGGTGGTGGGCATTGGCAGCGAAGGGGCCCCTTCCCTATTACTTGCATGCTTCTGTTAAATGTGCGCCAAACACCTTTTTGCTCACCCTTTGCCGTGCTTTTGCAGTGTTTTTGCAGTGTTTGACCGTGTGGTGCACCTCGTCGGCCTCGATCGTTTAGCAAGCCTCCCCTAGCCTTCGGCCTCCTCCATCAATTTCCTTTCCCCCCGCCTGGTAGTGTATGAATTGGCTTTTTATGATAACTCTGTATTTTTGATATTAGGCAATTTCAAACTAATCTTAATAAACTAAAAGTTTTTATTGCAATTGTAAAATAAAACTGTTCATACTTCCCCCCTACCACAGCTTCCAACATTATTTCCTTTGCAGGCCAACTTTTCCTAAATAAACAAATCATTTTGTGAGCTTGAAACCACGTCTGTGTCTCTTTACAACTTGACCTGTGTGTATTTTATATAAAGTGTATTGAGCAGTATTTCCTGGGGTGCAATCCTCTAGGTGGCGTTGTTGGTAATCCAAGGTGCCAAAGTTCTTAGTAGGCCTGGTTACATCTAGTCAACTGGTCATCCCTCTCCATGCGCAGAACTGTACACTGGTATACTTTCATTTATAAATCCATCCTTGGTCTGCTTCGCACTTATCATTATATCTACTCCGCAAACAGTCCAACTACAGCTTACGCATTCAAAACTTCATCACCTATTCCATCCCCTCAGCTCGTACTGAGCGTGGAAAAAAGGGGTTCTCTTACTCTGCCCCCTCCACCTGGAACACGCTACAGCAGAGTCTGAAGCTGTCCAGTCTGATCCCCCTCCACCTGGAACACGCTACAGCAGAGTCTGAAGCTGTCCAGTCTGATCCCCCTCCACCTGGAACACGCTACAGCAGAGTCTGAAGCTGTCCAGTCTGATCCCCTCCACCTGGAACACACTACAGCAGAGTCTGAAGCTGTCCAGTCTGATCCCCCTGGCTAGTTTAAATTATTGTTGAGTAATTTGGAGAGAGCTTCCTTGATCTGCTCCTGCTCTCAAGGTTAAACATTTTTCTCTACTACCCCCCCCCCCCCCCCCCCCCCTTCAGCACTTTATGTTTTATTGTTTTTAACTTATTATGGTTTGACGGTTGATTGTACTGTTGCTGTCTTTACATGTGTAACTGTTGTATGAGCTGCTGTAT
Source organism: Poromitra crassiceps (assembly GCF_964638095.1). Classification (NCBI taxonomy): domain Eukaryota; kingdom Metazoa; phylum Chordata; class Actinopteri; order Beryciformes; family Melamphaidae; genus Poromitra; species Poromitra crassiceps. Next base: position 7,293,257 of record NC_139625.1, read on the forward strand.
GAACAGGTCACACTTGTAAATGAGACTTCGGTCTCAATGTGATTTTACCTGTTTAAATAAAGGCTAAATAAAAAAAATAAAACATCCAAGCACCTTCAAATCCAGCCGAGGTGGCCTTGGCATGTCCCGGCTAGTCCTCTAAAATAGCATTATTTTGATAAGCTGACCTCATAACGGGAATGTACATTGTTATGTTTCTCTGTTACACATTTTAAAAGTTCATAAAGTGCCATATTGACATTTAACTATCAGATTTTCCGCCACCATTATAGCTGAATGGAATGAATCGGTGGGCGCTTGTCGATGGTGTCACACACCAAAGCCCGCCCATAGCTGCCGTTGATTGGTTTGACTGGAGCAGTTTCGGGGGTTTCAGCTACTCAGGCAACTGCTGGCCTCATGACAAGATGAATTCGTTGTGTGAATCCAGCTGGCTTGCAATATTTAACCTCATTGAAATTGAACATGTCTGTCTGTCTCTCTGTTGTCTTCCTCTCTACAAACAGCTAAATGGCGACGCCTTGTGGTCATATGGGCAAATGAATGAGGTCTCTCTGTGGAAGAGACAGGTTTACACTTTCTTTTTGTGTGTGCGTGTGCGTGCGTGCGTGCGTGCGCGCGCGCGCGCGTGTGTGTGTGACTGAGTGAGAAAGAGAGAGACTGTGTTAGTAAGATGTTCATGTTAAGTTATATAAGTTAGGTTAATTCTGGCCAATAGTCAACTAATGTAGCCTACCAATTAAAAATGTCAATCTTGATTCAATCTGGATAAAAGTAATCTCATGTGTATAAATTACTGTTCAACACTGAGGAAGTGTCCAATTGTTCATGTTCAAGTCATTCTGGCAATAGTCAGAAAACTTCTGTTGTAACATTTCAGTCTGGATTCTGGAATATACTTCAATCACCTTGATGAAATCAGGCTTAATGTCATGTAGGCGAAATCACTGTTCAACACTGAGTAAGTGTGCAAATGTTCATGTCATTCTGGCCAATAGTCCACGACTATTGGCCAGAATAGTTATACATTTCAGTCTGGAATATTTTTCAATCTGGATGTCAACAAGTCTAAAAGTAATCTCATGTGTAAGAAATTACTCTTCACCGCTGAGGAAGTTTTCAGTAAAAAGTTAAATAATTAACTATTTGGTTTTGGATTTATTTTCTTTTTAGTGCATTTTTGTTTTTGTGTGACCCTCAGCACAGGCTTTGAGAACCCCAGGCCTACTACCAAGACCACCTAATGCTACAACTAATAATAATAATAATAATACAAAAATAATAATGATAATAATAGCAGCAACAACATCAGCTGCACATAAACACACTTTTATTGCAGCAACGCAGACCCCGCCTTACGGGCACCGCCGCGCCACTTACTGATACTTATGCTTAAATTAACCCACTCATATTCTGGTTCATTCCAAGAAAAAAACATTTTGGCTCGTGGAAATTCTAATTGGCTGGTGCGGACGCTCTGACTATAAATGGATATTGACATATAGATTATTTTATTCTTTATTTGGATCCCCATTATAGTCTTACTGGGGTCCACACAAGCAATCAAAACAATACACAGTTTGAAATCACAAGAAAAACAAGAAAATGTCATATACATTCGAGCACAAATGAAATGACTCTGCACATAAAACAAAAATAACACAGTTCACGGGTATGGAGAGAATTCTCTTGGAAAAACTTGATTCGTTTTTTTTATCACGCCCAAGGTTAAGAGTAAATATTCAAATATAAATGTACAATGTTGGAGAGAATGTGGAACATCAGATGCAAATCACACACATATATTTTGGAATTGTCACAAGTTAACATTGTATTGGTCTGAGATTCATAAGTTTGTACAGAAGATACTAAGATATGATATCCCTAAGAGTTACAGTGTACTTTACCTGTGTAACTTCACTGAAGAAAATTTACAATTACGAGATAGATATCTGATCAAAATATTGTTAATAGCTAGTAAAAAAGCTGTCACAGGGAAGTGGGGAAAAGTAGAACCTCCCACTCAAGGGCAATGGAGGGATATAATAGAAGAAATCTATAGCATGGAGAAGACTAAGACTACAGGAACAACAGCTGGAAGAAAAATGGGAGAAATGGACAATATTCAAATCCCAAAACAGCGACGAAGATAACTGATATAGCAAACAGACGATTGAAGGACTCACTGGATAAAAAGGAAAACATGAATGTAGCACCCAAACAGTAATTTTCTTTGTCATTTTCTTTTTCTTATAATGTATGTCTTTTATGTATAAGTCTTGTCCATTATATGTATACTTGTTCAGAAAATGAAACTCAATAAAAATTAAACTAACTATAAATATAATGGAAACACATACTAAGTTGTCACAAACACCCCGCCCAACACTAAAAACAAACAAGGTACAATCTAAAACAACAAAACGGCTTTTGTGGCTTTCAAGATTTGTTTTATGGACTTTTTGAAGGAATACCTATTTTTGATCTGTCTCATGTTGGTAGGGAGCATATTCCAGGCAGCAGAACCTCTATAAAGAACAGTTCTCAGGTACTACTAAGAGCCCAGTACTCACTTGACGCGTCCTAAACCCATGACAAAAACCAGCATAATAGTATTTTTTCACATAGAAAATCTGGTGTTTTTCTTCAAATTACAGTTTGCATGAATGACAATAGACTATATTTTAATTTAGCCTCTACGGTAAGCCAGGATAATCGTTTGTGCATCTTACTCACATTAGCCCGACAAGAACAATGAAGAACTACGGTAATCTGGCCTCTCTGTTCTGTGCAATTTGAAGTTTTTTAAGATGTTTTTCAGCAGCACTTAATTGCCCAGATGAGCGGGCAGTACTGCAGATAAGACAAAACCAGAGACCCAACAACTTCAATCATAACAGACGGTGAACATATGCTGAACATTTCCTTGCCCATCTTAGAGACAGTGTGATCAATTTGGTCAGACCAAGACAGTAAATTATCTAATTTAACTCCCAGTAATTTGGTTTCCATGACTTGCTCAACTGCTGTACCATCTATAGACGGGTTGAGCGCAGTAGCTTTAGCAAGAAAGTGCCTACTACCAAATACAATGCATTTAGTCTTGGCTATATTGTTCATTTTTACCCATTTAATAATGGTATCCAGCTCAACATGCAAATTCTCTCTGAGCTCTGTTGATGTTGGAGACGCACAAAACAGGGTGGAGTCGTCAGTATACAAAACTACATCAGCATTTTTAACAGCATATGGCAGATCTAGATGTAGATCTAGATGTGTTCAGGCTGGGACACTTATCAAACATGAGAAGTTTGGCACAGATTGGACAATCTACAATGGAGTTCCTCCAACTTCCTGTGTGACGGCGAAACATCAACGTTCGCCATGGAGACATGCCCACGCCAGTCAATGAACACTCATAATCTTCACAATGAAGCTTCATTGGGTGCTTAAGGCTTTTCTGACCACATCTGAGGTGGATGTGTTCCACCCACTATGAGCAGTTCATCAAGGTTGTTTTCATGCTGCCAGTAGGTGGCGCTACCATTATAACTGAACATTGGCATATATATGACTCCAGGCTGGTATGCTCATCAAACATGTGTGCCACACCATGCGGGTGTGGCCATGTACAGCTGAGTTACAAACCGCTTTCTGTGTTGCCAGTAGGTGGCGCTATGAGTATAACTGAATATATGCAGATATCTTCAGGCATGGACACTTATCATGCATGACCAGTTTGGAGCAGATAGGACAATGTGCATTCGAGTGACAGCGACTTTGTGTCTCATGGTGAGATATCGATATTCACCGCGTGGCCACGCCCACGGCGTTCATGGGAAACGCAAACTTTTAATAACTTCTCATCATTGGGGTCTCTTCTATCTGCTGTGCAAGTTTGAGGGTGATCTGATGAACCCCGTAGGAGGAGTTCATTAAAGTAAAGTAAAGACCCTATGCCAGACAGAGACAGACAGACAGACAGACAGACAGAGAGACAGACAGATAGAGAGAGTCAGACAGACAGACAGACAGACAGAGAGACAGAGAGAGACAGAGAGTGAGAGAGAGACTCACACTGCGACATGCGAGAGGTGGAGACAGAGCTGCACTTCCTCACCACCTGTCCCAAATATAACACTATGAGAAATTAATATTAGTCCAAAATGGAACAGACCCACCCAGGCTTCAGAAGCCTCCCTAACATCAACAAACTAGCTGTCCTGCTGGGAGAGGAGAGGACAAGCTGCAACACAGCAGCTAAATACATACAGACTTGTCACAGTCTGAGGGACAGTGAGTGAGCACCTTGTCCACACACACACACACACACACACACACACACACACACACACACACACACACACACACACCTCCAGAAAAAGCACATCCCAATACCACACACACACACACACACACACACACGTGCACGCACACACACACACACACACACACACACACACACACCTCCAGAAAAAGCACATCCCAACACCACACACACACAAACACACACACACACACAACACACACACACGCACGCACGCGCACACACACACACACACACACACACACACACACACACACACACACTATGTCTGTACTGTAATGTGCTTTGGCAATACTGTAACTCACTATGGTCAGGCTGATAAAGCCTCTTTGAATTGAATTGAATTGAATTGAGAGAGAGAAGCAAAGAGAGAGAGACAGAGAGAGAGAGAGAGAGAGAGAGAGAGAGAGAAATGGAAAGTAAAAAGACGGCACAAAGAGAGGATGAAGTGTTTTTCCCCACACACACACACACACATGCATTAGAGTCACACTGGACGGGTTTACACGTCAATTGTGCTCAAAGCTAAACTGATCCACCAGTAAAGACAGACTTTAGAGGAGATTAACCAGTGTGACATGCAAGAGCCTCTCTCTGTCTCTCAGACGGGGGACGCTTTACCATCTTACTCAGAATTACCCAACCGCACAATGCACACCGAAACTAAGCCACCAATTATCTGTATTCCAATGATGATAACACTAGTGATGATGGCTTGTAAAAATGTGATGTCAAAATATGGTGGTTTGATGTGGACCTGCCAGCACCACAGACCACACAGAAGCACAATATCAACTGTTATATAGAGCTGGTACAGCAACATGTGCCTCGTTTTCACCAACACATCATCTGACAAGTTGAAATACAACATAAGGCCTAAGGTGGCCCGCCAGAGCCAATTCCCACCGGTGCTGTTCAGGAACTTGTTGTCGATGAATACTTCGATGTCCTCCTTCTTGACTCGACAGAGACAGAAGAATAAAATGGTCCAAGAACACAGGAAGTGGATGAAGATGTAAGAGGGCAGGACGGAGGCGAACAGGGAGAGAGCGACCAGGTGCGGGACGGTTTGCAGCAGGATCACCAGGAAGAAGAACAGATACACACAAATCAGCAGGCAGATTGACTCATCTTTGTCTTTGTCGCCTCTGAGGGATTTGATGCACATGGTCACACTGCTGACGATGGATAACAGCGAGCTGACCGCCTTGAGAACTGAGGAAGACAGACAGAGATCATCACAGGGACGCCACAACATCTCATGATTTAATGCTTACACTTTACACATGAGCACACTGGCTTCTTGCTGTGTAAACTGTTTAAAGCAACTTGAAGCAACAGCAAGTCTAGACGCATCGTAAACGTGTAGGGCAGTAAGACCCTGGGGCGCTGTGGTGATACGGATGCTAACTAGCCAGGGCCCCAAACTGAGGGAGGGGCCCTAACGTGTCTGGAGTCATGATTCTTCTGCTCCTAAACTGTCTATTGAACTTTTCACTCTGCTCTGGTTTGGTTGAAATCTACAAAACTGAAAACGACATGTCTCAAATATGATAGCCTACAGAAACTGTTGTGTTATCTGGGACAAACTGGAGGAAGTAGGAAGAACAATTGTCTCAGCTTTTCTTATGCAAAGTAAAAACCGTCCTTCATTTAAATGATGTAAATGAATCATATGTTATAAATAAATGAATGTGTATCTCAAATCTAGTTGAGCTTTCAGGCAGGCAGTACATACTTGTGATGGTATCCAGCGTCCCCGTCCGCAGAACGATGGCGAGCATGAGGACGACTTGGGGGGCGCTCTCTGCAAACATCTCTGAGCCGCAGAAAGCCCAGTTCTTTTTTCATGATGTCCTCGTCCTGGGCAGAGGGAGATTTTGATTTCAGAAGTGTGTGTGTGTGTGTGTGTGTGTGTGTGTGTGTGTGTGGGTGTGTGTGGGTGTGTGTGTGTGTGTGTGTGCGTGCGTGCGCGTGTGCGCGTGCATGCGTGTGTGCGTGCGTGCGCGTGCGTGTGTGTGTGTGTGTAGATGAGACAAAGACATTAAGGGGTGAGCAGCACGAGCAACACTCCGCAGGTGGTTGCCACCTTATAGCCTGAATACATTACAGCAACACACACACACACACACACACACGCACGCACGCACGCGCGCGCGCGCGCACGCACACGCAGACGTGTGTGTGTGTGTGTGTGTGTGTGTGTGTGTGTGTGTGTGAGAGAGAGACATGCAAGTCGCCAAGCTCAATCTTCCACAGAGCAACAGTCATAAACACAAACAGACAAACAACAGCGCCTTCTCTTCTTCTCCACTCTCTCTCTCTGCCCCTCTCTCTGCCTCTCTCTCTCTCCCTCCCTCCCTCTCTCTCTCTCTCTCTCTGCCTCTCTCTCCCTCTCTCTCTCTCTCTCTCTGCCTCTCTCTCTCTCTCTCTCTGCCTCTCTCTCTCTCCCTCCCTCTCTCTCTCTCTCTCTGCCTCTCTCTCTCTCTCCCTCCCTCTCTCTCTCTCTCTCTCTCTCTCTGCCTCTCTCTCTCTCTCCCTCCCTCTCTCTCTCTCTCTCTCTGCCTCTCTCTCTCTGCCTCTCTCTCTCTGCCTCTCTCTCTCTCTCCCTCCCTCTCTCTCTCTCTGCCTCTCTCCCTCCCTCTCTCTCTCGCTTATCTCTCTCTCTCTTTCTCTCTCTGCTTCTCTCTCTCTCTCTGCCTCTCTCTCTCTGCCTCTCTCTCTCCCTCCCTCTCTCTCTCGCTTATCTCTCTCTCTCTCTCTGCTTCTCTCTCTCTCTCCCTCCCTCTCTCTCTCTGCTTCTCTCTCTCTCTCTCTCTCCCTCCCTCCCTCTCTCTCTCTCTCTCTCTCTCTGCCTCTCTCCCTCCCTCTCTCTCTCTCGCTTATCTCTCTCTCTCTCTCTCTCTCTCTCTCTCTCTCTCTGCTTCTCTAATAATAATAATAAGTTCAGTGTTTATGCCTGTGTTGCTGTCTGTTGTAGTGTAAAACGACTAAAGGGAGAGCAGGTGCTTACATGAAAGTGAGTGAGAAAAGGAGAAGATACTGAATAATGACATCACAACAATATAATCCTAATGTTAATTTAAAATGATATATTCTTCTAAATATGGATTAAAGTCCAAAAAACATAACATTTTCTTTGGCGCTGCCCTCGCGGGCAGCACCGAGGGTCCCTTCCTTACAGCACCCCCTACCTAAAAGTACTTCCAGCGCCACTCGGGAAGGCCGATTCTGAGCCTGCACTGCAGTGGTGGAATTTGCTGCGATATAATTTTTATTATAAAACGGCTCTCTCAAATCAAGCAATCTGATTGGTTCACAGCCATTGTATAAATCCAATAACCGAGTCCAATAACCCATGGCCATGGGTTATTGGACTCGGTTATTGGTTGCCATGGCAACTCTCTTACTAAAAGCCTTTGGTTTAAAAAAAAACAAATGGCGGAGACAGCTGTCAGATCCTTGTGAATCGATCTTCGCTTATAACTTTACTAATCCCAGGTGAAAAAGTAGTATACTTTTGTATATTTGAAATATAATTTAAGTATACAAAAGTTATTATAATTATACTTTTACTTTTTGTGCTTAATATAAAGTATATTTAACATGTACTTTTATAAAGTGTACTTCAGAAAAGATGCCATTAAGGTCAATTTAAATGTACTAAAAATAAATATACTCATTTTTCCAATACTTAAAGTGGTATTTTAGTTTACTTTTAAAAAGCGTACTTTCTTGCAAGTGTATTATAAATTGTACCTAAGTATACTTTTAAAATAGTATACGAAATTGTAAATACTTAAAGTGGTCATATAGTGTACTTATAAAAAGTATACTTATTTTTAAGTCAATTTTAATAAAGTATTAGTATACTTTATCATAGCACACTTTAATTGCTATTATTTACACGTGCATTTAAGTGTACTTTAAAAAAGTGCACTTTAATATAAGTTCATTCTAAGCTGTATTTTAGTGTACTTTTAAAAAATATACTAATTTGCAACTACGTAAAGTGGTAATTTAGTATACTTATGAAAAGTACACTTATTTTCAAGTCCATTGTAATACACTATTAGTATACCTTATTCTCATACACTTTAAGCGGAATTATTTATAAGTGTATTTAAGTGTAATTGCAAATAGTACACTTTAATATAAGCTCATTCTAAGCTGTATTTTAGTGTACTTTTAAAAAGTATACTAAATTGCAACTACGTAAAGTGGTCATTTAGTATACTTGTGAAAAGTACACTTATTTTCAAGTCCATTGTTAGACACTATTAGTATACCTTATTCTCATACACTTTAAGTGGAATTATTTATAAGTGTATTTAAGTGTAATTGCAAATAGTACACTTTAATATAAGCTCATTCTAAGCTGTAATTTTAGTGTACTTTTTAAAAGTATACTAAATTGCAAATACGTTAAGTGGTAATTTAGTATACTTATGAAAAGTACACTTATTTTCAAGTCAATTGTAATACACTAACAGTATGCTTTATTGTAGTACACTTTAAATTGAATTATTTATAAGTGTATTTAAGTGTACTTGCAAAGAGTGAACTTTAATATAAGTTCATTTTAAGCTGTATTTCAGTGTACTTCAAAAAAGTATACTAAAGTGCAAGCACTTCTAGTGGTAACATAGTGTACTTGTGAAAAGTACACTTTTGTTAAAGTCCTTCTTAATTCACAACTAGTATGATTTATTGTAGTGTACTTTAATTCTACTTCATTAGAAGTGTATTTAAGTAAACTTATAAAGAGTGCACTTAAATGTTAGTTCATTTTAGCTGTACTTTAAGTAGGATAAGTTGTAAATACTTACAGTCGTAATACAAGATGGAAGGAAACTAATTACTAGTACTCAAATGAGTGTAATTGATTAGCTTTTTGTGTACTTGTACTTTTTTGAGTATGTCTTTATTCAGTCATTTTACTTTTTATCTAGCCCTTTATGCACTAATTACTATTTTTTAAAGTGTGACCCTATAGTTTTTAGACAGTGGGGACAAAAGTTGCTCCAAAATCATTTATTTTTTTATTTCCTACATTGAAGTAAAAAGTAATTATATTACAGTTGGTAATCCAAGTAATTTCAAGTTACTGCATTACTTTCTCCAGCGCTGGCATAGTGTTGAAATGAAAAGTGGAGATAGGTCTGGCTTTGCAAGACTAGTGTTGCCAGATCATGATCATGAAGTAAAGTAATTGTATTACTTTTTAAATGAATAATCAATAATAAGTAACTAATTATACTTCCCAAACACTAATTCTGAGAATGTTTGTAAAGCTAGCTGGCTCACATTAAAATAACATGTCTGTGTGTCTGTCTGTCTGTCTGTCTGTCTGTCTGTCTGTCTGTCTGTCTGTCTGTCTGTCTGTCTGTCTGTCTCCGTCCGTCCGTCCGTCCGCCTGCCTGTCTGTCTATCCGTGTGAGAAGGTAGCAAGGTGACATTGACATTTAGGATCTTAAAATTTACTTTTTCTCTCTCTCAGCACTGATCCCTATTTGTCTGAAATATTCAGCTCTTCAAATAAGATCAAAATTAGCCTGCCCTGCACAAACACAATCATGTGTCTCAGACTCAGTGATCAAATTCAAGTATCAGCTCCATGTAGCCTACTGTATTCAGTTCTCAGATAAAATAGATACCACTAAGCAAATAAAACAAGGGTAAACAATAAAATAAGTAGTGAAGTTATTAATAGCCCATACAATTTTTTTTTAAGACATGAAAGCGAGGTACTCCCGGTTCTGCCTATAAACGCAAAGAAGAAGAAGAAGAAGAAGAAGAAGAAGAAGAAGAAGAAGAAGAAGAAGAAGAAGAAGAAGAAGAAGAAGAAGAAGAAGATATTATGTTTTTGAGCACTTTGGGTGGACATCGTTTTTGTTTTTCCCACACTGTGAATAATATTGTGTAACTGCTAAAATTCAGAAGGTGGCGGTATTGCACAAAATGCTGTTTGCCAACCGCCATTAAATATCAGAAGAAGAAGAAGAAGGTACTTCCGGAAGTGATCAGGGCCATGTTTCGTTTGAAATTCGAGCGGGCGTCCTGCCGCCCGGGATACGGTAATATTGACAAAACTAGTTGCTTATCATGTATTTAAAACTGTATGTCTTGTATAAGCAGACGGTACCAAAGTATTTTGGTGTACCCCGAAACGCAACATTATGTGCGTTTTTCTATTAGCTTGCATACGTTAGCTAACGCTAAAGCAGATTAGCTTGCGTTAGCGCTTATTCTCTGTATAGACTGCTTTACACAACGTTACCAGCGTTAGTTAACGCTAGGTTAGTCTGTGAGACTGATGTAACGTTAATGTTACGGCAACAGTTGAATCGTTTTAGACTTATTTGTGAATTACATTTACTCAAAGGGTGAACAGTATGCTACAAAACAATGCTAGCTGACGTTAGTGTGGGGAGTCTGCTTAGCTAGCTAGCAGCCAGAGACAATCAAGTACTGTATAACGTTAGCTGCTAACTCGATGCTAGTTACAACTCTCTCCTGTTCACAATTGTAGGCAGTCATGTCGGGAGGATTTTGTCTGTCTTGAAGGGGTGATCATGAAAGGCAACGACAGAAGGTAAGAGGAATAAGGTTACTGTTCTTCCTCACACACCCTAAAATAGTAAATGGTCATGGTAACCTGTCTATTTTGTCATGGTTTATCACAGAACAGATATTATTTTCTTATATATATAATATTGCAGGGGATTCATCCCCCGGGGAGCAGAGTGAGAACTGCAAATTCCACACAGAAACTCCTTTTTGATGAACCCACCTGGGCAGTAGGCAGTGAGGACATGGGGACAGTTAGCCCCATAATGTGACACTGCTACTGTACTCCGATAATATTCTCGTACAGCAGTCATCGTCACACAGCGTTTGAATCCTCACTAGGTAGAAAATGGTTACACCCTGCCTTTTCGAAACCCCCCCACTCCGAAGATCGACCTCCATTCTTCGTAATGGAGGGGTTTTCCCATTTTTTTAAAGGCACCCCTATTCCGAATGGGGACATCCCCTCCATTTCGAAACCCCCCCACTCCGAAATTGATTTTCAAGTCCATATTTCTCAGAGTTTCCTGCATCAAACACTGCAACTCATTGTTTTTTATTGAAAATATGCATAGGTGGCGCTAGACCATCGGGAATGGGGAAGCTAAATTTCCTCCGATTTTCATAAAACAAAATCAATTCAACCCGACTGGCATTCACAAATAAGAATGTCCACATCTTGCTAATATGACTCAATGAACCTTATTCAACTGTGAGCATTTGACTCAAAGTTACAATTAATTTTTTTCAAACACTTGTCAGGGTATGAATGTGGGCGTGTGTAACAGCTCACCTTTAGATGTGTAGAAAACATCATTTATGATTAGATCCTGTCGGCGTAAAAATAATCAGTTGAATATGCTGCTGTGGAACAGATCCTTGCGCTCTCGGATTACGCATTTGACAAATTTAACAAACTGTATGGCAAGACAACATAAATTAACAATGTTTAGTGATTGTAGAGAGATATCTCTGTGCACCTGCAGAAAACTGCGAGCCAGGAATGCGCAAGACCACACCTGGTAGGCTATTTAGACCAGCAGAGTGGAAAGTCTGTGTGCCAAAAAATAAAAACACAGCTCCGGGCCCGATACGCGGTTAACTAGAGTGTGCGTTGTCAAGGTGTAGCCTATTTCTTTGCGGAGTGGGGGAGAAAGCAAGCAGGACAGCTGTGCCCAGTCCCTGAGCAGCGGCTCGCACGATTCTGAACAACACAGAGTGCAAACATGTCTGTGATCCACAGCTGATTTTAGGATGTATCCAACATTCACATTCCTGTATCTATCTGAATGCAGCAGGCTCGTGTTTACTGCTATAGCGAAATTATATGAAGACAGTGACATATAATAAAAAAAACAATGAGTTGAAACATTTATTTCAAGCTGCAGGAATGCAGGAAACTCGGAGAAATATGGACTTGAAAATCAATTTCGGAGTGGGGGGGTTAAATCAATTTCAATTTCGGAGTGGGGGGGTTTCTGAGTGGGGGGGTGTCGGAACGATGGTGTTTCGGAATGGCGGTCCCCGCTGAAAACGCTGTTAAAAAAGCTCTCCTACCCGTATCCGACCTCCGATTGCAGATCCGAAGATATGATAGTCCGCCTAGTGAAGCCAGTAATTTAACCGGCGCTGTTAAAATGATACTGCTTGCATGAAACACCCGTTTAGAAGCAGTCTTTGCACAGCCTGTGCCGTATTGAGGACAGGAGAAGCCGACAGGAACCTATTTCATGACATGTTTTGCTTCCCAGGTGCGCTGGATTTGCGTTGATCACTGACAGCCGCCGTCTCCGTGTGACTGCATGTGTTGTTTGCTCGCCATGTGCAAGCGGTGCACCAAGATAGTGAGATCAAACACACCCTGCTGTAAATTCAGCGCAGGCTGTACAAAGACTGCTTCTAAACGGTTGTTTCACGCAAGCAGTATCATTTTAACAGCGCCGGCTAAATTACTGGCTTCACTAGGCGGACTATCATATCTTCGGATCTGCAATCGGAGGTGGGATACGGGTAGGAGAGCTTTTTTAACAGCGTTTTCCACTTATTGAGGATTCGAACGCTGTGTGACGATGACTGCTGTACGAGAATATTATCGGAGTACAGTAGCAGCGTCACGTTATGGGGCTAGGGGACAGTCAGCTTCTTAGTGTATGTAAAATTCTGACACACTGGAATAGTGAATTACGAAGTGAAATAATAGACTGTAAACTCTCAATTTCATGGACCCTCTCTTAATGCAAGTGTGTGTGTAGAGAGAGCTATCTCACTCTCTTTCTCCCTGCAGAGGCTGCTCTGTGTGCGCTGCATCTTCACTACCCATCTACTCCTCGTAGAAACTCGACATCACTCCATCGACAACAGATACAGCTGCCCAGAGGTATGACAGTACAACTGTATTTTATTTTATTTTTAAAGCTGAGGGACCTGGTGCTTGCATGTGGTTGGAATACAGTATATATAATATGTTCCTGTTTGTGATTCCCAGAGCGGTCGTGTCACCTGTCAAGGGCCTGTACCAGCCACCCACCCTCTGCTGGGATACCAGCCATCCAGCCGCTGCCCTGTGTAGAGCATCCTGCCCACTCTCAGCAGACTTTCCCCAAGTAGGGCTGAAATAGGAAGAGACTAAGGTAGAGTCCTGCTCTGGATGTCTGTTTTTATTTGCACAGCTCCCCATGTCTTATCTTAATCATGGAATATTTCAAATGTGATACAGTTGCCATACTCTTCAGGTGCTTCTAAAAGCTGTTGGGAGTAATTGTTGGTGTGGGTGTGGGTTCTAGATGTGCCCTCTGGTGTGTTTGCTCCAACCTCATCTTCACTGAACATCAGATCATCCTCAGTCTGACTGACCTCACTCAGCCTCAACGGAAAGCACACGCCACTAACGGACTCGTCAACATCAGTAGGTGGGTTATCCCTTTTTATATTATTATTTTTTCTCATTTCCCCCAATTGTACTTGGCCAATTTCCCTCTGCTGCCCCTCTCGCTGCTCCACCCCCTCTGTCGATCACATTTGCCAGCTGCTTTTCACCTGATAGCGGGGAGCTTCAGTGGCTGGACGTAGCATGTGGGAGGATCACGCTATTCCCACAGTCCCCTTCCGCCCCGAACAGGCGCCCTGACTGACCAGAGGAGTCGGTCGTACAGCGACCAGGACTCATGCCCTTAATCTGGCTTCCCGCCCGCAAACACAGCCAATCGTGTCTGTATAGACGCCCGACCAAGCCGGTGGTAACACGGGGGCACGGACCTGCGACCCTCATCTTGGTAGGCAGGGAATCTACCGCTACACTACCCGGACACCCAGTAGGAGGAAATATTAAGCAGGAAGTACAGTATATGCTCATTTATTTGTCTGCTCATAGTCATCTAATTCCAGGGCTGGCCCGAATAAAAACATTTGGGCTCCGGATATTCGGTGGTAGGTCAACAGTGAATATTTGGATATTTGAGATGCAACACGCATCTTGGTCTCCTTTCGGTTTCGCGTTTCTCCCCCAGACCATGCTGCCGCTGGGGAAGAAACGCGCACACACAGTTATTATCCTATAGAAAATGACTGAAAGATTATGTAAATATATTAGGCTATACGCTGTGTTGTGTTCTGTGTGCTGTGAACATGACTGGAAGGAATTAACTGCAGCCACACCGATCCATCAGAAAGGATAGATTTCTGTTGTTTTGGAATGTCAACGCCATTTAAAAATAAAATAGAAAATGCCTCTAATTTGCGGTGACAAATCTGTCCGTCCAGAAAGAAGATGTGGCCTGTGTGTTTCAGTAGCAAGCAGACTACTGTCTCTTCACACCCAGCACGTTCTCATTCTCATCCTAGTTTGACGTATAGTCAGGATCCCATGGCCCACTACCGATGTTAACAGTTCCATTCCTCCGCCGTTAAGAACTAAAGTAAACACGTGGGCCTCTATCTTCCGACAGGCGCTATCCCTAAATAGCGCTTTGCGCACTGTTTGCGCGTGCATTAAGGCACAGACGATAGCGTTCCGCCTTGCCTCCCCCACCGAGCAGCAAAAAAAAACATCCCCACCTCACGGGAGCTACTGGTAATGATTTATACAGAAATTTTACTGTTTCAAAGTGATATACCGGTAATTGTCTGGTAAACGTGACCTCCCTGATTTCTAAGTTAAAACAGCCCCGAAATATGTTGGGGATGCAATTCTCGGCGGGCATGCGGAAACAATTCTGCCAAAAATCATCTGCGCCCCAAAATGGTAACTGTCTGCCTTTCCGAAGCTCTGCCACTCCGAACGTTAACTTCCAGTATTCGGACTGGCGGTCGTTCACCTTAGAAGCCGCAATGCCGACCTTAGGTTTAGGCGTGGGGGTGGGAGAGGTTAGGTTTTGGGTTAGGGTCTGGGGGAGGTTAGGTTTAGGCATGGGGGGAGGTTAGGTTTGGCGTGGGGGCTGGGAGAGGTTAGTGAAAAACGGGGAATATAGAACCCTTTCTGAGTGCCGATATTTCGGAGTGGCAGAACGTCGGAGTGGCAGCACGTCGGAGTGGCAGCATGTAACCCCCCAAAATGCCCGCGCAAACGGGATTTGGGCGGTCTTAACTACCAGAATTATTCACAGGCGTGACCGGGCAAGGCTGGCATACGTCAATCAAAACCAATCAGATTCCCATCTCACAATGGTTGTTTGCGTGAGGTTGCCTCACCGAGGCATGCAATATGCTGTAATTATCTCCATGCGTAATAGAGTGTACTCACTCCTGCGAGGACAGAGAGAGCTTATTGACAGATCGTCTGTGGTGCCGACCCTTCGGGTTATGAAGGTAAATAGCCTATGTCCATTGTCCCACAAGTGTTCTCAATTTATTTCCCTCTTTGCGATGTGATAAAAGTTTCTCAGTGAGTTATAGTTGATTGCCTCACTGAATTATCTGCTGCTAATACCCAAATATATATAAATATATATAAATATCCAAAAGTAATTCCACTTTCCACTCCGCAAATACCTCTCTGCGCTCGGAGCGCAGCCGTAATCTCTGTGCAGAGCGCCCAGCGCAGAGAGGTATTTGCGCGTAAGAGGTCCTTTTCATAGCTCTTAGCGCAAAGTAATTGCGCGCTGCTGACGATAGGATAACGCCATCTATCCCACATTTTAGCGCTGAAACGCCTGCTTTGGCTTGTGGCAGCCAATGCCCAGTACACTTATCTCACAGTCATGCGGTTGTGTCTGCCCCCAATTTGCATTGCGCATGGCGTTAAACGAGCGGAAAATTAGCGCTTTTGGGAAGATAGAGGCTAGGGCTGCACGATATGAGAAAAAGCTGCGATGTGCGATAACTGTTCAATATTGTGATGACGATATGACCTGCGATAAATAAAAAAACGCTATAAAAAAAATATGAATGGGTAGGGGTGCTCCGATCCGGCTAAGCCACGATCCGATCCGATTCCTATTCCTGGGGTCACGATCCGATTCCAGAATCGATTCTCGATTCCAACGATTCTCGATTCCAGAATCTAGAATCGATTCTCAATTATGTAGTTTGATATTGCAATAACACACAAAGGTAAATCTAAGACAAAAAATGACAAATGTATTAATGCTGAACTTCAAATTCAACTTCTGTAAGTATTACAGTGAGGGCCTAAATTCATTTTGCAATACGAGTGTGTTAATTTAAGCATATGTATCAGTAAGTGGCACGGGATTCTCAAAGCCTGTGTTGAGGGTCATACGAACAAAAATGCACTCTTGAAGCTAAAAAAAATCCAAAACCAACAAGTTAATTATTTACATTTTTACTTCAATGTAGAACAGTCATTTCTTACACATGAGATTACTTTTAGTCATAACGATTATTGAAAGATATTCCATATTCCAGACTGAAATGTTATAACAGAAGTGGAGTATTGGCCAGAATGACATGAACATTTGGACACTTATTCAGCCGGTATCTTGCATGTTGCGTTCATGTGCACTGTAATTTTTTTTTTTTTTTTGCGATAACACGTGACTTTTGCGATGTGTTCATCGCGCATTTTCATAACGCAATGGCGATGAAAATACGATAAATCGTGCAGCCCTAATAGAGGCCGTGTAGTGCCGTTGGTTAGGTTTAGGCAACAAAGCCACATTGTTAAATTTCTACCTCTTCTCTTACAGTTCCTTGACCTCTGCGTTCACTATAAAAGCTTGTCTTGCATTAATTTGTCTTTTTTTTTTCTCATCCCCTCAGCCTTGTCGGCGGACAGGTCTTCCACTCCGGTGCAGAAGGACAGCAGCCTATGGGAGCAGATCACAGCCTGCGTTGTCAGCCAGCCTGCGTTGTCAACCAGCCTGCCTTCAGGACTGTGGCTTCATGGTTTAACATTTTGGTTATTTGGCTCATCGGACTTACTTATGTCTACTACCCCTCCTGGGGTATAGGCCACCAACAAGGGCTTTCCAGCCATCGGCTCATCGGACTGATACCGATATATTCAAGATCAAACATCAGCTGATAGCCATATGATTGCTGATATATTGTGCATCGCTACTGGTAACTGTTTTAATTTCTTACATACATTTGTATTACCATAATATTTTAATGTAAATAAAATGTGTTTTTCTCATAATTGAAGTGCAATTGGTCATTGAACAAAACGGCACATTTGGAGTGTACTAAAATGGCACCATGTGAAGTGTAATAGTGATGTATTGTGAGTATACTTCAGGAACATTTAATACAGTACTTAAAGTATAACAATGTTCTATTTAAAATACACTTTTATCCTGACGCATAAGCAATGATGGAATACACTTCAGATACACTTTTAGTCAATTATAGTACACTTTAAGTACATGTCTTTATTATGCTTAAATTGTGATAGAACTTCACTATAAATACATTTCTTATTAACAATAGCACACTTTAAATGTACTAATTAAAATCAAAAAGTGCATTTGAAGTTTATTTGAAATATTACTGAGGCATGCTAGAAGAATATTAATAGTATGATAACTGTATTTGAAGTATACTTGTAGACTACATCAATTGATCTATAATGCCTTTTTAAGTATACTTTCAACACACTGGTGATATAATACAATTGTACTGAAAGTGTGTTTTGAATGCTCACGAATCATGCTTTTCACTGGTGTACTTCAGTACACTTAAAGTTTATAAAAAGTTGTTCCAAAAAAGCATACAAATTACACTTAAAAGGTGCTCAAGGAGTCCATAAGTACTACTAAATGACTACTTAAGTACACTTAAGTATAACTTAAGGGTACCAAATTAACATATGCTAACTGAAAGTGTACTTAGTACATACTGTGAAAAGTATAATTTAAGTATAATACTTTTTCACCTGGGATACTTCGCAGAAAATGATGTTTTGTACAAGAATAGATGCGGGCTAATGTCTTCTTTGCAAAAGAAAGGCTGTTAACCCCGCATTTAACCCCGCATTTAACCCCGTAACGTTAGTTGGTGTCGGGCTTTGCAGAAAGCACTCAGCTTCTCAGCAAGCGCTGAGAATGCAACGCTGCGCCCGAGCTGCCTGTCGGGGTTTCCAGAAAGCTCTCAGCTTCTCAGCAAGCGCCAGGATTGGCCAATGTCAACTTCAGTCTCCAGAACGATCCAATCAAATCACCCGCACGTTCTTGCGGTCCCGCCTTACAGTAGTGTTTCAACTGAATCTACCAGAATGCCATGCCAGTCGGACTTATAGTATTACTATTATTATTATATTATCATACTTGGAAACCGTTTTATAAAAGCAATATAGCACTCGAGCTGCGTGGTGTTGTGGCCAACACCACTCGGTTATCCTGTTATCCCACTCGGCCTGCGGCCTCGTGGGATAACAGCTTATCAGCAGGATATATTCGCCACAACACACTTGCTCTCATGCTATATTGCTTAATTATATTTTCTTTGGGGGGGGGGGGGCACCAGCACAAATCTTGCCTAGGGCACCAACTTGGTCAGGCACACCACTGCACTGACGTCCACCATGGCTTCTCCTCGCATATGCGTGCTGCTGCCCCTTGTGTCTCACTGCATTCACTGAGCACTCTGCACGAATGTCGACGTGCTGCCTTTTGATCTGTTCGCTCTGCCGAGCTAACTGGATAGCTTTCTCCAAAGTCAGATCAGGCTCAAGCTGCAGTTTTTGGGAGACTTCGGCATCTTGAATACCAATGACTATTCTGTCACGTATTTGTTCGTCCTTGGTTATTCCAAACTCACAATGTTGAGCTAGTTCGTATACAGGCTCCTCACAAAGGCTTCCACCGTTTCTCCGGGCTTCTGAGCCCGCTTGTGAAAGCATGCACGGTCATGAATTGTGTTCCTTCTCGGCACGAAATGATCGTCAAACTTGTACATGACGGACTCGAAGTTGAACTCGGGGCTCTCGTCGTCCCCTCCTTCGTCGTACACAAAGGACTCAGAGATCGGCTCCGCATCTCTCCCCATGGCGTAGAGAAGGGAATTCTCCTGCACTTCTCCGCTCTCTTTGTCGAGCTCTGAAGCCACGCGAAAGTGTCCGAATCTACGTCTCCACACCGGAGACAAAATGAAATGTAAACCCTGAGTGTAACACACATACTCGGGATGCTCTATATATAGCCCTCGCAAATACAACGTATATAGTGAAGTGAGAGGTTTGACGACCACACGGTTCCACTCTAACAAGACTTTAGCTTACTTGACACAACTTTTTCAATAAAAACACATTCATGCCATGACTTTATATAATGTATATATATTTATGTTGCATCCTTTAGCCTGTGCTGTGATGTGCAGGAGCGGCCAATATGCTGGGATGTGTTTGCAACATATGTCTAAAGATCATGGAAGTGGCTGGTATCAGGAACGTCACCGATAGTTAACGTTCTATATTGTAAGCTACAGGGAGACCATCAGCCCTGCTGAACAGCTCTGCATTTGCCTGTATAGGTTTAATCATTTTATTCATCGACATGGCAAACCTCGTCTAGAGTTGAGATACAGAGGCTACTAATAGTACCCCGCAAAGCCAAGGGTTTAACCTGCTCGCTAGTGAGATACACATTATAGACTCTGTGCGCCCCTAGTGGTTGAATGCCATTATTGACGAGATTGTCTTATTCTCTGTTTTTGGTGTACTTTGTGGCAGCGTTACAGCGCCAGTTACCGGCCTGGCAAATATACTACAGCGGTTTCAGTGGTATTCAGTGGTTTCATGTCGATACACACATTTCTTGAAACGATTCTGCATAGGAACAATCAGTGGCTCATGTTTACTGATTCGCCCAATTAGGTATCAATTCTCCCTTGAGGTTCAAGGTCCCTGTCGACTGACGCGCGCGAACGTGTGTGTGTGTGTGTGTGTGTGTCTGTGTGTGTGTGTGTGTGTGTGTGTGTGTGTGTGTGTGTGTGTGTGTGTGTGTGTGTGTGTGTGTGTGTGTGTGCGTGTGCGTGTGCGTGTGTGTAGGGGGGCACAATTATTATAGAGGCACAAACCCTCAAAAGGGCTTTAGTTTTTTCAGGAAATGAAATGAAGAAGTAAGTACACTGAGAGCCATGTTTTGATCACATTTCTTCACCCATGTGGTAAACTTTGATTTCTAACTGTTCGTTTTTAGTCATTTCAAGTCATGTGCTGTGTTGAGACAGATCTAGGACTATTTACATTCAATAAAAACAAGATTGGTGATTCTATTCATGTGCTGATACGATCGTTTGAGAGTGAAACCGCAGTCTACTGAACATAATGGCATCCATTGACTTTTAATTGAGTTTTATTGACTTTATCATGGGCCATTCACTGTACTATGGAAACAGCATTGCTCTGAGCAGCACTCTGAGTATGAACACCTCGGCACCAGCGTGGAGTGCGCTCACGGTTTGTGGAGCTCCGTCTCACGCTGCCTTCCTGGAGTACCTACTGTATGTTAAGCTTTAACCTGGAGAGTGAAATAAGAGACAACCTGGCCTCCCCCTCCCTCCCTCCCTCCCTCCCTCCCTCATCCCCTCCCCATTAGGGGGGCAAAAGCAGGAAGGGCGGCGCCCCCACATTTCTTTTTTACGTTTTTTGGACGTTTGGATGATTTTTAGCCAAATTTACAGGACTATCTAATTTTAAATTAACATTAGAATTATACTGTTGTGATGCCATTATTCAGTATTTTCTCCCTTTTCTCACTC
>NC_139625.1:7319308-7356808 GCF_964638095.1 Poromitra crassiceps
GACCCGTCAATATAAAACCCTGCCCGCCCAGACCCGTCAATATAAAACCCTGCCCGCCCAGACCCGTCAATATAAAACCTGTGCCCGCCCAGACCCGTCAATATAAAACCTGTGCCCGCCCAGACCCGTCAATATAAAACCTGTGCCCGCCCAGACCCGTCAATATAAAACCTGTGCCCGCCCAAACCCATCAATATAAAACCCCTGCCCGCCCAGACCCGTTACCCGTGATCAATGAATCACACAGGCTAGAAACACAGTCGCTCACTTTGAATCAAACCAAACCACCGTTTCACACAGGAGGCAAATAATTAGCAGTCTCTGGCTGAGACTCCTGACCTGTAACGTTAGCAGTAGCACTTAGCAGCAGCAGCTATTAACGTTAGTAACCAGCTGGTCAGCATTATCAGACAACAGTGTTGTGCAACAAGCAGACTTACCAAATATTTCCAATAGCATGCCTGCCTTTATGATCGCTGTTCCGCTGACAGAAATGCACTTTTACAATGTCCAACAACTAACATTAACTCTCCACCGGGACTTGCAGGTTGTTATGGAAACCAGTCAGAGAGCGTCTCGTCTCCAGTCTAGCATGTTGACTCCACGGCTGAGTTTTAAATGTTTATGTTGTGCAGTCTGTAGCATCAAACAATGCAGTATGCACGCTTAAAACATGTTGCTTATAGAGAAACAAAGCGTAAAACAACTGTTTGACAGGGGGTAAAAGTAGCCTACTCCTCTCGCTCTGTCTGGCTGACTGACTTCTGCCAACAGCACACACACTGCCCACGTCATGCACCAGAGATTACCGTAAGTGACTGTGAATTCAGCCTGAGCACAACACAAAAACATACAGTACATGGCTCTAGTCTACTGTACGTTGTTCCCAAGCACTGCCTGCCCGCGTTTAGTTCATTTTTACCCGTGCCGGTGTAACCGAGTTGAATCAGCACGGATTCCTCGTGAGTCCTGAGTGGTAGCAAGTGGATTGGTTAACTCACTCCCCAGGTATAAAGGCATGTTAACCAGCTCCGCCAAGGGAGCTAGCTCTCTTGGTGTTGCGGTTAACATGTTGGACTCCCAAGCCGAGGGTCGGCAGTTCGAATCCACCCCTGGGCAAGTCCTTAACATGGGTTGCTGCAAGTACCACCTACACAACGCCGTTACACCGGTACCCGTGAATTCATATACGTATTTATAGAAGTATTCTTTTTTACCCGACGCGTTGCAGGACTCTGCCACCACCCGGTCCTGTCCCCACCTCCGAACCAGGTAGCCACGCCCCACCGCTGCCCAAACCCGCCCACAGGTGAGACCAACACCCACCGCCCATCGGACAGGAGCCCCCAGCTGCTGCCAAATTAGATGTATTCATTATGGTCAAGTTAAAAAAAAATGATCACTACAATGAAATGGCTGATATGGGAACTAACATCATCACACATGGATACAAATACGCATGCCAATAGAGCAGGCTCTGAGGCCGCACAACGTCTGAGCTGCATATGTGACGCGGAGCATGTGAGCTGTGTCTGTGAGCCTGCAGAGCGGGCGATTTCCATAACTGCAGCCATGGTGCATGAGATTTCTAGTTCAAATAGAATAGGGGGAAAATAACACATGAATACTGCATTAAAAAAACTGCATGTTTTGTGTTTGGCAAAAACTGAGATTTTCATAAAGGGGTCAGCTGTCGCCTCATGCCACCACAAGGGGATGTATGACAGGTACATTCTCATTTAATAAACATCTGAAAGTGTTAGGGCTCTATTTGCCACTGGCCTTAAAGTGGCCTTAGGCGCTAAACTGCCCTTAAACGCAAAAAAAAACACGCTTTACACCTGCCTACCGCTATCGTCCCGTGTCGGTTTGGGCTGTCGGGAAGATACGTCATGTTTTTACGACCCGAAATGCGCTTTACGCTGAAGGGGACGTGGCGCAGTGCCAGAATAGGCCAGAATGGGCGTTTCTGCCTTAAATACCAGCCTAAAGCGATCTTCCCAACGGGCGTTAATTTTGCTGTTAATGCTTTTCAAAACCAGGCCTTATTCAGTGCACCGGGGATATAGCCAGTAACCTAGGCCTAGCTACTGCAAAAGTTTAACTGTTGAAAATTCGGTCTGGTTTTGTCACGAGTAGCCTACAGCTGAAGTCCCTCTCGCCATCAAGCAGACAGTGACGGAAGCATGTGTCTTTATGTGCCAAGCGGAAAATGACGGACTAAATTGGTGGGATTCAATGTATATTGATTGATTGATTGATTGATTTCTTTATTTACGTGTCACACACCAATGGTGCCCAGCCCGTATGGGCTTATGAGACACAACAAAAATTTAAACAAAACTGTGGTTTACAATACTTCAGCTTCCATTTCAGAATGCAAGATGACAAACAAAAGGACACACGGTGTCATAGAAAAATTACTAATAAATTGAGCTATATCAAAGACTCTCCAAAAATCCAAGTCTAGGCACATCCTGTAACCAAAAAGTATATTATATAAAAAATAGCTGATTAATAAAATGTGTGCTGGTGGAACGAAATTCAACTTCAAATAGAGCAGCATCACTCAGCGCGGCTCAGTATGCTGCGTAATTACGCACGCAGTAGCCCTGCAGCGGAGATGCAGGAGAGAGAGCCTGAAAAGGGATAAGCATACGTCCATAACAGCATGAAAGTTGAAAAACATTTATGGCAGTAACACACATACATACCGTTCCCATTATTTGAGCTGCAGCAGCATTAATTGCACACTTTTTATAATGTCCTAGGTCTAATAACTGTTTGTTTGTTTGTTTTGGTCTCGGGCTGAGTGAGTGTATGTGACAACGGCGGGCGAGTTGAGCTCGGTCTGCGTCTCAAGCGGGTTGGGTTGGGTCGGATTAGATTTTTTAGGACCGTTGAGAACTCTACATGACAGCCATCAAGAAAGGAGGACAGCACTCCAAGGTGAATACTTTTATTGCCACACAGATGTTTGTGCAGCAGCCCATCTTCAGCATGTGTGCGGCAGAGGTGTTTAGGCTATGATCTGTGATGCGCTGAGATCTCCAAATTGGCACGGAGAGATGACAGCATGCAGCCGCAACCGGACTGGAGTGGCTCCGTGGATCAGGAGCTTGGAAGGGAAGAATGTGATTGGTTTACTGGAGATCACCAATGGCCACCCTTGTGAATTCTATGCTTAAAAAGGCGTGGTTAAATGGTTACCGCCGCGCACTCTGGCTTTTAGCGTCACGGAAAAATTAGGGAATGCGCGTGACCACGCCCACTAATAGCGCTGCCCCCAGCCATAAACGCAAATTTAAGGCCAGGGGGAAAATAGAGCCCTTAGTCTTCAGACTGTGGAAGAAAGTGAAGGGCTCCAATACTGCCTTCTGGAAAAGTGCAGGGGACATGTCCCCTGTGTCTCTGTGTCCCCCCCCCCCCCTTTAAATGATGTCCTTACCTCTGATGGCTCTGTGCTCTTTGACTTGAAGCTGCATATAGAGGCCTCTATTACAGCAGCGTACCTGAGAGGGAGAAGGAGTGTGAATGAGTCTGTCTGCTTTGCTTCAGCACCACCAGAACCAGCATACAACTGACAAACAAGAGGCATTTAACACAACCGCCAAGGGGTCATTTTTACCCCCCTGGAGTTTTCAAATGCATGTAACTGTGAAAATAAAACCCCTACATCTCTCAGTTCATGACTTTTCCTAAAATTATGTTATTGATCATTAGGTTTTTTATGTATATTCTACACATCTGTAATGGTATGTAGGTAATTCTGACTATGCAATATCATGAAAGGTACAGTATGTATGTATGTATGTATGTATGTATGTATGTATGTAATATCTGAAGTTGTACCGTTTGTACAGAATGTATTTTTATACAGAATGTAAATTTTGTATGTGATATCTTGAAACTATGCAAGTTGTTTGACCCCAGGAAGAATAGCTGCAGCTGTGCTGTAGCTAATGGGGATCTTAAATAAAGATAAAGATAAAGATAAAGGTGAATTATGGGGGGTGTGGGATGAAAAGAAACATAAAAGTGGTCATTTATACCTAGAACCGCTAAGGAGTCATTTTTACCCCCTCATACAGCTGTATAATGCCGCGCACAACATTTGCACCATGCCCGGTTGCCTAGCAACGCCCATTGTTTTTACTCAAGATGTCTTTTTGGCTTGCCTTACAGTAAGCTAGATTAGCCACATACAGTAGCCTATCTTAGAAAAAAAGAGACGTCACAGTACCAACAGAAGAAGAATGAATGTCCAGAGGCAGTGAAAATGCTTCAGGACATGAGTGAGGGAGAATCTGATGGGGAGGAGCTGACTGATCCTTCATTTTCACCTGATGCTGAAAAGTCTTAGTACCAGCCTCCACCCCATAAACAAGGCTTCTGGTGACAGGTTATGTTACAACTCAAGTTGAAAATGCATGACTCTAGCTACGCATATAGCCTATATAATGTGAGTGAGTGTGAGTGTGAGTGTGAGTGTGAGTGAGTGAGTGAGTGTGTGTGTGTGTGTGTGTGTGTGTGTGTGTGTGTGTGTGTGTGTGTGTGTGTGTGTGTGTGTGTGTGTGTGTGTGTGTGTGTGTGTGTGTGCAGGGCCGTAGCTTCACGGAGGAAAGTGTGGACGATTCCAAGGGCCCTTGACTGACAGGGGCCCAATTTTTTTTTTTTTTTTTTTTTTTTTTTTTTTTTTACAGTGCACCTGAACGCAACATACAAGATACCCGCTGAATAAGTGTCCAAATGTTCATGTCATTCTGGCCAATACTCTACTTCTGTTATAGCATTTCAGTCTGGAATATGGAATATCTTTCAATCATCTTTATGACTAAAAGGCTAAAAGTAATCTCATGTGTAAGAAATGACTGTTCTACATTGAAGTAAAAAATGTAAATAATTAACTTGTTGGTTTTGGATTTATTTAGCTTCAAGAGTGCATTTTTGTTTGTGTGACCCTCAACACAGTCTTTGAGAATCCCGGGCCACTTACTGATACTTATGCTTAAATTAACCCACTCATATTCTGGTTTATTTCAAGAAAATCATTTTGGCTAGTGGAAATTCTAATTGGCTGGTAACTTCTAGCAGCCATATTGGCAGGTGGGCAAAAAAGCTAATTTCAAGCCCTGCAGGGAGAGCAAGTGGTGACATAGGAGTGAATGAGAAAAGGATCAAATATTGGTGTTTAAGACTGAATAATGACATCACAACTGTTAATTTAAAATTAGTTATTCCTCTAAACCTGACTTCAAATGCCCCAAATTTTTCCGCACCAGCGGCGTTTGGCCCCCAACCCTCAACAAAATCTGGCCCTCTGGTGGCGAGGACATTTTTTTGTGGTCCTTACGGCATGACAATATTTGACAATATTTGTTTGGTATTATTTCAATTGTCACACTCATCGATACATATTTGAGGTTTGTTTATTAATTGGGAAAAGGACCACTGGAACAAACGCCGCAAACATGATCCGGCTACTTTTTCAATCTGACTGGCTACTCAAATGTTTGGGGAACTCTCTGATTTAAAATGAGATATTCCTCTAAATTGGGCTTCAAATGGCCAAAATCTTCCGCCGCCACCCTTCGGACGGCAGCATCCGTGGGCTCAATGCAGGCGCGGACTGCATAATCGGCCACGTCGGGCAAATGCCCGGTGGCCTGGCCTAGCCTGGCCTGGCCTGCAATTTTTTTTTTTTTTTGTGCCCGCAGTCAGGCCACTCACTGAACAGCAGGCCAGGCATCGCCTACTGGTTTCTCATTGTAAAATTGGACTCAGAAGATCGGAACCATGAAAATATGGACAGAGCCACCGTGATGTCACTCATTCATTTCCGGACTCTTGTGTTGGAGTCTTGAGTCACACAGGTGAGAACTGCTATGGTGTGTGTGTGTGTGTGTGTGTGTGTGTGTGTGTGTGTGTGTGTGTGTGTGTGTGTGTGTGTGTGTGTGTGTGTGTGTGTGTGTGTGTGTGTGTGTGTGTGTGTGTGTGTGTGTGTGTGTGTGTGTGTGTGTGTGAGAGAGAGAGAGAGAGCTCTGTTTCTTTATCCTCATTAGCATAACTAAAATATTATAGGCCTTCTAGCCTGTGGTTATTATCCAAAATGTATTTTTAACTTTTACTTAGGCCTAATATTCTTCTATAATAATTCAATTGTTTAAATGTGTTAATTATTTTGTTTGTTTGTAATAGCTTACAGTTTATTGATGATATGTAGGCTGATGCAGTTGTGGGCAGGGAGGTAAAAATGACTCCTTGGCGGTTCTAGGGTTTTTTGGAATGTTGGCGGTTGCAGTGTTAAGATGCCTCATGTCCCACCACAATCACCATGATACAGTAGATTAAACATAGACAGTTATTCAACTATTTGTTGGAGCCGTTGCATGTTAGTGCTGCTCCTATCGTTGCCTGGGGAAATAGCAGCCTAATTTATTTAATCATGAATCACCTGAGGGGGGGAGTTTTCAACCGCATGCACCCATGCAGAATATAGAGAGAAAAGACAAATACAAAAGAAAGACTTTATTTTCAATTGTTTGGTTTGAACTTTGAACTGAGAACTCTGTTTTGTTTGGTTTTATTTCCTATTTTGTTTGATCAATCAAGTACCACACACGCACACACACGCACACGCACACACACACACACACACACACACACACACACACACACACACACACACACACACACACACACACACACACACACACACACACACACACACACACTAACCAAGAAAATCACCAGCTTGGAGTTCACCATCATCAGAAAATCATCAGACAACCAAGCACACAAACTGAGTAAACCAATCAGCAGAACAAGTTTGATTGAGCGGAATGAGCATGTTGTTAACCCGTATTTCTGGCATGAAGGCTGTTGATGGACAAGACTTGCAAGACAATAGGCCTTACACTATTTGAAAAATAAACATTATATATTCAGTGTTGGGGAAGCTACTTTGAAAGCATAGCTTAGGAAGCTACCAACTACTTCGCCATGGAAGTAGTTGAAACTACAGCAAAGCTACCCTGGGAGAAATGTAGTTTAGGAAACTACAAGCTACACAGAAAAAGCAGCTCAAACCAGTGGTGGAAATGGGCAGGTTTTACTTTGGGAACCCTACTTAGGCAGGGCGGGGGCCCCCGGACGCGATCCAGATCCCACCACCCGCCCCCACCCCGCCACCGCCGACATCGGGCATTATAGGTACACTTGCGAAGATGGCAATTGTCCATGAGCTTATTGCCCGTCATGTGATGTCAGCTGTCTGAAAAGTACAGGTGTCAACAAAGACAACCTTTGATATCAATTAGTATGACTTGCTGCCAGAGGACAAGATGTCCTTTTGATAGGAACCTAATCATTAAAATTAAGCAACCATTCATTGGCAAGTATAGGTAGCCATAAATGACACCCCTCAAGATGGTTGTATCTTATGATATTGAGCTCAGGTTCATAGTACATTTTGCATTACATGCAGTCCTTGGCAGTGTCCAAGTCAATAGGATTATAAAAAGTTGTTTGGATTATGCCCCCACACATACTAGCATTCATGTCCATTATTAACTTATGATTTACACCTGGACTGTTCTTGAACTAACTGCTCTTCTAAAAATAAAAAATAAAGTTGCTTATTCCTTCAAGTATTGACAAATGCTACTTCATTTGTCAAAGTCTTAGCTCACTAAACGTCCATGAATGAGTGACTGACTGAGTTAGTAAGTGACTTTCCCATCTTATAACCCCGGTGGGGCCGTTGTCCTCCACTGCTGTGTTCTCCACTGCTCTGCTCTCCACTGCTCTGTTCTGTTCTCCACTGCTTTGTTCTCCACTCCTCTGCTCTCTACTGCTCTGCTCTCCACTGCTCTGCTCTGCTCTCCACTGCTCTGCTCTGCTCTCCACTGCTCTGCTCTCCACTGCTCTGCTCTGCTCTCCACTGCTCTGCTCTGCTCTGCTCTCCACTGCTCTGCTCTGCTCTGCTCTCCACTGCTCTGCTCTCCACTGCTCTCCACTGCTCTGCTCTGCTCTCCACTGCTCTGCTCTGCTCTGCTCTCCACTGCTCTGCTCTCCACTGCTCTGCTCTCCACTGCTCTGCTCTGCTCTCCACTGCTCTGCTCTGCTCTGCTCTCCACTGCTCTGCTCTCCACTGCTCTGCTCTCCACTGCTCTGCTCTGCTCTCCACTGCTCTGCTCTGCTCTGCTCTCCACTGCTCTGCTCTGCTCTGCTCTCCACTGCTCTGCTCTCCACTGCTCTGCTCTGCTCTGCTCTCCACTGCTCTGCTCTCCACTGCTCTGCTCTCCACTGCTCTGCTCTGCTCTGCTCTGCTCTGCTCTCCACTGCTCTGCTCTGCTCTCCACTGCTCTGCTCTCCACTGCTCTGCTCTGCTCTCCACTGCATTGCAAGCCATTTTTAAGGGGAACCTGAGGAGGAATGTCGTTCCTCCTCTTGTAATCACCGTTCCCTCTCAATGTTTACTCTAGGAACTCCGTTCTCACCCGTGTCCCCCATTTCCACCACTGGTTAAAACTACTTTGTAAAAAAAGCATTAAATTAACAAAGTTAATTTACATTAATTAATTACAGAAAAAATAACGTGTTAAAATTTTTTACGCATTTTATTTTTGCACTACAGAGACCACGGAACATTTCTCAGTGGACGAATTCCAGGCATACCAATCATACTGATCATGTGACATCAGTCAACAAAGCCCCACATGTGGGAAGTGCGCTGTAATGACAAACATTTGCATATCAGCACTTCACTTCAAGCCTCCGTTATCACCTCAATGCTAAACATGTTGCAGCTGCGTGGAAGCCAGAGGTACATGTAACGCTAACTTAGCCGCTGATCATGCTAACGTTAAGCAGAGTCGCCAACCCACACTCGACCAGATGACGGGGTTCAGAGCCAAGATTAGTAAGTTCACATCTGATAAGTGCAAATACAGCAATATGTATTGTCTGTTCCAACTGAACAACAGTGGTGTAGTCTACCTTTTTTCAGAGGGTATACTGACTCTGACCCCCCCACCCCCCACCCACCACCCCCGTCGGGGGGCGTGGTTTCGGCCGGAAGTGGGCGGAGATTCGACCAATTTTTTGTTGTTGTTCCTCCCCAAATTTACAGAATAGCTTCAGCTAGTGTCCTCTAGAGAGAGAGTGGCGACAGCGGAGGACCAAAATGCGAGACTCATTAGCCAATGAACAGCCAGGAATGGGTCTCGCGCTACTTTTGCATGCTAAAATAAAGCTGATAATGTACAATTTGATTCAAGGGATGAAAAACCCTTTCAAAGTACAACACAAACTGTCTATTTTGCTGCAACTCGACAGTGCTGCTTCTTTTACTCAAGAGTTCCAGGACCTTACTTCCTGGAAAAAAACTGGTCCATTGCCCCACGTGATAGCCACCCGTCAATCTCTCTCTCTCTGCTCGCTCAACGCTGTAACACTATTTTATTTTGAAATTCAGTCAACTTTGCCATTTCCCACGGATATTGTCGCGTTTTTCTTTCATGGCTTGACAGAAAAGTCTGCCTTCACGCGCCTAGTCGGCTTGAAAATAGAACTCGCGTAAAAATCGGTGCAGCTCAGGCGAGGCGTGGGTACACGGAAGGTTCACGTTGAGGCTCCCTGTGTACACAGCCTCATTGACTAAAAAGGACGCCTATTTAAAAGCGTGGGTAAAGGCAAGGCTTGGGTGCTGTGTGTGAATGTAGGGTAACACACAGAGCGCACAGGGTGAATTTTATGAATGGAAATTGAAAACGATACGTATCATAGCGCATTTCCCAGTGCGCATACGCAAATGTGAGTCATTTCGCAGTGTG
This sequence comes from Poromitra crassiceps, assembly GCF_964638095.1. Classification (NCBI taxonomy): domain Eukaryota; kingdom Metazoa; phylum Chordata; class Actinopteri; order Beryciformes; family Melamphaidae; genus Poromitra; species Poromitra crassiceps. The sequence continues at coordinate 7,329,145 of NC_139625.1, forward strand.
TATAGGCTACTGCGTATACCTGCGTATCACGTAGACAACACCACTGCTGAACAATCCCCTCAGAAAAACATGTCGCCATCCGAACTCTCCCCCCATACCATAACTTACTAGACTTCTGAACCTCCTCCATACCCCATAACATGTCCTGTTGGTCTGGTGTCCTTTTGTTTATGACTGAAAGTTCTATTTTATTTAGTGAAGCTACTATGATGTCTGTATTTTAACCTGTGCTGATTGTGCATTTTAACCTGTGCTCATGTTTGCTTTTTAACCTGTAAATTGGTCATTAATTCAGTCTACTGACTGCTATGTGCCAAATAAAGTACTACTACTACTACTACCTATTCACTGATTCATTCATATACCAAAATCCATTTGAATTGAAAAATGTTGCTTCTTGTTTCAAATATTGATATGCGATTAAAATGCGATTAATTTAGATTAATTAATTAGAAAGCCTCTAATTAATTAGATTAATTATTTTAATCGAGGCCCAACACAAATTTTCAGTATCTCGTTATAACGAGAAACTTTTCTTGTTATAACGAGATCTTTTTTTCTCATTATAACGAGATATTTTCACGTTATAATGACATCTTTTCTCGTTATTATGACATACGAACTTTTCTCATTTTAATGAGAACATTTTCGTATTATTATGACTTACCAACTTTTCTCATTATAACAAGAAACTTATCTCATTATAAGGATAAGTTGGTATGTCATAATAATGAGAAACAATTCTCATAATATATTATTATAACGAGAAAAAGATCTCGTTATAACGCGAAAATATCTCGTTATAATGAGAAAAGTTTCTCGTTATAACGAGATACTATAAAATATTTTATTTTCCCACTGTGGCAGCTCTACGCTGCCGTAATATATGAAATAAAATATAATAGCGTACAAAAAAGCACAATGCCAGCAAAAATATCCCTTTCAATTGAGTTAATTGCAATAGTTGACACCCAATACATTCAATGTTATATTTTTGTTGTAAACCAATCTGGGTTCTTGTGGGTTTTGTTTTGTCAGACAAATAAACAGTAAAGACTTGACTAGGTATGATTAAGGTTAGGGTAAGAAACTCAGGGCAAACCAATCAGAGGCAGCATAGGCTGTCTCTTGTTGATTAAGGTTAGGGTAAGAATATCAGTGCAAGCCAATTGGAGGCAGCGTCAAGAAGTACAGGAACATTAGTACGATCCTGGTAGTCTGGGCATGCTTTACACCGCTTTTGGCCTTGGGGGCATGAACCAAGGAAACAGGAAACAGGTGCGCCAAAAAATCTTCTTTGTTGCCAGGGCCGCGGGAAGTACGGGTGCTGCAGGTGCTGCAGCACCCCCTAGTGGCGAGATGATTTTTTTTTTTTTTTTTTTTACAAAGGTAATTAAAAAATATTTTGCAGTGTACTATGTTCCTTTCTTGTTTGGGAATGTTTCGGGAAATGATTGCATTATTGATATACTGAAAATGTAGCCTATTTAAATTATTGTATTGGTTGTTGGTTGGTTCAACACAACATGTGCGCGCATGCGTGCTTCTTCTTCTTCTCTGGCCTACAAGCATGTAACTTCCTTGATTGTTATTGTTGATAAATATCTCATTCAGTGTGTCGTCCCCCACCCCCAACCCCCCTACCCCCCTACCCCATTCCCCTCTCTCCCTATTCTCATCCCCTGTTGGCAATCTGTTTTTTTTACTTTCTACAGGTAACCAGGGATGTTTGGGAACCAACATTATTGTCTTATTTTATCTATTTTACTATGAAACTGTATTTCTTTTTTTCTTTTTTCGCCCCGATTTTTTTATCCCATTTTATCCCCATAGTGCTCATTTGATTTCTCAATCCTGGTTGCTACTCCATCATCTGCCGATCTGGGGAGAGCCGAGACTGGCTCCATGCTTCCTCCGAGACATGGGCAGTCAGTCAGCCGCTTCTTTTCACCTGACAGAGGAAGCTTCACCGGTAGGACATAGCACGTGGGAGGTTCCACATTAGCAACCAGGATATTGCATGTTTTTGTGAAGGGGGTTCCGATATGAAGGAAACCCCCGGGAGGCACGGGGAGAACATGCAAACTCCACACAGAAAGGCCCTTTTGCCGACCCCACCCGGGCGGTGGGCACTCGAGGACATGCGGACGGGCACGCATTCCTTCAGCGTTCACCTTGTCCCCAGGTGGGAATCGAACCCACGACCTTCGAGCTGTGAGGCGATGGTGCTTACCACTACACCACCGTACCTCCCCTGATGAAACTGTATTTCTATATGATTGATTTTCTATTTGACAATTTGTGGTTGTTTGATGCCTATAGACTTGATTATGTACACTGATGGAAAGGATTTCTCTGTACCTCGTTCAACCTAATTAAAAACAGCTCACTCCAATCAGAAGGTGTGACATATGTTAATACCTTTCCAGTGTCCAATTATTCCAGATATATGAAAAATCAATACAACAAGCAATTCTGATATTTAGAACATTATTTTATATAGAAAATTTAGCATATTCAGTACAAAGCAGATCAAGTATTTATATTACCCATTCAGAGATCTCTGAGGTGGATTTCCAGTGGTCTCTCCCTCACAGCAAAATATGTAGCAGGTCAAAAGAAGACCCCTGCAAACCGACCCCTCCCTTCTCTTTTGCCTGTGCTTTTAAACTACATTCCCTTGGAGGCGTCGGTCTTCCAGTGTGGGCTGGTCTCTCCCCGTAGGTTTCCTCCTCCATCTGGGGACATCCTTCACTGCATGGGCTGTCATTGGTTGGTCATATTATCTCTCCCTTCAGTCACTCCTATTTGGCAGGCGTGTTTTTCTCCCCCTCTTGTCCACATCCTGTGACCTGGCTTCCACTGGAGGTCACAGCACTAACCCTCACTGAATACTGGTCACTTATTTTATTTCTTATCTACCAAAGCAACTGTTAATATATTTACTTTAAATTCCTATTTTGATTCTTATAATTTGGGTCAGCTAATTTAGCTATTTACCTATTAAAGTCCTAGTTTAGAACATTATGTAAGGTTATTGTTAGACTTGATAAACTTAAACTATATTCTGGATAAGATCAAATTCAGCTAAATCATGGGTTAATCCCAGTCTGAACTGGATTTAAACATCTTACAGTTCAGACTGTGAGATAGTTGTAGCCAGAGGGCCTTTGAAGTAGGAGGCGGAGTCAGGGTGCAAGTTGCAGGTCCCACAGGTGAACATTTATTTACAGTGCTTCCCAAAAATTTACAACAAAAATAACAAAAAAATAAAGAAAATACTTTAAATTTACAGAACAAAGGATAACTCAACTCATAGCAAATGAAAATAATAAGTGCACGGGCATCTGCCCTCTGTTGGACCTTCCTCCTGAGCTGCCTCAGCTCAACTGGTTATATACAGCCATCAATTACATGGACACATCTCCTGGCACACACCAACCTCACTACAGGGGTGAGACATGATACTAATATGTTTAGATTTAACCATAACGCCACACAGGACAGAAACCCAACTTTCCCACCGCACCTGAAGGCATCTTAATACACAGGCTACAGTAGCTAGCAGCGATCCCCGAAAAGAGAACAACGTTACAATATCAAGAGAGAACAACCCCCCTCCGTAATGGATTATGCCCCGGCACATTGATGACATCACGGAGCCTATATCTAGGCGCCGACTGCCGGGCGGCCCCCTCCCATGCAGTAGTTTCCCGCGACAGGTAAGTGAGCGTCTAAGAGAACAAAGAAATGTTAACATACAATTCTACTGCTGTAACCAAACCAACAATAAAGGGAAATTACTTTGCAACACTGTCCGACTGTTGTGGTTATTGTGTGAAACGGAGGATATATGATTGAAATGTTAACTCAAGATATGAAGGTTGGAAATATCACCAAATGTAATACTAAACACAAACAGAAGATAAACTTAAGAAAATATGTAGATATACTAATGGGCTAAAATGTGATTACAGAAATAAGGTATGTTCAAAGAAATATGTTTACTAGTGACAAATGCAGTGCAGCCATGCCCACTTTGTCACACTCCCCCCCCCTTATGCACGTTACTCATCAGAGGAACGTGACAAGAAGTCGGCCACGACATTCTTGGACCCTGGTCTGTATTTAACCTGGAAACGGTAAGGCTGGAGAGAAAGGTACCACCGGGTTATTCTAGCATTAGTGTCCATCATCTTGTGTATCCATTGGAGAGCCCGATGATCAGTCTCTAGAAGAAACTCCTTTCCAATCAGATAATACTTTAAAGAGTCAAGTGCCCATTTCACTGCTAAGGCCTCCTTTTCAACTGTAGAGTACCTTACTTCTCTCGGGAAGAGCTTGCGGCTGATGTACTGCACCGGCCTCTGATCGTCACCTTCCCCCTGCAGCAGCACAGCCCCAAGACCCCTCCCGGAAGCGTCTGTCTGCACAGTGAAAGGGAGGTCAAAATCTGGACATTGCAACAAAGGTTCATTGCACAAACAGTTTTTAAGGTCCTTAAAAGCAGCCTCACACACTGGTGTCCATTTAACCTTAGCTGGGCTGGACTTTCTGGTTAAGTCACTTAGAACTGCAGAACGGGAAGAGAAATCAGGGATGAATCGGCGATACCAGCCGACCAACCCTAGAAACGATCGTACCTGTCTCTTAGTAGATGGCAATGGACGAGCTTCAATGGCCTCGACCTTCCCCACCTGAGGGCGAATGGCTCCGCCCCCGATGACATATCCCAGATACTGGACCTCAGGCTTTGCGATGTGGCACTTCTTTGCGTTGATGACCAGCCCGGCATCCTGAATACGGCGAAGAACATCTGAGAGGTGTGCCACATGCTCCTCCCACGTCCTGCTGTACACAACGATGTCGTCGATGTAGGCTGCGGCATAGTCATCTGCTCCTCTTAACACCTCATCCACCAACCTCTGGAAGGTCGCTGGAGCTCCATGGAGTCCAAAGGGCATCACCCGGAACCGGAACAGTCCATTTGGCACTCTGAAAGTTGTTAAGTCCATGGATGCCTCTGTCAAGGGTACCTGCCAATACCCCTTACAGAGGTCAAGGGTCGTCAGGTAGTTGGCATTCCCCAAGCGGTCAATAAGTTCATCCACTCTTGGCATTGGGTAAGGGTCAAAGGCTGACACAGCATTCAGACGAGAAAAGTTGATACAGAACCTCAGCTTCGGATCGTCCTTCTTAGGGACCAGCACCACCGGGCTGCACCACTCACTGCGAGAGGGTTCGATGATTCCCATTGCCAACATGTCTTCCACCTCTTGCTTGAGTGCTGGCATGAGCTTTGCTGGAACTCTACCGGATGTGTTCCTGATGGGTTGCTGTGTTGGAGAGAGGAGGCGAATCTCATGCTGAATGACCTCCGTTCTCCCAGGCTGTGCACTGAACAGTTCAAGCGGCATGTGGGCCTTTAACTCCTCACACTGGTCAAAAGCAAGATGACTCAGGTCTGGCAGTTCTTGGCCCCCAGCTGATGAAGGAAAATACTGCTCCTGCAGCTCTTCCTCGTCAACGATTGTCCGCGCCCACAACTGTATTGATACAGCCGGCTGCTCCACCCATTCCTTCAACAGATTCATATGAAACACTTGGTACTTTTTGCGCCGGTCAGGCAGATACAGTTCATACGTTACCGGCCCCACCTTCTTTGTGACCTCGTATGGCCCCTGCCATTTGGCCAAGAGACCTGAGTCTGAAGTTGGCAGCAATAGGAGGACCTTTTGGCCCTGATGGAAAGACCTCCTCCGGGAAGCCTTATCATAGTTCTCCTTCTGACGCTGCTGGGCACTGGCCAAATGACTGTTGGCGAGCTCCTGATATTGGTCGAGCTTGTCTCTCATCTTCAGCACATATGAGAGGACACCACAGTGCTGCTGTTGTTTTGGCTCCTCCCAAGCCTCCTTCAGAACATCCAGTGGACCCCGCACCGGATGACCATACAGGAGCTGGAAAGGGGAGAAGCCTGTGGAAGCTTGTGGTACTTCTCTATAGGCAAAGAGAAGGAAAGGGAGCCACTGATCCCAGTCAGCCCCTGTGTCTGACACAAACTTCCGCAGCATTGATTTCAGAGTCTTATTAAATCTTTCCACAAGGCCGTCAGTTTGTGGGTGGTATGGGCTCGTCCTCACCCCACGAATCCCCAGCATCTTGTACACCTCCTGAAGCAGCTTAGAGGTGAAATTTGTCCCCTGGTCAGTGAGTATCTCTTTTGGGATCCCCACTCTTGAGAACAGCTGGACCAGGCAGTTGACTATTTGACGGGCCTTGATCTTCCTCAGTGGGAATGCCTCTGGGTATCTTGAAGCATAGTCACACACTACCAGGATATATCTATGGCCTGCACTGCTCTTCTCCAGTGGGCCAACAATATCCATGGCAATGCGAGAGAAGGGGATGTCAATAATGGGCATGCTGACTAGTGGGGCCCTATCTCCCTTTTTGCCTGGGGCTGTTAACTGGCACTGGGGACAAGCTTTGCAATACTGGACAGTCTCTGCATACTGCTGTGGCCAATAAAAGCGAGAAATCATCCTGGAAAAGGTTTTGTGCTGACCTAAATGGCCTGCCCATGGAACAGAGTGGCTCAGCTGGAGAACAATGGGCCTTAAACTTTGGGGGACAACTAGTTGGTCACCTAGTCTGCTGCGGCGAAACAACTGTTCTCCCTTCAAAACAAAGACCTCACTGCCTCTCTCTGCGACTAGAGTTGACTCAGGGACACACTTGGAAAACAGGGACTTAAGAGAAGGGTCCTCTCTCTGCAACTGAGTGACATTACTAGGAATGAGCTGCATTTCAGAACTACCAAGTTCAGGCACTGGCTCAACTAGCTCAGTCCCCCTCATTTTGTCTCGCCTTCGCTGTGTCCTGCTTTTCTTTGCTAGAGGCAGCTTAGCTCCCTCAGCACCTGGCACCTCCTGATCTGCAAAAGGTAGTTCCTCCCACCCCTTAGCTGACACAGGCTGTGCTTGCATTTGCTTGGACCTTGTGACTGCCACCATGCCCACACTAGCTTTGTTAGCACCTTGCTCAACCCCATGGCTAGCTATGAGCTCACAAAGGACTGGGAGGTCTCTGCCTAGCACCACGGGGTATGGGAGCTTCTCTATAATACCAACTGCCAGCAAATACTGTTGGCCTTCAACCTGTATATTTATCTCCGCAATGGGGTATTCTACTTTGTCGCCGTGGACACACCAGATGCTAACCGTCCCCTCCTCAAAAATCACGTCCCTGGGAAGACAGTCTGGCCTAACCAAGGTACGATTGCTGCCTGAGTCTAAAAGGGCTACACAAGGTTTATCCCCAATAAATACACAGGCTGTCCTTTCCTTCTCCACACACTCAGGGTGCTCCCTGCTTTGCAGCTGCCCATCATGTGATCTGGGTGCAAAACCCAGGTAGGTCTTACTGACATGTTGGGTTGGACAATCTGCCTTGAAGTGCCCTGTCTGACCACATAGGTGACATGCAAAAGGGTTACTGTTTCTGAACATCCTATCATTACCGTTAGTTGGGCTGGAGGGGCCTTGCCTGAAATTCCTAGCTCTCTGCACATTACCGGCTGTTTGTTTACCCGATGAAGCTGCAGAATGGGGTCTGGGAGCAGGGAAGCCTTTTGAAGTCCGGCGGGCGGCCAGGAAAGATTCTGACAGTTCTGCTGCTTCCTTGGAAGATGTGGGGTTACGCTCTTTGACCCAAGTCCGGAGCTCAGGGTTCAAAAGTCTCAAGAACTGCTCCATGACAATGGCATCACCAACCTGCTCTTTGGTCTTTTCTTTAGGAGTCATCCACTTGTCATAAAGGTCCCTGAGGCGAGCCTGCAGCTCCTTGGGTGTCTCGTCATCTCCCACGACACTGGTACGAAATCTGAGACGATAAGTTTCAGGATTAATTTCAAACTTATACAACACAGCATTCTTGACCTTACCATAGTTCATTGTTTCCTCAATGTCCATGGCAACATATGCAGCTCGGGCTTTGCCAGTGAGCAGTGAGGCAAGATGCAAAGCCCACTCTTCTTGAGGCCACTGACATGCATGTGCAATTCTCTCAAACAATGTCAGGTAATGTTCAATGTCCTCACCTTCTTGGTATGATTGCATCTTTGGGCCTTTCCACCCAGGAAATCTTACCCCCACACTGGATGATTGCCCCGCAGATACATTTAAAGGGCCAGTGTCAGAATCAGGAGCTGGAGCTGTTTGAGCAGCAGATTGCTGTGGAGTTGGTGCAGAGAGAGAAAAGGGATCTACTGTGGCACCCTCTCCTGGTTGCTGGTGGTTCTGCCGGTCCTGCCGAACCTCCTGCTGGAGCTGGGTAAACTGGTGCTGGACGTTCTTCCAGCGCTCCTCCTGCCGTTTCCGCTCCTGATCCCATTTGGCATCCCTGTCAAACTGTTGCTGCATCATACCTTGCAAAAGGTTGGAGAGCTCTGCGATACCATGCGGTTGCTGGACTTGACCACCGACTGCCCCCGGTAGGTCAGCATCCTCCATGGCTTCATTATCTCCGTCCTTCATACCTTTGCGTCGCACCATGCTCTTCACCGCCCCCTACTGGCCTGGAGTCACCACTGCCGCCACTTGTGAGATAGTTGTAGCCAGAGGGCCTTTGAAGTAGGAGGCGGAGTCAGGGTGCAAGTTGCAGGTCCCACAGGTGAACATTTATTTACAGTGCTTCCCAAAAATTTACAACAAAAATAACAAAAAAATAAAGAAAATACTTTAAATTTACAGAACAAAGGATAACTCAACTCATAGCAAATGAAAATAATAAGTGCACGGGCATCTGCCCTCTGTTGGACCTTCCTCCTGAGCTGCCTCAGCTCAACTGGTTATATACAGCCATCAATTACATGGACACATCTCCTGGCACACACCAACCTCACTACAGGGGTGAGACATGATACTAATATGTTTAGATTTAACCATAACGCCACACAGGACAGAAACCCAACTTTCCCACCGCACCTGAAGGCATCTTAATACACAGGCTACAGTAGCTAGCAGCGATCCCCGAAAAGAGAACAACGTTACAATATCAAGAGAGAACAACCCCCCTCCGTAATGGATTATGCCCCGGCACATTGATGACATCACGGAGCCTATATCTAGGCGCCGACTGCCGGGCGGCCCCCTCCCATGCAGTAGTTTCCCGCGACAGGTAAGTGAGCGTCTAAGAGAACAAAGAAATGTTAACATACAATTCTACTGCTGTAACCAAACCAACAATAAAGGGAAATTACTTTGCAACACTGTCCGACTGTTGTGGTTATTGTGTGAAACGGAGGATATATGATTGAAATGTTAACTCAAGATATGAAGGTTGGAAATATCACCAAATGTAATACTAAACACAAACAGAAGATAAACTTAAGAAAATATGTAGATATACTAATGGGCTAAAATGTGATTACAGAAATAAGGTATGTTCAAAGAAATATGTTTACTAGTGACAAATGCAGTGCAGCCATGCCCACTTTGTCACACAGACTTACTGTCTCTCGGTCTGTAACCACCCTTATAAGGATGTAACCAGAATGAGAGCGTATTCTTCAATCAAAACAGAGAAAAACTCACCCTGTTTAACCCGGATGAGAAACTCTTATCAATTACCACTTATCAACTAATTCGACTATACCTTTATTTTCCATTCTATAATTACAATAATAACAATAGGCTATTATTTATCTAAATAGTATAGCACTCTCCTATCGTGCAGCAAGTGGGACAAATTGAAGTTGATCAACACACAACATCAGACATCAGACTCCTCTCATTGGTGCTGTGTACTTGAGCATATCTTCTCTTGTCTGTGGAAAAATCAGCGCATCTAATGTATGCTCTTAAACTTTATTTCATATCAGATATCAAAACCAGTCAGTCAATCAGTAAGATATATATGCACAATATGCATCAATATACATACAACACTGTGATGCTTCTCACAGAAACCCCTCATCTGGGGGCTTTGTGGAATGTGGCTCCTAGAGAAAAGCCATAAACTCTGTGTTGTTATCCTTATCCCAAAGTGACTAAGTGACTGAGCAGAGACATATATCCACTAAAGGTTAATAGACCATCCTCAGATAACAGTCTAAGAGAGGTTTTACTGCTAGCCAGAACCATTCAACCATCTGTTGAATCCATTAACTGACAACCTAGTGCAGTTAGGTCATTTAACCTCTCCATGGCCTGCACGTCTCCTAACAGAGAGGGAGAAGGTTATCTAAACACACTCACAGCAGCTCCTCCGATGACCTAGAACAGAACAGTTAAACATAATTAAAGATATATTTGAATTAACAAATGACAAGATCATCTCTGTAATTGCATATTTTCATATCAGCATGTAGGGCCGCCATGCTGAAGTATCTGCCTCCTTTTGAGTCCAAACTGGGCCTATGGAGAAATGTTTGATCAAAATACCATCGATTGGGGAGAGAAATCTATCAATCCCCCTTTCACACCTATTCAATAGGTGTGAACTTTACTCCATTATTTCGTCCCAATGCGGCACCGGACGGTCCAATTACTTCTCCTGAAACATAGCATATTATAGCACTGTGATTTGAGTTATTTTAAACATATTCTTCAACTTACCCACTTCAACTTGGGTCCTTATTGAATCTAACATAAACCTCTAATGACCAACATTCAGTCTGACCTTGATGGTCACAAGTTCATTCAGTAACATATCTGTTCCCATATCTTTCCTGGAACCCACTTAGACAGCATTAAACCTCAGCACAAACACAACTTAACCCCATTAATGCATCTAATCATTTCCAAATTCATCATAATATGGTTGCCCCCTTGTCCCAATTTGCACCCATACCCCCTTGATTCCATTTGTAACCAAATGAGTGCATGATGATTTGCTTAGATCCCACTATGCAAAAATGAAACCCACATCTTCGATATTGGAATTGTCCCGGTGTGTGGTCCTCTGGTGACGTACCACTGTACCTGTAAACATCAGATTTCACAATGTGCCTGTATTTTAAACAAAATAATTTCTTGTATTCTTATTAGTACAACAAGTCGCTTGTATGGCAGATAATGTTTGAGATACTCTGTGAGTACATATCCAATTGTTTACTTTATAATTTTGATTGCAATGAATCCTCATAAACAAGATGACTCCTGAGTGAACATTCACAGCTTACAGAGAGACAATGTACTGACCTTGTAGACTTGTGGCAATAAACAATGGGGCGGAGGGTAACCCCAGAAGGTGCTGTGAGTGGGGGAGGGGCGGGCTAGACCCCTGGCAGTTCACTTGAGTAATTTTGGGGATGGCATAACCCCACTAGGTAAAACAGTGAGGGCCAACATTGTTCACAATACTCTAAACGCAAACTCAAGACTGTCTGTCCTCAGAGGGCATTGACTTATTTATAAATACTTTTAAAAACATCTCCAGCGTACTTTAAGTATAAATTTAACTATGTGTAGCTTTTCTCAAACGGAAAAATGATAGTGTATCTTACCTGGGTCTGAGCTAGTTCTTCTATAGGGACGACAAAGAGAATTTTCAAGTTAATCAACAAACCCTTCATTTATGCAAAGTTGTCAACTAAACAAACTCATCATATAACTATTGTTATTTTATGTGTCACTGCAAACTTTCTATTCAGTACGTATTACTATATAATGTACAGTATTCAGTGTTCCCCACTGCTGTAATTTCCCAGTCCAATCTATTTTTCATAACTCATTATATCTGACACTTCGTCAGTGTGTTTTTTGCTGAGATTTAACCCTCCATCTGGGTCCATTCTATATTCTATGCATTCATTCACCATGCATTCCACAATGTATGGGGACCCCCCTTTGGTCTAAATTAATCAAACAACTATCAATAATCATTAGATCAATTGACACCTCAAACGAGTAACAGACATCACTTCCCATATCACAGCCACACCGACAAAACACAGCACCATTTCGCCAATCTAAATATTATAATCAATGCTTTCATTCTCCATAGAAACAATGAACGTTCACGCCCCATACTAACAGCATTGTATTCCCACCCATCCACATAAAAACCCACATTCCACAAACTTCATCACACATACCAACCCACTCAAATCCTATCTGTCTGTAATTATCACACTCAAATCAACTCAAACATTCATGAACTTCGCTTGAGTCCTTTAGACCTCCCTCTCCCAGGGCGCAGTCCCAGGCTAGACCCCGTTCCACTGAATCGACTCAGGTGAGCTGGCCTCGCCCACTCCACCTAGCCAACTTCAGCCTCCTGCTTCCCGGTGTTTTCTTTTCAAAAACCCCGATCACAGGAGCACTACTCGCCTACTAACTCATTCGCTTTTGGCTTGTAGTGGCCTGACTGTACATCGAGCTGAGCGCGGCGGCCACATTGACATTCAGTCCAACATGGTCTTACTGCCATCTGCGACCCAACCGGCAGATGACCCAGATCGATAGCGACCGCCAACCCACCTCTAAGGCGGATCCCGTAGTGGTGATTGGCCACCCGGTTGGAAGCCGACGGTCTGATCCCTACCCCACTTTGCTATGGGCATAGGAACTTTGACACGTTTTCATCTGCCTAGCCTGTTCACAGAGTGACTCCTATCCCTGAAGCCCACTCTGCTAGGTGTGGACTGTCATCCACGTACCACGTGTTGCCCACACACCTACATGCGACACACACGCCGACTAGACGGTACCACAGCAGTATGTTCATTCATACTTCAAGACACGGGGGCCTTCAGTCCTCTCCCCAGCACTATATGTGGATTTTACGTGCCCTCAGACCTTCGCAGGCCTGCTGCCGCCTGTTAGGGACTAGGTTCGGGGGGGCCCACTCCCCCTCCCTACTCCCTAGATAATCAGCCACTTAGAGCAGCCTCCTGGTGTAATGCCTTGCAGCCTATACTACCCGAGCAGCCCCCCTTGGATCAAACTGTACATTACCAAAGTAACGCGAGACACACTCAATCACAAACATACATACGGTACATACATGCTCTCCCCTTTTCGCGCACACAGACACATTACTCCATTCTCCTATCAGCACAGGCATAGAGACACACACATTCACCAAGCAACACAGCGCCTCAAACCCCCCTCCCAAGAACAACAAACACAGCGTTTTTCCAAGCGGTCCACATCCAGACCTAGACGCCGTTCCATCCGGACCGAGCCCTATAACAAACAAATCATTAAATAGTTACATTTTCACGGAGCGTCTTCATTCTAACCGGCACAGGCTTTTCTAGCCTTTACGGTACTACAGGTTTATCTGTCAGGAAGCTCACAGACCAATGCATACACTGTATCTCACCACACGTGATGCTGCTCAGCCAATCTACAAGTGAATCGATTCTGCCTGCTACTGCTTTACAGAGTTAACACATAGACGGACGGAGGAGAGGCAAAACTCAGAGAAATGCGAAAAGTGTGATGCGATCCTGATCATCTGTCTACATGGAAGCGCCACACATGAGCAAACACACACACACACTCAAATCCAGACTGAGGGCACACACACATTCACTGCCCAACGACATGCGAAGTTTGCACTGCGAGCGACCAACAGATAAAGGACAAACAAACAGACAGACAGACAGACAGACTAAAACTAAATAAAGGTTGTCGATGTCTGTTTTGATTTAACAGTCAATCGTTTACTATAATTACTACAATACTGCGGTGATGATATTCAGACTCGCTTTTGTGCATAGCGTGACTTATTTCATGCAATATTAATCCCGGCTTCATGGTTGTTTTACTGTGAGCTGACTTCACGATGGCCTATTGACGCCCGTGTTGCAGGACGGCCTAGCCGCAAATTTAGGGTGCAGGGCGTAGGCCAGACCGAGGGAAAAGATCCCACGTTTTGGCCAAAAAACATGTTATTCACGCAGTTTGATCAAATATCGATTCCTCAGAATTTGCTTGCCAAAGGCTCTTATTTTAAAATAACATTACCTCAGTGATCCCGCGCATGCAGCCAAATATAATCAATAATCTAATAGGCTATTTGGTAACGGCAAGCCTAATGCTCAGTGAAATAGCCAAACATCGCTTAATACTCGAATTGTTCTCCAATAAATTGAATAATTTGGAGGTCACATTCCATGACCAAATTTGCCATTTATTAACAATATTAGGCTATCTACAATTCTCCGCCTGCCAGACGGGGCGGCGTTTCCTCACAGACTTCTCCTGCCACATTCCAGAGCCCACTCAGACAGTAAAAGTGCCAGCACCATCACAGCCGTGGCCATTTGCCTGCACCCGGACCCTTGGTTAGAAGCTGCGCGCATCAACTTGTGGTGTATTTTTCCACAAACAGTTTTTTCATAAGCGTCAAAATACTGTTGATTCTATTTATATACTATACTCTTACATATTACCGTTCCACTGTGACAGGCGTCCCTGCACAGTGAATTTAAAAATAATTTACATTCATTCTCTTCTTCTCAAACTTACAGCAAAGTTATGGATCATAAAGCAGTATAACACAAAAATACAAAGGAATACTAACCCAACGTGACCTAATCTTGCATTAAATTCACCTTGTTGTTTGAATTTATAGCATAAACCTTTGTGTCTAATTTACATAGCAACATAAATTGGAAGAATCTAAAATTCAACTCAAAATATGGATATTGAAAATAATTAAAAATAATCTTTTATGATCTTCTCTATAGCTGATTTTTCACAATTCATATTATACCAAAACCTTCAAGATATATTACAATAAAATGCAAAAACCTGAGCATTAATGCCCTCTGTACAAAGCGGAATTCTCCAGAACTCGCCGGTTCTGTATAAATACATATCTTTGCTATGATTTTGGAAAATTACTGTTATTCCTCACATGCATTCGAGAGCTATATGGTCTTGAGGAAATTACTGTTATCCGCTCACATACGCTCGTTCATGGGCAATGGTCTTGAGGTTAATCACTTCTCTCACACGCGCTCGGTCCCTTTGGCAGATGTTTTAAAGTACATCTCGCCTACAAATCTTTCCAAAATATCAAAACACGTGTCTGACCAGCTTTGTACCTGTTCCTAAATTTGGTTGATAAATTACAGCATTTGTGGAATCCAGTTAGTGTAACAATAATTTAGAATAGCCAATGCAGATATTTTTATGAAAAAGGTAATCCGTAAACCCTATATTGATATTTTCCCGGGATGTTAAACCACTGTTTTACTGAAATGCTTGATCAGAATGCTTACTTTTTTCTCTGGAATCACGTCGGGGTCACCATTTGATGGAAAGGATTTCTCTGTACCTCGTTCAACCTAATTAAAAACAGCTCACTCCAATCAGAAGGTGTGACATGTTAATACCTTTCCAGTGTCCAATTATTCCAGATATATGAAAAATCAATACAACAAGCAATTCTGATATTTAGAACATTATTTTATATAGAAAATTTAGCATATTCAGTACAAAGCAGATCAAGTATTTATATTACCCATTCAGAGATCTCTGAGGTGGATTTCCAGTGGTCTCTCCCTCACAGCAAAATATGTAGCAGGTCAAAAGAAGACCCCTGCAAACCGACCCCTCCCTTCTCTTTTGCCTGTGCTTTTAAACTACATTCCCTTGGAGGCGTCGGTCTTCCAGTGTGGGCTGGTCTCTCCCCGTAGGTTTCCTCCTCCATCTGGGGACATCCTTCACTGCATGGGCTGTCATTGGTTGGTCATATTATCTCTCCCTTCAGTCACTCCTATTTGGCAGGCGTGTTTTTCTCCCCCTCTTGTCCACATCCTGTGACCTGGCTTCCACTGGAGGTCACAGCACTAACCCTCACTGAATACTGGTCACTTATTTTATTTCTTATCTACCAAAGCAACTGTTAATATATTTACTTTAAATTCCTATTTTGATTCTTATAATTTGGGTCAGCTAATTTAGCTATTTACCTATTAAAGTCCTAGTTTAGAACATTATGTAAGGTTATTGTTAGACTTGATAAACTTAAACTATATTCTGGATAAGATCAAATTCAGCTAAATCATGGGTTAATCCCAGTCTGAACTGGATTTAAACATCTTACAGTTCAGACTTACTGTCTCTCGGTCTGTAACCACCCTTATAAGGATGTAACCAGAATGAGAGCGTATTCTTCAATCAAAACAGAGAAAAACTCACCCTGTTTAACCCGGATGAGAAACTCTTATCAATTACCACTTATCAACTAATTCGACTATACCTTTATTTTCCATTCTATAATTACAATAATAACAATAGGCTATTATTTATCTAAATAGTATAGCACTCTCCTATCGTGCAGCAAGTGGGACAAATTGAAGTTGATCAACACACAACATCAGACATCAGACTCCTCTCATTGGTGCTGTGTACTTGAGCATATCTTCTCTTGTCTGTGGAAAAATCAGCGCATCTAATGTATGCTCTTAAACTTTATTTCATATCAGATATCAAAACCAGTCAGTCAATCAGTAAGATATATATGCACAATATGCATCAATATACATACAACACTGTGATGCTTCTCACAGAAACCCCTCATCTGGGGGCTTTGTGGAATGTGGCTCCTAGAGAAAAGCCATAAACTCTGTGTTGTTATCCTTATCCCAAAGTGACTAAGTGACTGAGCAGAGACATATATCCACTAAAGGTTAATAGACCATCCTCAGATAACAGTCTAAGAGAAGTTTTACTGCTAGCCAGAACCATTCAACCATCTGTTGAATCCATTAACTGACAACCTAGTGCAGTTAGGTCATTTAACCTCTCCATGGCCTGCACGTCTCCTAACAGAGAGGGAGAAGGTTATCTAAACACACTCACAGCAGCTCCTCCGATGACCTAGAACAGAACAGTTAAACATAATTAAAGATATATTTGAATTAACAAATGACAAGATCATCTCTGTAATTGCATATTTTCATATCAGCATGTAGGGCCGCCATGCTGAAGTATCTGCCTCCTTTTGAGTCCAAACTGGGCCTATGGAGAAATGTTTGATCAAAATACCATCGATTGGGGAGAGAAATCTATCAACACACCTACCTGGTTAACTCCACCTGTGTCAATTATTCAACCACAACTCTGATTAACTGTAGTAGCCACCAGCCACAGTATTTTTGTGAATGAGATTCACTTTGTCCTTGATGCCCTGATGAAGACTATGTGTCGAAACGCGTAGGCGTGAAGCCATTTAAAAAGGCTTTTTAAAAATTCTGCAGTGTGCCTTGGTAGTTTTTTGGTTCTGACTCTTCACCAAGTTGAATTTACTATTACGTCAACCATCTTTGTTTCTACCAATACAAATTGTTTAATCTGGCAATAAAGAAACGTGAACTTGACATGCTATTTTAATAGCCTACTCAAAAATGCACCTCCCACTATACAGCAAAGAGAGGAGTCAATGTTTCTTGATATAATCATTGCCATTCAGATCAGAATAATTAGTTTAGTCATTAAGTTTGCAAGTTTTGCTGATGAGTTTGTTGACGGACTGTATGCTCTGCATTGTGGCCATGTGGCTGCATGTCAATTAGCTCGCTAAGCTAGAGCTGTTGTGTGCTTTCAAGACTGTAGAGTTGACATCTGATCTAAGCAGACTGTCACAAGACTTTCAAGGATTTAAGGAGCTCTTTTCACTACAAGCGGCCAACAAGGTATTTTATGTTACATGTAAATGGACTTTGTTTCATGACTTTGTTTTCATGCTGTATATTGTGGTTTGCTGATATATTTCTGTATTGTTTTTCATTCATAAATATAGTTCTCATGGCGCAAGGCACATGGCGTAAAAGGCATAAAAGAGAGAGAAAGGAGTGGACACAATCAAGACATGCCAAAAGAAATAAAAGCGCCCGTTCTAAAGAACCGAGCTGTGTCTGTATTGTTGTGAAAGGAGCTACAGTGACCTTATAAGATAAGGCTGTCAATCATCAGTATATAAAAGGGGCTCTGTCTGTCTGTTTGTCTGTCCCAATGATGCCGTCAACAGTGACAGAGTCAGAGTCAGAGTCAGTTTATTTACCATTTGCAGTCGAAACTACATTGGAATTGGGGTGCAAGAGCTTAAAACATAGACACATATATGACAAGTCATGACAACATAACATAGCATATAAAAAGACAGACAGTAAAAAGGTTTAAAAAGTAAATAAGATAAAATAAGAGAACAAAACAATAAACAATAAAATAATAAAAGGAGACAGGTACATCTGTGGATAAAGGCCCGAGTCATCCAGCTCACTTATTAAAGTGCAGGAGCAAACAAAGTGCACAGTCAGACATAAAGTGCACAGTAGTAAAGTGCCTAAGCAAGGATTAATTGCATGAGAAGACCAGTATAAGACATCTTATACAAAAGAAAATGCCAAAAAAAAAATAAAGGTCTAGGTGTGTCTAGGTGGTCTAGACAACAGAGATCTACCGTTTAGATTTGTGATCGTTCAAACTACGCACAGCACTTGGGTAAAAGCTTCTCGCAAAGCGAGTGGTGGAGCATTTAATGGAGCGGTAGCGTCTACCCAGAGGAAGTAACTCAAAAAGACTGGCGGCCGGGTGACCTGCAGGGTCCCTGATAATGCTGGAGGCCCGGGACAGAAGTCTGGAGCTATAGAGCTCTTCTAGTGCCGGCAGGTTGACACCAGTTATCTTGCGGGCAAGGCGCACTACCCTATTTAAAGATTTTCGCTCCTTAACAGTAAGGTTACCAAACCATACAGTGAAGGAACTAGTGAGAATGCTCTCAATAATACAGCGATAAAAGTTGACAAGGATCTGGCTGTTGTGGGTGAACTCCTTAAGTCTTCTTAAGAAGAAAAGACGTTGCTGAGACTTTTTAACAATCGCTTTGGTATTTGAGTGCCAGCTAAGATCATCCGAGATAGTGACACCTAGAAATTTGATACTTTTTACCATCTCAACCTCTGTACCATTGATTATTATAGGATGGTGAGGTTCCTTTTTACGGCGGAAGTCAATGACAAGCTCTTTTGTCTTGGAGGCATTGAGAATTAGGTTGTTGGCCTCGCTCCACCTGACAAGTTCTTCTACCTCAGATCTGTAGTTAGACTCGTCATTTGAGCTAATGAGCCCAATGACAGTGGTGTCATCCGCGTATTTAACTATGAGATTGTTGAGGTAGTGAGCGATACAGTCGTGGGTAAAAAGAGTAAACAAGAAGGAGCTAAGAATGCATCCTTGCGGTGAGCCAGTGCTCAGAACAAGTATATCAGACAGATTATTTCCGATCCTGACTCTTTGAGGCCTCAGGATTAAAAAGCTAAAAATCCACTCACAAAGAGCATCACACAGACCAAGATTTTGCAGTTTACGGATCAGAAGTGAGGGTGATGTCATAAATTCATTCACATGAGGCTATATTTCAGTGATGATGTCACTGATGACACCACTGATGATGTCATCAGTGATGTAATACATAGGCATTGTGACATCACTGATGATGTCATCAGTGACACACACATGAGAGAGACTGAGGGAGAGGGGAGAGAGAGGAGAGGGAGAGAGACTGAGGGAGAGGGAGAGAGAGGCGAATAAGAGAGAGGAGAGAGAGGGGGCGAGCCTGAGGGAGAGGGGGGGGAGAGAGACTGACAGAGAGAGGGAGACATTGTGCGTGCGCCAATAGGGCAGGTGAGGCCACGCAGCAGCCGAGCTGCGGGTGAGGCCGCGCAGCAGCCAAGCTCGCAGTGGGCGAGCCTAGGAATCGAGCGTGCATATGCGAGATGCTCCGCATACCACAGGTTGAGAACCAGTGCTTAAAGGGAGCGGAACACTTGCTTTATCTTGGAGGGTTAGCTCTGTCAACGCCATGGCTTGTCTGGCCAGCGCCCTCTTGTGGTTCAGGAGTGCTCCGTTGCGATGAACACTCAACAAAAACAAAAGACGCCTCCAAACAGATACACTGTAACAAACTAAATGACACACTGTAACAAACTAAATGACACATTGTCGCAAACGACCGCTGACATCTTCAGTGTGGACCCACATCAGAGGAGAGAGAGCTTCCCCACTTTTGATTGAGAGCCACCTTTACCAATCACTGAGCGATGTGACCGTGACAGTATGAAGTCTCTATCATGTATTGTTCTTTAGTTAGTCAATCATGATGTCTGCGCACAAACACAAACACAAACACACACGCACGCACGCACGCGCACACACACACACACACACACCCACACACACACACACACACACACACACACACACACACACACACACACACACTGAATGTTGCCTTTGCACTCCATGTAAATGAGTGTTTCAATGAGGCAGATTGGTGTTAGGGTGGAATTGTAAAAAGCTGTTTGGAGCTTTCTGAAGCAACATAAATGCTTCTAAATTGTATAAAACTGAGTCTAGTTCTCGACCCATACTACTCAGGGTGTGATCAATAGAAACAGACAAAGTTTTGACAACCTGAGTAAGAGTCCCAACTGCAGGACATGCAGAATCGTTAGTGAGCGCCGGCCCAGACACTTCTCCACCTTGGTCCTTGTCTTATAGTCATCATAATGATACATCAGCAAGCTCCAGATATTAACAAGAACCGAGGAGCCGAGCAGAAAAGCCAGCAGTAGACCCAGGCTGATGTAATACTTCTTCTGGTAGAACTCCACAGCCGCATATATATCCAGCACTATGTCAAACAGAAAGAGCAGCAGACCCACGAAAACAAACATGATGTCCTTGAGGGAGGATTTGGCTATTTCTGTCTTATCTACTTGCAACTGGCAGTGCTACTGTATGCTGTAGTGTTCACCTCGCCGAAGACATGGTCACATGCTCAGAACTTCAGTATCAAAGTCCAGAAACATCATTCAGTATCATATCAGACCTTCCATAAAAACCCATAACAGTCAGCTTACTCATTAACTGCAACATCAGTATCATATCACACCTTCCATAAAAACCCATAAGAGTCAGTTTAGTTAACTGAACTCTAGCTTGTCTCAGCTCTGTTAACATTAGAGCTCTCCCTGTATGCTCCATTCTACCATTCTCATTTCCATTTTATTTATTTATATAGAGACAGATACACAACATATAATTATAATAACTTATAATGATAATAATAATAACTCATAATAACTTGTAATAATTTGTCAACGTCTGATGACATGTATCCAAGCCCGGATTAGCAACTACATGTATATGGGCAGGGTGAGTGCCCTGGGGCATCAGCTGCCTCAAAAAATGATTGATTGATGATGTCAAAATGATTCTGCGAATCCGCGGCTAATTTTACTGTATTTCAGAGGCTGTAGCAGGTTCATTTTTAAAGCTAGAGCGAAGCTACTGATACTATATGAAACTGGAAGACCTAAGGCATCCATTGCTACCAACCATATGCTAGCTAGTCAGGAAGGTGGCTAAATATGAATACTGCTCCAAAGTCATTTTTGGTCAGGGAAAAATGGGCTTGGCCATATTCAAAGGGGTCCCTTGACCTGTCACCTCAAGATATCTGAATAATAATGGGTTCTGTGAAACCACAAGTCTCCCTTTACAGACCTGCCCACTTTCAAGATTCAAGATTTTTATTGTCACTCCGTAGTACAAGTATCACGTGTGAAATTCTTGTGCTGTGAACTCCGTTTACAACATAGTGCAAAAAATAAAAGATAAATACATAAAAACAAGAGGCAACAAGCAATAAGGCAGTAAGACACGCCACAGACAGTGGCGTATTCACTGCCCATAGTGCAAATGGCATGAACATACTTTAAACATAATAACATTCTGTTAGGTGCAAATAGCATATACCTAATTAAACATACTATTGAACATTAGTCATACGTGATGGTAGCAGCTGCAGTGCGGTACAGTACGGCTACTACACTATTTGTATATGTTAAGGAGTCTCGTGGCCTGTGAGAGGAAACTGTCCCTCAAGCGATTTGTGCGTGCTCTTGGGACCCTGTATCTCCTCCCTGAGGGTAGCAGGGAGAACAGACTGTTGTGGGGGTGGTTTGTGTCTTTGATGATCTTCAATTTATGCTAATCTATTTTCTTCTTCCAAAAAACATGCAGTTTTTTTTGCATGCATTATGAATGTGTTATTTTTGCCTATTTCTATTTGAATATTTCTGCATATAGGACCCCTAAACAATATTGGAATTGTAGAAATTGAGTGTGACCTGGAAGCTGAGACCCAATAGTATTCATAATCATGTGTGATGATGTTAGTCCACATCATCTACATTGTGTCTTGTGTCTGGTATGTGTGTGTTGTGGCTTTACTTAAGCAGTCATGTAAAATCTGTGTATTTATTACCCCCAGCCCACCCTCCTGTTTACTGTGAAATATGATGTCACGTGTACTATGAGTATTTAGTCCAGTCCACTGCCTTACCAAACGCACAGTTCTATCATTCATTTCACGTAGAGATTTACATGGAATATGTACATTGGAAAACAAGTGTTGAACCTTGGCCAGTGTTATTTGTCTGATTGCTTCTAGCTTCATGATGAGTGGCAGGGGGGATGCATCAATTAAATCGAGTCTGGTGGAATACTCAGATGTGATGTCATCTATCTACTTGATCTTTCCACTCACCTGCCATGTTGAATTTATGACCTAGATAAGTATATGTTTCGTGGCGTGAATATACTCTTAGTGGCTTATTGTTGATTGTAAATACAGGTATTGAATCTGATTTGGAATGGCACCAGCGGTTCCCCCCGGCTCCGCCTCTCATAAAAAAACTGCACATTTGGGAATCTTTCACCTCTAAACCAGACCACTCCAAAAAGGAGTCAGTTCTGGTGAGCATGGTGTTGATAACACCCTCTTGACGGGAGGATATGACGACATTGTCTGCGTATCCCTGAACGGGGTTAGGGGAGATGACATGAGTCGTGTTTCATTACCCTCAGAAATGCGCAAAATCTAAATATCGCAATAGAAATTGGGTAATGGAAACACGTAAATTTCGAAAAACCTCCCAAATATCGCAAAAAGTTTTTGCGCTCTCATGAGGTGGTTTTTCAGACGTGTCGATATAGCAGTTTATCGCAAAAGTGTAATGGAAACACAGCTATTGAGAGGAGCACAGTTACAACGCCACTTTAACCATTGATTTATTGCGAGTACAAAATGAACTGCACTCCATGGACAGCCAGTCTTAATACCTACTTGGAGAGGGATTGGGTCTGTGAGCTGTTTGCCACAGATCACCTGTATAAATGAACCAGAATAAACATCTTTAACAATGTCAAGATCAACTTGAGGTAGATGTATTTCCTCAAGAGATTTTAACATGACGTTATGTGCTAAAGTACCAAAAGCATCACGGAAATCAAGAAAAACCATAAATAATTTACTTGACTCATGCTTGAAGTCATCAATTCCTGTTTAGAGACAAAACACATGCTCATTCATGCCCTGCCTATTGATATAAGCCTTTTGCTGGGATAAGATGTTTTCATCCACAAGCCATGGCAGAATCCTAGCAAGAATGCATTTCATAAACACCTTAAAGATGGTAGGTAAGAGGGAAATGTCTTTTTGGGGATTCTATGGATGAGAGCTCCCTTCCAAGAATCAGGCACACGTTTATTTTCCAAGCAGGTATTAAAGATGGAAGTTAGTGTACATGACTGTGTGGCCTTGAGTGATTCATAGGAAACATCGTCCATGCCACTTGATTTGTTGTTGGGGAGATTGCGCAACACAGTCTCCACCTCAGCCTGCGTGAAGTGCGCAGTGTCAGGGAGACGTGCAGGCTCCGTGAGCGATATGGCTTCGTCCTCGGCACTTAGTTTGATAGTACAATTGCACTTGCTCGCAATTATTGGGGCAGGGAGGGGGGGTTGGGTATTCACTGTTGTTCAAAATTAATTGAATGGCTTTAGATCGTCTATACTGCCAGAGATAAGACAGTTTACTTCTGCTCACCTTCCTCTGTCGCCTGTCTCCCGCAGTTGTTAATGAAGGCTGCACCGTCTCCCGGAGGAAACGCAATTGCGCTTCTTTGCGCTTTCACTTATTTTATTGCCATTTTGTAGTGACTACATTATGGGTTCGTGTTCCCCTCTCTCTGAGTGCCCTAGTGGGAGGGAACTAAGATCTGGCACGAGGTGCCAGGGGGACTATTACTGCGGTTGCATTTCCTGTTCTACACACTGTGTTCTGGCGAACTTTGCCTGCCATGTTTGGAGCAATTGTTTTTGGTTGTTTTGATTAAACAAGTAATGTTACGTTGCCTACGTCTTTCCTCTTTCCTCCGGCACTACACTGGTGACCCCGACGCTCGTTTTTGTTAGCGTTATTGTGTACAAAAACCAAGCGAACGAACATTACAAGTCTGCAAAATGTCCGGCCGAGGAAGACGTTCAAACCAGCGGCAGCCATCACCATCCCCTGTCAGGGCGACGCATGGTGCACACGCTCCCACTCTTAAACTGCCGGAGTTCTGGGATGCAACGCCTACTGCATGGTTTGCTGTTGTAGAGGCACATTTCAACAAAAGCAACATCACCGATGACGACGACAGGTACAACCATGCTGTGGCAATGTTGGGCAGCTCCACTGCGGCTCGAGTGGTGGGTTTTTTGTCCGCCCCCCCGACGACAAACAAGTATGAGCGGCTTAAGGCCCTACTCCTAGAGACATTTGAACTGTCCACTGCTGAGAGGGTGCGTCGCCTATTTGACATGTCGGACTTGGGAGACGAGAGGCCCTCTGCACGCATGGAGAGGATGCTAAACCTGCTCGGTACAGAAGACCCCATGATCCTCTTCACGGAGCTGTTCATGCGCACACTGCCAGCTCAGGTGAGGTTGGCGCTGGCTAACACCACCATCGTGGGACCCCGCGCCCTAGCCAGGGAGGCGGACCGGTTCGTCTTGGCCATGCCTCAACGGTCCACCGAGCTGCTCGCTCACGCAGCTGCCCCGCCACCGGACCGTCGCAGGAGAGCGAAGGACGATGCCAGACCCGCTGGCCAGCAGGGTAACGCTGCGGGGCATTGCTTTTACCATGCTACGTTTGGCGCCAAGGCCAAGCGGTGCCGCTCACCTTGCACCTTCGGACCGACGCCGACGGGAAACGGCGGAGCCAGCGCTCGGTAGTGGCCCTGAGTGCTGGTGCCACCAACAGGCTGCTCTTCATACACGACGCCATCTCCGGTCTCAAGTTCCTTTGTGACACTGGCGCACAGTGGAGCATCATTCAGGCAGGAAGATCAGACGTGGCAAAGGGGGAGCACGGTCCGAAATTGGCAGGCGCGGACGGCACGCCTATCCGTGTCTACGGCATCAGAGAGGCGGACGTGTGCTTTGGAGGCCAACGCTTTACGTGGGACTTTGTCGTTGCAGCTGTCACATTTCCCCTCCTGGGCGTAGATTTTCTGTGCGCCCACGACCTGTTAGTGGACGCGGGGAACAGGCGCCTGGTCAACTCACAGACATTCGCTTCCTTCGCCTGCACTCAGGGGGAGGCGGTCTACAGCGGGTTGTCCAACACACTCGCCGAGAGCGACCAGTACCTTCGGCTGCTCGCCGAATTCCCTGACCTCACCAAACCCACCTTCTCTGCACCCACGGTGAAACACGGTGTGGAGCACCATATCGAAACTACTGGACCTCCTCTCCACGCCAGAGCCAGGCGCCTCAACCCGGAGAAGATGGCTGTAGCCAAGGCGGAGTTCGCACACATGGAGCAGGTTGGCATCGTTAGGCGCTCAAACAGCCCCTGGGCGTCTCCCCTGCACATCGTCCCCAAGCCAAACGGCGGGTGGCGCCCATGTGGGGATTACCGCCGCCTCAATGACGCATCAAAGCCCGACCGCTACCCCGTCCCGCATGTCCAGGACTTTTCGGCACACCTGGCGGGCAAGCACTTCTTCTCCAAGGTAGACCTGGTACGGGGGTATCATCAGGTGCCAGTGCACCCCGAGGACGTCCCAAAGACTGCCGTCGTCACGCCTTTTGGACTGTTTGAGTTCCTGCGGATGCCGTTCGGCCTGAGGAACGCGGCACAGACCTTCCAACGCCTCATGCACTCGGTGCTCCAGGGCCTGCCTTTCCTTTTCGTCTACTTGGATGACATCCTTGTCGCGAGCGCCACAGAGGAGGAGCACCTGTCCCACCTCCGGACCCTTTTCACTCGGCTCAGTCAACACGGGCTGATCGTCAACCCGGCAAAGTGTGTTTTCGGACGGTACGCCATCGACTTTCTCGGGCACCGGGTCTCCGCGGAGGGTGTAACCCCGCTCCCCTCGAAGGTGGAAGCGGTTCTTGCCTTCCCACGCCCCCACACAGTCAGCGAGCTCAAGGGGTTCATCGGGATGGTGACCTTCTATTTTCGCTTCATCCGCCAGGCCGCCCACATCCTACGCCCGCTGTACGACGCCCAGAAGGGCAGGACTCAGAAGCAGCAGATCGACTGGACGGTGGAGCGCATTAAGGCCTTTCAGGACACCAAGGCTGCCCTGGCCCGCGCGGCCATGTTGGCCCACCCCTCGCCCTCGGCGCCCACTGCTCTCACCACGGACGCATCTGACTTTGCTGTGGGAGCGGTGTACGAGCAGTGGGTTGGAGACGCCTGGCAGCCCCTCGCTTTCTTCAGCCGCCAGCTGTCCCCCAGGGAGCGCAGGTACAGCACCTTCGACAGGGAGCTCCTCGGGCTGTGGCTCGCTGTCAGACACTTCCGTTTTTTACTGGAGGGCCGCGAGTTTACTGCCTACGTGGACCACAAGCCGCTCACGCACGCCATGTCCAAGACAACGGAGCCGTGGTCCGACCGCCAGCAGCGTCAGCTCTCCTACATCTCCGAATTCACCACGGACATCCAGCACGTGGCTGGGAAGTCCAACGTGGTCGCAGATTGTCTCTCCAGGGCAGTGGTCGGAGCGGTCCAACTGAACTTGGACTACGCCCGCATGGCTGCGGATCAGGCTGCCGACCCCTCCGTCCAAGCTCTCAAGTCGTCGGACACTGGGCTGCGCCTGGAGGAGGTACTCTTCAGTGATGCAGGGACCACGCTCCTGTGCGACGTCTCCACGGGTCAGCCACGGCCGGTGGTCCCTACCGAATGGAGACGCCCCGTCTTCGAGGCGGTGCACGGCTTATCTCACCCTGGTAGGAAACCGTCCTCACGGCTGGTGTCAGAGAAGTTCGTCTGGCACGGGCTCAAGAGGGATGTGAGGGCCTGGGTCGACACTTGCACTGCCTGCCAACGCGCCAAGGTACATCACCACATCAAAGCCCCCCTAGAACAGTTCTCTGTACCCGAGCGGAGGTTCGACCATGTCAACGTGGACCTGGTAGGACCCTTGCCCCCCTCGCACGGTTACACCTACCTCTTTACCATGGTGGACAGGACGACTCGTTGGGCGGAGGCTGTCCCGCTCTCCTCTACGACGGCCCCTGGCCTGGCACGAGCGTTCATCGCGGTGTGGGTCTCCCGC
The DNA here is from genome assembly GCF_964638095.1 of Poromitra crassiceps. Classification (NCBI taxonomy): domain Eukaryota; kingdom Metazoa; phylum Chordata; class Actinopteri; order Beryciformes; family Melamphaidae; genus Poromitra; species Poromitra crassiceps. The sequence goes on from NC_139625.1 coordinate 7,356,578, forward strand.
TACGGCACCCCTGCTGATCTCTCCTCCGACCGTGGCCCGCAGTTTACGTCAGAACTGTGGGCAGCGGTGGCAGAGAATCTGGGGGTCAAGCTCCACCGCACTACCGCCTACCACCCGCAGGCTAACGGACTTGTTGAACGTTTTCATCGCTCCATGAAGGCCGCCCTTCGAGCCAGTCTCACGGACGGCAACTGGCTCGACAAACTGCCGTGGGTCATGCTTGGGCTCAGG
>NC_139625.1:7359308-7514308 GCF_964638095.1 Poromitra crassiceps
ACACACACACCTTAAAACTACAATGACGTAATCAATAACAGATTACACTGAGGAAGGAGGAAGGATCATGCTCAGTGGCAGTGCAGATAGTTTTACTGGCAAGCGTTGATATCGAGGTATCGCGACAAACCAAAGTCTCGCGGTGTCTGGACTAATGACCGTGTAGATGCATCAAGCTAGCTAGCGTTAGTTAGCCAGAGAAAGGAAATATAATTTGAGTTGCATTCAAAATAAAAGCCTAAAATATTCACTTTGGGAAGAAAAAATATTTGAGTGTAGGCGTACAAAAGAACACAAAATATCGTACAAAAAATATGCACATATGCTGTGTAAACCTTAATGGAGGGGAGGGGGGACGCAAATGTTGAACATTGGTGTTTTATTGTCGTAACCGGAAGTGAGTGTTTTACTCCGGCTGACTTGACAGCGGGGGGCGCTCCACACAGCACAGCACAGCACAGCTCCAGCTGTAGAAACGCCATCAGCTGAGTGTGGATCGCAGCTCAAACATCCAGTCATTTCATTTGTCACCCAGACAAGTTTTAGTCCACATCAGCAGCACTTTACACAGCGACGCAGCGCTGCTCGGCCTACGGACCGCTGTCAACTGACGAAGAGGAGCGGGCCAGAGGAGACGTTAGGAGCAGCTATAGCTAACGGCTAACGTTACATCAAAGCAAGCCGCTGTTCAAACAAAGAGGTCCTTTTCTCAACGACAACATTTTCCCTCCATATTCACTAGTTATGAGTCATGTGGCCGTGGAGAATGTCCACGGTCTAGAGCAGCAGGTAAGAGACGTCACTTTCACCTGATAACGCAGGTAGACGGGTAGCTTGCCGACTAGCTTAGCCCGCAAAGCACAATGCTAACCAGATGCTATCGTGCTAGCTAGCCAGCGCTGGGTGCGCTTGGTTAGCACAGTCAGGATATGAGCAGACGGGGCTCGTGAGGGCGGAGCGAAAAGCCTCTGGACTACAGACGTCAAAACAACATGTCATGCACACATGACAAGAACATGTTCTGTTGGACGTTACGCAGCACCAGCCCTCATATACATTACAAATGCTTGCTTAATGCGTATTAGCCCTTTCACTTGTCATCCAATTCGCCCATTTTGTGTCTGTAAAAGGATGGAAGTAAGACAGGTGCAAAGGCAAGCAAAACATTAACATGGGCCCCGGCACTGGGTCACCAAATGGATTGGAAGTTGGAAACCCTCATTAATGTTTCGCTTGCACCTGTGTTACTTCCTGCCTTTTTTAGACACAAAATGGGTGAATTGGGTGGGAAGTGAAAAAGGCGAATGGGAAAACACGATTGAAGATGTTTCAATCATTAGGGTCCACTCTCAAAGGGGCAATCCACTGAAAAACACTGCTGATTTATTTTGCATATGATCTCAAACAACCGAAAACTGTAAACCGTTTTGCAGTCATTCATTTAGTTTGACAGTTATTGAGAGTTGAGTTCATTTGAGTTAAGTTGTGGACCAGTCATGTCATTTAATTGTACATGAATAACATCACTGGTCCACCGGAACTCAAATCAACTCTCAATAATTGTCAAACTAAATGGATGACTGCAAAACTGTTTACAGTTTTCGGATACGTGTGAGGTCATATGCAAAATAAATAAGCATTGTTTTTCGGCGGAGTGTCCCTCCTTGAGCGTTGCTGGAAAGTCGGTCATGCAGGAGGTATCAATACACGAAACATTTATTTCAGCGAAATGCCAGCTTTTGTAATTGGTCGCAAGTCTTATTTTGACAATCTTCCATGAAAAAAAACAAAAACGAAAACCCCACAGTGGAAGGCAATGGCGAGCCAATTTTAAAAGTTGAAATTTGGTGTAAAAGGTGCACTACTTTGTAGATGTGTGCCAACGACTCCAAAAAAACTCCAGTCATATTTAAGATGCGTATGGCGTGACATTCTCTATAGACGGTTTTAACTTGACAACAAAAACATTCTAAATTGAATCCCAGCTCACTTCCTGTTGCAGTGTTTGCTATGGACAGGAAAAAAAGGGAAGCAGAGCAGGACTGACAATTCCGTGAAAAGCGTCTATAGCAGAGAGACCTGTGTGTCTGTGCTAATCCTCTGTGGCACACAGACAGAGTGGGGTCATACGAAGCGTGTGAGCAGAGACTATGGACCATCTGGCTGTAACCCGAGAGGACACATGCTAAAATAGAGCCCAACCGGTCCCGTCGGCCCACCCTCCAGTGATAATCAAACGCACCCTTTAGCTTGCATCTCTCACTGCGTGTGTTGTGCAGGCTGGTCCAATAGTAAAATGGAGGTATGCGGTGCCGGAGCTGGCAGGACACATAAACAAAGCAGGGTTTGATAGCTACTGTCTGTCGGATAATATGCAGCATCAACATAATGTCATACTGAGTGCTGTCTAGCTCGACTGCCTCTCGCTTAAAAATAAATAAATAAGTACAAATCTCCTGCGTCACCAGGAAGGTAAGTTTAGCCAACTATGCTGCTGTCTGGCTGCCCACTTGTTTTATGCGAGAGGAAAAGCAAAAAAAACTCTTTAAATTACATAATAAATAGACGTTTGAAAGGTCTAATTCCACCAATAGGATTTAGTGACATCCACTTTCTTTGCACTAATCCTTAATAATTATGCGTCCCCCTTCTCAACTTAAGATGCAACTTAAAGCTGCTCAAGGCAAACATTTTCATGCAGAAATGAATCTGTCATATCAGCTTGAATCGGTAAGTGGTGCAGCAGCAGCAGCTGGTCTCCAACATCAGATGTGTTGTGTCGTCGTCGCGATCGGCCCTTTGGAGGCATAAAGCACCACAGACCACATGTGTGCAGTACTGACCTCACCTTACCGGGTTTCTGGGTATTGAAGTTCAAACCGTTTTCAAATAGTAAACATGAAATCATAAATTTGAATACATAAAGCATTCGCATTGGTCGTCATGATGGAGACATGGACAAAGCTATGCAGTTCAGACGTGCTGCTGGCCGGACCTTTGGCGAGGACTCGAACCTGTGGCTCCCGTCCTGTTAAGTCCCGCCTCTTCCCGTCGGGCTCTGCGAAAGAAAATATGAATGGTGATGAACGGTGAGGGTCAACAATACAGATCCTTTCCAAAAAATTAGAATATCATGGAAAGTTGGTTTTTTCCCCATAATTCCTTTCAAAAAGTGAAACTTTCATAGATTATAGATTCATTACACACAAAGTGAAATATTTCCAGCCTTTATTAATTTAAAATTTAAAAGATAACTTTGCAAGTCAAGAAAGTCGCACGTGGTGAAACGGTTCATAAGTTCTAAATCAGAAAGACTACACACAACCATTTGTGTACGTGACGTCTCTCCCGCCAGGCCATGTTGGTGGTGTTGGTGTGACGTGTTGTCCGAGATGAGTTATAGTTGATTGAGCGGTTTCATATAAAACTAAACATTACGTGACCGGAAATGGCCGATTTTCACGTGATCGGCCTCGATCGGTGATCTGCGCAGGTCACTCTAAATAGCCGATTCTGTGAGCCGATTTTCACATGACGTGCGCGCACCCCAAAGCACCGAGACAGGCACCCAGCCACCACACCACACACGCCAGCATACCTTCCTCGTTGTGGATTTTTTTCACCGTCAGTGAAGTAGACAAATCTCGCAGTTTGTCACACATGCAAATCGAAAATAAGCCGTGGAGACAGAGATGCGGCCGAGTCCCGCTCGGCTGGAGGCCAGTCTGAGCGGCTCGCTTCACCTCACTGGCCCCCCTCTCTCTGCTCTCTCTACCCGTGAAGCAGTGCTGCTGCACCCGGCCACAGTGCACAGCCGACTTGGCGAGGTGAACGCGAGCATTGTGTCCAGTATAACCATTCCCCGACCTGCCTTTTCCATTCCACATCAGCGCTGGTGCCTCAGCCTGTCAGTCATGTTGTAACGTAGATACAGGAGAGACTATTTGTTTCGTATTGCAAATAGAACGACAGACATAATAATAAAAATGCATCGGACTCACAAGTGTGCAAGGATTTCTGTGCGTGACGATATTTTTTCGGATGGCAGATAAAAATACGCATACCAAACTTCGGACTGTGTGTAAACTCCGCCTGATATTCAGACTGAAGATCGTTACTGTAACTCATAAACTCATTTCCCCTCTACTCAAGAGGACTGGTCTGGAGCCAGTCTATAAACTCCTTGTCCATGGATCATTTTGATGTTCTGTTGCACCTGTTTTCTTTTGGAAAAGTAAATGCATGATAGCTGTGGGATATAGGCTATTGGATTTAATTTAATTTTTGTATTCATTGTATTTGCACAAAAAAGCTCTGTCCAGTAGCCTAACCTGGAACACTTTTATTTTGAGATGTGTTTGAGTGAGATGGTCCTACTTCATGCAAATGATAAGATAAGATTATTTGGATCCCCATTAGATGTAAGAATTGTTCTATGAATCTTAATTTTCAAACAAAGTTACAAAAACGTTTGTGTAAGCTGTCAATTGTTGTTTTTAGAAAAAAAATCGGAATCGGCAAAAATCGGTATCGGCAAGTCAGACTATTCAAAAATCGGAAATCGGAATCGGCCAAGAAAATGGCAATCGGTGCATCCCTAGTTATAGTTGATTGAGCGGTTTCATATAAAACTAAACGTTACGTTTCGGTTTTATGATAAACTGTGACTTTCTTGACATGCAAAGTTATCTTTCAAATTGACAAAATTGACATGTGGACTTGATGGCGCAATTCAAACGGGATAAAAAAAATGTATGGTCTCTCGCCGTTCACTAGGGCTGTGAATCTTCACTGGCCTCACGATTCGATTCGATTACGATTCAGGGGGCTACGATTCGATTCAATTACGATTATCGATGCATCTTAAATCGATGCATCACTTTTTTCCGCAATACATGATTTATTTTTTCTCACTTTCTTTTTTCTCACTGTGTGGCTACTTTTAAAATAAAAGTGCATTTGGAATTGCATTGTATTATGATCCATAATTAAAATAAACAACTGCATGTACTTCCATTATATTTTATTTTATTTTATATATATATGTATTTTTTTAAATAATCGATTTTTGACATTTGTGAATCGATGCAGAATCGTGCACGTCCGCATCGCGATGCATCTTATAATCGATTCTTTTTGACACCCCTACCGTTCACCACCATTCATATTTTTGTCGCGGCTGGTTCGTACCTGAAGCATGAAGTAGGCGGTCACTTTCGATCTCTACAATCTGTCAATCAAACTGTTCAGTGTACGATGGAAGTTAGATGGAAGAAACGTAACTGAAGATGCCCGAAGATACGTTGACAGCAGTCTTACCTTTTTAAAGCAAATACCGATCACATTTTTTTTTTCACATTGCCTCCACTTGCTACCAAAACATTCTAGAAACTGTATATAAGAGCCTAGTGGAAAGTATTTTATCTTTGAATATGATTATGTGGTATGGCAATCTGAACATTAAATGGAGAAACAAGCTGCAGAGAATAGTGAACATGGCCTCCAAGATCCTAGGGAAGCCACAGAAGCAGCTAATGGCTCATTTCCACCACATTTTACTGCCCTGCACAGCTCGTCACCACTCGGCTCTATTCGTTTCGGCCCGATGGACGTTTCGCTTCCATCGCGGGTCATCTGCCCCCACCCACCCCCGCCCACAGCTGGTCGTCATAGCGACCGCATATCTGTCCTTCGCTTATAGCCGAAGTAGGCTATAACATAACGTTACAATTAAATCCATCCACATAACTTTTAAACTGTTTATGAAATACTGGTGCCTCTAAATGACCTACAGTGTACATGGGCAAATGTGACAATCGGCCAGGAGAATGGATATCACTTTGTAGTTAGTCAAACTCACAGGCATGCGGGGACGGGAGAGGCGCAACAGAGTGAAGCCTGTACCCCGCGGCCTCTCACCAGGCAAGACCGCGGCTTCACCAAACACCCGCTGCGGCCTAGCGGAGCGCTGCAGACTGCACTCAGCTACAGAGCTTGCAGCAGACTTTTTTCTCTCTCAGACAATTGAACACCCGCCACGATTTTATTTCAACGGAGGCGAAGGCAGCAACACAAAAGACTGATGGAAATATACATAACAGAAGAGAAGGTAATCCCACTAAACTGGTATGCAGCCGCCAGCATTGCATTGACAGTCAGTAGACAGAGTAAACACGATTCTGCCTGACCAATCAGTCGTCAACAATGTTTTCACGTCACCGTATGAACCCGGGTTCACAGAATAGAACCACGATGAGGCAGGTACTAAAAGTAGCATGACTCGACCCCAATACAACCCGGGCTGGGATAGTTTTTAGTAGTGGAATGAGACCATTTATCGAGTCGAGCGGAGCGGGATCGCGCTACTACCTGCGGTGGAAATGGGCCATAAGTAGTCTGTACGATGAAATAATTAGAAGTAAAGCTGAGAGGATCATTAAGGACCCCTCTCATCCACTGTTCAGTGAATTTGAACTTTGACCCTCAGGGAAGCGTTACAGACTATCGATGGCAAAGAGAAACATCTATAAGAAGTCCTTTGTCCCAGATGCTGTCATGGCAATAAATAAAACTAGGATGCGGTAGATTCTGCTTAGGGTGGTGCTTTCATTTCTTTCTTTGCGGAGGTTTTTTGTACAGGTCTTTTCCTGAATTGTTTTTGAATTGGACAGGTCGTAGACCTATGATTTGTAATTTTGACCTGTATTGTGAGGTGTAGCCTACTGCTGTGCATCGGTGTGCATGAATGTGTGTTTATGAAGATGAAGAATATTAAGCTGTTAGGCATTAACCATTGAAGCTTTAGGTCTCAAAGTTTTGAGATTTTCTTGTATTTTGTATTTTATTTTCTCCCCCTATGCAATGTTAATTAACCATAAATCTGCTCGCTGAGTTGCATTTGTTGTGCGGTGACATCAACCGCTTGGATGTTCTGTCTGTGTGAGGAGGCAATGGGAGGCGGTGGTAGATGGGGATGTCACGATACTAGAATTTCTACTTCGATACCGATACATCCCCGGGAAAATATCGATACTCAATATCATTTTCGATACCACGTGATGACGACACGTCAAAAACAAAGTTAGAGAGAGGGATGGACAGACTAGGGCTGTCACTTTTTCCCAAAATAAAGTTCGAGCGAACTTCGAATTGCCCGCAAAATGTTGCCCGCAAAAAGTTTTTTGGTTAATAAAAATAAAAATAAATCAGGCCAGGCCAGGCCACCGGGCATCGGCCCGACGTGCCCGATTATGCAGTCCGCGCCTGTCGATTACATCGTATAAATATATATAATATAATATAAAATATTAAAAGAATATTAAAAAAAAATCCTCAGCTGTCCTCATGGTCCAGTCAGTCAGCTCCTCTCCGCTGCTGTGTTAGCTTAGATGCTCACAGTCACAACACTGCCTCACAAACTTGGCTGCATCCAACTCCAGACAACTTTTCAGACCCTGGAGACAATCTTTCTCAGAAGAGACTAACGCGACAAATCTGGAGACTTTTTCTGACATGGGATTAACATTACCAGCAAGCAGCAGTTGATTAATTTTGGTTAATTAAATTATTATTATTATTATTTTTTTAATAAAAATAAATAATTCAAACAGGTCAATTACGTTCGAAACATGCCCCCCCTCCCCCACATTCGAAGTTAAATTCGAATTTCGAATAAAAAGTGACAGCCCTAGGACATATGCACACTTCTCCATAATCTAGGTCCGATAAAACTAATTAAAAACTTGACACTGACAGCAGATTGCCCATCGTTTAGTGTGTTGAGTGATTTTTCATTCAAATGAAAGCACTGCTGGTATCGAAACTGTTGCAAATGAGTATTGTATCCCTTTCAATTTTTTAGTATTGTTACTTATCGACACTATCAATACCCATTGCAAATGGGTATTGTATCGTTTCAAAATTTCAGTATTGATACTTTTCGATAGTATCGATACTTTTGACAACCCTAGTGCTAGATAAGTTTGCTCTGCTGAAAATGACAGACTGTCTTTTCCCTGATTGTCTGTGTCTGTGTTTCCTCAGCTTGCTGTCCTAGACTTGCACTCAGGGGACGTACAAGGCGGAGGCACTGGTCGTAAGTAGTCAAATATCAACTCTCATTTACAGGCTATTATAGAGCACCGCAGGGGATGACGTATTTTTGTGTAGTCGGAAGGCGGAAGTCCCGGACTTCCTGGATCTTAGGGGGGAAAGTCAATGGACTTCCTGCATCTTAGGGGGGAAAGTCAATGGACTTCCTGGATCTTAGGGGGGAAAGTCAATGGACTTCCTGGATCTTAGGGGGGAAAGTCAATGGACTTCCTGGATCTTAGGGGGGAAAGTCAATGGACTTCCTGGATCTTAGGGGGGAAAGTCAATGGGGATTTCACTTGAATGCATAAAATAAGGTTAACAAAAGTTTGTGGGAGTGGTAATTTGGGTTCAGCAGGATAATCTTCACCAACCTCAATCACTTCTATGTCGGGATGCACACAATTAATCGAAGCTCGATTGCTCGCTCGTTAAGGATTCACTCGAGCATGTGAAAATGTACTCGATCAAAACGACAACAAAAGCAACGTGCATTCTGTCGGTAGAACGGTGTTTTCAAATCATTTTTCAATGATCCTCCAGAGGGCGCAATGATATCACTGTAACAGACTGTTCGGTGTTTGGTATGCGAGGCTCTGTGTTTGTCCCCTCAAGAGTTGCCGTAGAACAGGATGTGTATGGGGAACGAGAGTGAAGCTTCCGTTGTTGACGCGCGTACTAGCTGTCTGAGAATAAATGTGGAAGCGTGTTAAAACGTTACAGCCCGACTCTCTCGTTTATTGTTTTATTAACAAAGTGTAAGTAATAGGCGGACCCGAACACTCGTCTACATCACTATAGCCCTTTTCAGACAAGCCATAAGATGCTCTGTCACTTGAACAGTGTTCATTCGGATAAATTGGCTGGCTCCTCTTCCTCAAACCTGGAGCAACCCACCATCAACTCAAAGAGGAAGAGTTGCGATGCGCGGCGAGCAGAAAAAGTAACCCAATCGATCTGCAGGGTTATAGAAAAAGACACGATGCCCAGGGCCCGAAATTAACTTTTTGACCCACCGGCCAGTGGCGGGTAGATGGAAAAAATCTACCCGCCAAGCATATTTCTTACCGGCCAAAAAAGAAAACGCATTTTTGTGTCACATATATCTATATATATACATTTTATTCAATACATTTCAAGTAGATAAGGTATTACGTTGAAGAATACACACTTAAATAAGAGGCCAGAGTAAAATTTGAAGCATATTATTTTAATATATTGATTGATGATTGATTAATCAATACATGTCAAGTCAATCTTATCAATACATGTCAAGTCAATCTTATCAATACATGTCAAGTCAATCTTGAGCTTAAATTGTAACCTAATGTTAAACATCATCAGACTCCTCACTTGAAGGTTTTGTAAACATAATTTAAGAGCTGTGACCCACGGTGAGCAGAAAAAATAAACAATCTGCGGTAAGTGAGACCCTGTTGGACCTAGGCAGTAGGGCTGGGACGGATCAGAAAACCCACGGATCGGATCGCGTGACGGATTTTGAGCCACGGATCACGGATTTTTCGGATCAGCAAAAAAAAAATATATAGGCTATATCAGATTTTTTCTCTCAAAATTTGATTTTCGATTTGAATTTTTAATACTATTATACTTCTCTAACCATTTGTTGCCCTGCACAGCTCAACATTTTTTTTTCCCCTCATGACACAATTTATGCTTTTACTCTGAAGGCAACTTCCTGTTTTAGGTGGCACTGCGCCTAACTTCCTGCCTGTTGCTTGCTAACGTAGTCACATGACACGGGTACAGACCAGACCGGGTGAGTCTGGAAACATAACGTTGATGCTACGTTATGCTACTCGGTGGCCCCACGTGTTGTTTTGTTGTTATGTGTCCAAGGCAACATTTCACCGTCCGGTGATATGTGTTCGTGAAACGTGTGCGCGCGTGTGTGTGCGTGTTGTGGCTCTCGCTATGTTGTGCAGCGCGCAACATGCTGCTCGCATTCCTGTGCTTTTTCAGAGGTGTTGAAATAAGTTTGTGTGACGCTGTCTTTAGTAGCCACTAGCCACAGCCTTCAGAGAGACTTTACAGCGAAGGGATGAGGAAGCTCACTTGTGCATGCCATGATGATGCCTGTCTGTGTCTGGCTGCGCTGCAGGCGTTCTCATACACTAACGTTAAACGTTAAATGAAACGAAGGGGGGGGGGGGGGGGGGGCGGGGTCCGCCCACAACGTTCCGAACCGTGTGCCGAACCGTGGGGGCTGATCCGTACGGGTCACGGATTATCCGTGATCCGTCCCAGCCCTACTAGGCAGCGGCCGCGGTGTGGATTCTGGGCAAATGTTGACATGTCTAAAAGTTATGCCTCTACATTTTTATATGTTTCATAGCATAGGCTATGCTATGCAATGCCGTGAGAAATATACAATATGTTGCTGCTGTATAAATAAAGGTTTTATTGATGAAAAAACGCATTTGGTATTGTTTGGACAAGTTTGTATTTTGAATTACAATTAATCGATTGATTGATCGTTTACATCAGGGGTCAGCAACCTATGGCCCGGGTGCCACCTCTGGCACGCGAAGGGTTAACCGCTGGCACGGCAGCGCACAGCAGCAATAACTGCGCAATTGAGATTTTTTGTAGAAATGTTGAAGTGCCCTGCTGTCAAATGACCTACTTCACAGCCATTTGCAATTGTGCGGCATGTTACTTAGGATATTTAGGGTAGTGACTCACTCTCTGCCTCTGATTGGTTGCCTTCCATGGAAGCAGCAGAGCAATGCCACTATCTTACTTGATTGCTCGGCTGCTGCCATAGAAGGCGACCAATCGGAGGCAGAGAGTGGGTCACTACCGTAAATATCCTATATACATGGCTCTGGGCACTTTGGGCAGCAGAAAGCAGACGAAAAATGCCAGCGCCGAAGACAGAGAAGGACCGTGCTGTGTATATTGTATAGTGCTTTACTTCAATGTCCTGACTTTGGAAGGAATAACGTTACATTTTGATGTGCGAGTCATTCATGTTGGTGTGGCACACTGATTGACAAGCAAAATTGAAAATGGCACTTCATATCAAAAAGGTTGCCGACCCCTGGTTTACATGATCAATGATCGATTGTGGAATTTGTGGAAAATGTGAATCCCTACTTCTATGCCTTTTTGAAACATTTTCTAAGTTAAAAGAAAACGCATTTACGTTTCAGCGAACACGTTGGAAATAAGTGCTTGCACTTTTACATGTTTATCCCTTGGATTTTGTTGTCTTTTATATCCATAATAAATCGAATCAAATTCAAAAATCCTAAAAGCGATTGACGTTTATGAAGATTATCCTGCTGAACCCAAATTACCGCTCCCATAATCTTTTGTTAACCACAGACTTGTGCTGCGCTATTAATCTAATCGCAATCGCGATGTCAGCACTAGAGATGTCAGCACTAGAGATGTCAGCACTAGAGATGTCAGCACTAGATATGTCAGCACTAGAGATGTCAGCACTAGAGATGTCAGCACTAGAGATGTCAGCACTAGAGATGTCAGCACTAGAGATGTCAGCACTAGAGATGTCAGCACTAGAGATGTCAGCACTAGAGATGTCAGCACTAGAGATGTCAGCACTAGGGATGTCAGCACTAGAGATGTCAGCACTAGAGATGTCAGCACTAGAGATGTCAGCACTAGAGATGTCAGCACTAGAGATGTCAGCACTAGAGATGTCAGCACTAGAGATGTCAGCACTAGGGATGTCAGCACTAGAGATGTCAGCACTAGAGATGTCAGCACTAGATATGTCAGCACTAGAGATGTCAGCACTAGAGATGTCAGCACTAGAGATGTCAGCACTAGAGATGTCAGCACTAGAGATGTCAGCACTAGGGATGTCAGCACTAGGGATGTCAGCACTAGAGATGTCAGCACTAGAGATGTCAGCACTAGGGATGTCAGCACTAGAGATGTCAGCACTAGATATGTCAGCACTAGGGATGTCAGCACTAGGGATGTCAGCACTAGAGATGTCAGCACTAGAGATGTCAGCACTAGGGATGTCAGCACTAGGGATGTCAGCACTAGGGATGTCAGCACTAGAGATGTCAGCACTAGAGATGTCAGCACTAGAGATGTCAGCACTAGAGATGTCAGCACTAGGGATGTCAGCACTAGGGATGTCAGCACTAGAGATGTCAGCACTAGAGATGTCAGCACTAGAGATGTCAGCACTAGAGATGTCAGCACTAGGGATGTCAGCACTAGGGATGTCAGCACTAGAGATGTCAGCACTAGAGATGTCAGCACTAGAGATGTCAGCACTAGGGATGTCAGCACTAGGGATGTCAGCACTAGAGATGTCAGCACTAGGGATGTCAGCACTAGGGATGTCAGCACTAGAGATGTCAGCACTAGGGATGTCAGCACTAGAGATGTCAGCACTAGGGATGTCAGCACTAGGGATGTCAGCACTAGAGATGTCAGCACTAGGGATGTCAGCACTAGGGATGTCAGCACTAGAGATGTCAGCACTAGAGATGTCAGCACTAGAGATGTCAGCACTAGAGATGTCAGCACTAGAGATGTCGCGCAGCCGGACACACAGAGAGCATAATAGCCTAGCCACCTACAGCGCTCGTCGCAGATAAAGAGGGAGAAGGGTGGAGAGAGAAGCAAACTATTTTTTGCAGATCTCAAAAGCAGGTAAACCACTGTTGAATTAGGGAGAATGTCAGAATGATGTCAGAAGGAGGAGAGAGCAATGAGCGCTTCGTCAGTGCGCCCTGCAGCCTGGAGGCTTGGGGCGGCTGGGTGTCGTGATGTGCTCTTCAAAGTGGAAATTCGTTCAATTAGCAACACGTTTCGTTCTGAGCTTTTAAAATTGGTTTCTGCTGGTTTTATTAGACTGTTTCCGACACCTGCAATAAGATAATTCATTTGAGAATTGTGAGCGTGAGTATGGGTTTTTTCCTCCGTATTTCCCCCGTCTGCGATGCGTGCAGCTCCTATCATAGCCTATCATCACAGCCTATCGGAGGAATGTTTTTGTTTAGTGTGCTGGAGGATTCAACGTAGGGGTGGGCGATATGGCAAAAATATCATATCACGATTTTTTCAGGCAGGATCACGATCCACGATCTTATCACAATTCTTTTTCATATTGGTTTTTAAGACTATTTTGCAAGTTACTGAACAGTACAAGTACAACCAAACTAATTCCAGGGTTCGTACGGCCATGAGAAACCCAGAAAACTCATGGAAATGTAAACTACAATTTGTTTTATAAATATTTTCATGTCATTAATTTACGCTGAGTTTCCAATAATTCATGTGCTAAAAAAGAATGTTCACAAGCATGCAAACACTATCTATCTATCTATCTATCTATCTATCTATCTATCTATCTATCTATCTATCTATCTATCTATCTATCCATCCATCTATGTCTTGGTTCACTGTTATTTATACAGTAGGTTTGGGCGAAGGGACGAATATATTGGCTATCTGCGATTGAGTTGCGTGATTGTCATTTGTCAATTTGCTAATTTAATGGAGAGAGAGAGAGACCGACAGACAGAGCGTGGGGACAGAGCAGAGACATGCGGCTCAACACACACACACACACACACACACACACACACACACACACACACACACACACACACACACACACACAGCGTTGAGCAGTGAGAGAGAGGCGGGGGGGAAAGAAAATAAGGTGGAGCAGAAACGCGCTCTCCTGAGAATACGAGGCAGCAGGATGAGGGCAGATTAGGAGCAAATATGCGTCCTCGCATTTAAAATAACTGCCAAGTCCGACTGAAGCAAATGAAACTCAAACTATCAAAAAGAGCAGCCGAGGGAGGTACGGTGGTGCAGTGGTAAGCACTATCGCCTCACAGCTCGAAGGTTGTGGGTTCGATTCCCACCTGGGCCGATGTGAACACTGAAGGAATGCGTGCCCGTCCGCATGTCCTCGAGTGCCCACCACCTGGGTGGGGTTGGCAAAAGGGCCTTTCTGTGTGGAGTTTGCATGTTCTCCCCGTGCCTCCCGGGGGTCTCCTTCATATAGGAACCCCCTTCACAAAAACATGCAACATCCTGGTTGCTTATATGGTTCCTCCTCTGATCGTTAAGGGCGCCTGTTCAGAGGGAGGGGAACTGGTTGGAATAGCGTGAACCTCCCACGTGTTATGTCCTACTGGTGAAGCTTCCTCGGGCAGGTGAAAAGAAGCGGCTGACTTGACTGCCCATGTCTCGGAGGATGCATGGAATCAGTCTTGGCCCTCCCCAGATCGGCAGAGGATGGAGTAGCAACCAGGATTGAGTAATTCAAATGAGCACTAAACGGGGGATAAAAATGGGATAAAAAAATCGGGAACAAAAAAAAAAAAGAGCAGCCGAGATTCAGACACTTTTTGCGCGAGTTCCGCTCTATCTGCCCGTTTGTCTCTCTGCCAGTGCCCGCATGTCTGTTTAGTGTGCGTGTGTGTGTGTGTTAACGCTGTTCATTGTAACGAGCAGAGCGTGTGTTTAGGCTATTGTCTGGCTCCGCCCCCAAATTAATTAATGCTATTTTTAACATCGCTGGGATGACGGGAGGTCCTTGTCAAGGAAAGCCCTGGTTAAGTGTCTGTGTGTGTGTGTGTGTGTGTGTGTCAAACCAACTACCCCTCCGCTCCGTGTTGTCATGCTGCTGCACTTTGCAAAGTGCAAAGGGGGAGGGGAGGAAAACTTGGGAAGCGTCTTTCACACATAGAAATGCAACTGAACTGATAGAACGTGCAGTGCATGTAGCGCGATTCTAACGATCTGTCTGGAAAGGCAGATCGTGGAGCCATTCTGATCGTGAACGATCTAAGATCGTCATATCGCCCACCCCTAATTCAACTTGTCTTTTCGTTTTGTTAATGTGTTTTTTTCTGCTTGTAGATGTAAAAATAAACGCTTTCTAATGGAAATAATAAAGCATTTGTTGTGGTAATGGTTTAATGGGGCACAGACAGTCAAATAGCGCATTTTAATCTTCTCAGTTAACCGACCAATTGTCGGCCAATGAGGGTCGGTTGTCGGTCAAGAAGATTTTTCATTTTCGACATCCCTAGTCAGCACTAACTAACTTTGCAGTCTGAGTAGGGCTGCACAATTAATCGTATTTTCATCGTCATCGCAATATGAACATGTGCAATAAACACATCGCAAAGACGGCCCTGAAACGCAATGAATAACAAAAAGTGGTTTTATTTACATGCCTCATGCATTCCCACTCAGCATCTGATCATTTTGTCTTGTGTTGTAAATCCAGCGTACACCTTTCCCTTGCAACAGTGCGCTCCGCCCCCCCGCCAAAGCCCAAACACGCTGTGTGTAGTTTCAGCTAGTCAGTGTGTATTTCATTTCTTTATTCAGTGGGCATAGGCTATGTTTGGGGTCTATGTTAGCATTATGAAAGCAGAAAGACATAGGAACTGTATAGCTAATATGCGTACTTTAATATTTGTTTATTTATCGCAAGTCGTATCATCGCTATATTGAACAATGTTATCGCACATCACAAATTGTCCTCATATTGTGCAGGCCCAAGTCTGAGCCATCTTCTATGTGCTGTAACACAGTTGCAGTTTCTATTTTTCTGGCGTTTCTTTTTTACATGTTTGGGACAGGCAAATGTCTCAAAATGTTTAATTCTTTTGAAAGATAATTTTATTTCAAATTGTTTTATTTATTTCGTTTTAATATATTTTAAATTGTAATATATTGAATGTATTTTAGTCTGTGATACGTGAAACCGTGGTATTTTTGTCCAAGGTTATCATACCATCAAAAGCTCATGCCGGCACATCCCTAGGTACTATATAGGTATAGGTATTATACCGCAATCGCAAATTGCAATATTGTAAACCATAATCGCTAATCGCACCTTTCCCCCAAATCGTGCAGCACTACCACACACCTTATTTTATGTATTTAAGTGAAATCGCCATTTAAAAACCCCATTGACGTTTCCCCGTAAGATCCAGGAAGTCCGGGACTTCCCCGCCTTCCGACTACAAAAATACATCATCCCTGCGGTTCTCTATTGAATGGAATTGTGTGAGGTATTCTCTTGCACGTTATGATTTTTTTTCCCCTTCATTGTGATGCACGTTCACAATGACATAGTAAGGGTGTATTCACACCTGTAGGTCGTTTGCTTTGTTCCGATTCAGGTACTTAATTGATACAATTGTTGCATTTGTGCCTTGGTTCGTTTGTGTTCACACAGCCACAAATGAAACGGTCCAAATAGTATTGTCAAACTTCCTGGATTGGCCAGCAGAGACTCTGATAGGCTAATAGCCTCTCGGGATGGACAAAATAATTCCCAGAGATTTTCCTATATGATTATAAAAATGCGTTTTGTTAGACCTACATTTTAGGCTATGTCGGGCGTCCGCCGTGCGAAGAGAGAGAGAGAGAGAGAGAGAGAAAGAAAGAAAGAAAGAGGGAGGGATCGGGAGAGAGAGAGAGGGAGAAAGTTCTTTATTTATTTATTAATGTATGCTATGTAGCCTATGTAAGCCTATGTATTTATTTAGCCTATTTAGGCTATTGGGAATTTGGAGATAGAAGATCAAAGACCCTCGCAAATTCTGCTATTAGGCTACTATCACGGAGATGAGGATTAGCCGAGACATAGGCTATATGAACACCTGTCCTGTCAGGAATAAAATATTAATAAATAATTTAATAATAACGGACATTTCGAGGAAGACATACAATCAGTCTGATTGTCTGATTGAACCAGACAATCTTATCACAAAGAAGGCTGGCTCTGATTACCACGATTTGTTTTCATTTATTGAATGGAGACCAGAGAGAGCGAGAGAGAGGGCGGTGTGCTGCGCAGCACACCGCACGCAAAATCCGTAGAGATTCAACACATTAACGTTGCTTCCCATGGTCCGAGGTAAGTTGATTGAGTTCAAACTGCTGATGTGATGATCCAAAAATCCCCCAAAGTTTATCGATGCAAGTCACAAGTCGCCAAAACAGGATCTGAAAGATGTTGTTTTTAGATAAAAATGTTCGTTCTTCAGGCCATTACGCACAGCGCAGCTGACTACGGCAGCTGGTTTATCCAAAAATGCGCACCGTTTACTGCTGTTGTGGCGGATCGAGGTCGGCTCACGTTCTCACCACAAACGAACCGCACCAGAGTTCGTTTAAAGCGGACCGAGACCACCCTTTCTTGGCGATCTCGGTCCGCTTGTTTTGTCCCGCATCCGAGTGCGATTGCTGTGTTCACACTCCCCCAAACGAACCGCACCAAGGGGGAAAATGCTCTCCGTTTCGGAACAACTGCTCCAAACGAGATAGGTGTGAATACACCCTAAGAGGTGGCCATGACAAGGAGAACACATGATGTTGTTGACCAATTGGGATAGTCTAAGTCTACACGTAGTATGTGGCATCTTTCACAACAAAATCAGAAAAAGGCTTGTTTTGCTATTAAATAGATTTTTAAATTTTTAAATTAAAATTGGTCACAAATCCAATGTGTGAAAGGTGCAGGTAGGCCGCACTCTAAAGGACAATACTGACCATACAATAGACTCAGCCTCTGTCACTCTCTGCAGGGCGATACATTCCTCCACATTTACGGAACAACGAGCCTTCCAAAAATGGTGAGTAGGATCAAGTTAGGGAAACAAAAGTGTCTGCATTATTGACGGAGACCACATCTCGACACAGGGGGGCACTGTTGGGCTAAATGTTGAAAACAACTAAGCTGATCAGATAGGTGCCAGTTTGAATTCAACTAATTCAATTCCCGGGAATGGGAAATCTGAGCGGGGGAAGTGAATGAAAGATGCTTCCCCTCCCTCAAACAAATATTGTCAAAGTGCCCTTGAGCAAGGCAGTTGCTCAGCTCCCGTGTGAGTGTGTGGGGGGGTGGGGACCGTCACTGTAAATGAGTCTGGATGAGCTAATGTGCTGTAGAAAGTTGCTTCCCTTGGGTGTGCAGGAAGGTAATGTTTTGTCTTGTCTCTGGTTCAGGAGGGAATGCGTTTGCTGCCGGTCGCCCGGGCGCCTACACCATGGCTCCTCCCCCAGCCACCTGTAAGTTCCTCCCTGCACCTTTCTTTCACCCAACCACTGATTTAGTTTTGCAGTGTTGTCTCCACGCAAAAGCAACTGAGAAGCACTGCCGGCAATTAGGGCTGTTGGAACAAATCGTCGGTATTCGAATATGATCAGATTTACATAAATATGATTTGATATTAATATCGCTTGCCAGACTATCTCCCTGCACTGGTAGACAATAGGAGCATTCAAGTAGCCCAATTCAACCCTTATGGCACAAGTGAATCGCATTGGCATTCAACAAACATGATAACAAAATTAGCTAATTCATCTGCATTAAGTGGCCGCTATTAACTTTGCGCATATTAATTAATTACTCCCGGAATAACTCTCATGCATGTGGAGGATCCCGTCAATATCCAATGAAAAACTATGAGGCAAAAGCAGTCAAATAGCGAAGTCATTCTTCATACACATTTATTTCTGATACCAACGCACACGTGAATAATAGAGGGAGGAGTGGAAGACTCAATTACATCAAAGACAACTACAAGCTAAAAGTTTGATGACAGTTGTCAAGTCGGCCAGAATAGAAGGGAAAACTTTCAAAATAAAATTACCATTGCAACTTTTTTTGTGTGTGATCCGAAATACCCCAAGTACCAAAGAGGAAATGGAGAAAACATTTGCACAGAAACCTGTTTCAAATGAACATAATGTGCCTTCAAAAAGTCAATTTTAACCCGCAGTGAATCATGCAGTAATACATTAGCGCCTTTTGAAAATAAAATCGTCTAGCTTCCGTTTGCTGGGTTCAGTTGGACTCTGTAACATCAGAAAAATGATCAGTGAAAAAAAGATCACCTTGACCACGGATGGATGTGACAGTCACCGCACACTTCATAAACGAGTTTAACTCATTCAGTGCCAGCCACTTTTGGAGAACGGATGCTCCCAGTGCCAGAGTTTTCAGAGCGTTTTCAGTGATTTCTCGAGGCCCACAGAATATTGTGTGATATTACTATGTAAACACCGAACACGCACAAGAACGAGCTGGCTCTATTGTATCATCAGCAAAAAAAAGTTTATTGATACCATTTTCCGTTCTTTAGTTATGAGCCGGAGAAGATAGGTTGTTTTCAGCGTTTTCAGGCTTTTCAAATTATTAGCTGAGATAATCCGCCTTTTGTGAAATGCAGCATTTCAAGCACATTCACTGAGTCTGAAGATAATATTTTCTGATGTAGTGACGTAGTTGTTGTGTGATGCCCTGCGTGCACCACCCCCCTCCCCCCCTCCCCCCGTAAACTCCTCCCCACACTGCACACAGCCTCACGCAACCATTATATTTTCGGAGTGCTGCGTTTGTGTGCTGCTGTCGGCTCTCAGCGCCACAGCAGGGAAGAGCCAACCCGGATTGCTGAATGGTTTGGCGTCAGGGGCTGCTTTCCTGTCTGCTAATCGGGTGGAGAAACTATACAGACAGACAGACAGACAGACAGGGACAGAGGGGCTCAGTTGTGAGCGCGGATTGACTCCTGTTCGGAGCCAATGTCAGCTCCCGCGACAGAGCAAATGGCTCTGGGAGCATGCATCGGGTTGTCTTTGATCCACGGCTTTTAGGCTGTTTCTCGGACCTGTCTCTAATCTGGACTGCACCGAGGAAGCACTGTCGCCACCTAATGAGTCCGTAAAATAGGTTATACACCTCCAATAGCTACTATAGTTGTACAGGAGCTGCGGAAGGCTTTGATCGACGTCCCACCGTCAAAAAACGCATTGGACGTCGAAGGACGTCCGTGGCATTCTACGTCACTATTTAATTGGACGTCGAAGGACGTCCATGGCATTCAATGAGTTAATAGTAAGTTTAATATAATAATCTTCTCATGTAATGTCACTAGTGCAGTGCCCGTTCCCCCCATGCACCACCCTGTGGGCACTTCCCACCACACTGCACTCCGTCCCCCTAAGCGCACTGCCCAAGTTTGAAGTCGATCCAACAAACGGTTCTCGAAAAATGCGAAGGACAGACATACAGAAGTCGATCGGAAGGACAGTCCTGGAAATGCGTGAAAGCTGTGATCTTGAGTCAAGTCAACTTTATTTGTATAGAGGGTATGCACGTGATGTCACAGAGGCAGAAGTCACTGTGGGGTCATGCCCACTGAGTCACAGCAAGACTGAGCTTGAATGCAGTAATCAGCCTAGATAACTGACACCTGCTGCTCAGGGAGGAATTTGACACTCATTTTGACACTCATTCCCGATTGAGGGGGCGTGTTCCAGTGGGTGTGCATACCCTCTATAGCCCTAATTCACAAGCATGTCTCAGAGGACTTCACAGAGAATATGTCTAGCTAAATCTAGCTGACACAACAATAGCAATTACAGTTGAATTACACAAAGTTTACCACTGGCATTTCTCGGGTTCCCAGCAACACACCCGCCAAGTTTGAAATCGATCGGATGAATGGTTCTTGAGATAAACTACTTTTTGTTGCCAGTAGGTGGTGCTGTGCCGAATTTGCACAACATTCATCACTGCTCTGTCGGATTCCCAGCAGCGCACTCCCCAAGTTTGACGTCGATCAGATGAATGGCTATCGAGATAAATGAAGTCAATCGGACGAATGTTTCTCGAGATAAACTGCTTTTTGTGTTGCCATTAGGTGGTGCTATGTCAAATTGCAAGAACGTCCTGCTAAGCGCACTCGCCAAGTTTGAAGTCGATCCGACAAACGGTGGTTCTGCCTGGCCCGGGAGGTCTAAGACAAACCACACCAATTTACTTACGATGAAGCTAGAAAAATCCAATGAGGTGACCTAAATTGACTGTTTTGAGTGATTTTAAATATAATAAATTCTGAAGAATAAGTGCCCATTATGTTTTCCAACCCCTGGCCTAACTTCTAACTGTGGGCATGTTGCGACGTTTGTATGAGCCAAATACCACGTGTGTGCGTTGTTATCAACTGTTATTGCTAACAATGGCTAGCCTGGCTAGAGCTAACCCTGGCTGGTATTCCGACTTATATATTAGCCTATCCGTTTATTGAGGTTGAAAACAATATACAGTATCATCATAGCAAATCAGTGACATCCAGAAATGGGGACTTGGATTTGAGAGTCATTCTTAACTCGTGCATACACAGTGACTTGAGAGTTGTCCTCAAAGACTTTAGACTTTACTTGAAATTTGGGACCTGTGAACAATCATTCTTTCTTCATTTGACGCATTAACATTAAGGGAATGTCTAATAATAATGTCAACTAATCAACGCTGATACTGTATTTGAATAGATAATGGAGTGAGGATAATACAGTACATGCTTTGAATTCAAGCTCTACCGCTAACAGTTATACACACCACACGGCTGTAGGTTAGTAATGAGAGCAATAAAACTAAATACTAACTAACTAACTCAAACTAAACTAATAAAACTGTCTGCAGACGTGAAGGGAAAGTGGATGAGAGATGTGTTTAAATCGAGATAACGGCAGCTTATAGTAGTAGCGCCAACGTAACGTTACTGTGACAGCTGCAACGCTATCAACAATGTGACCACTAGGGATTGGTACCGTTCACATTTGAACCGATACCGGTACGATACCGGTACCTGGAATTCGGTACGGTACCCAAAACGGTACCATTTTCGGTACTTTACACGCTCTAATAACAAAAAAATTACAGTTGTAAAAAAAAAAAAAGTCCAAACTTCTCAGAGAGAGCGGTCGGTATTCACTAAAGCCTTCATATCTCAGGCTCTGTAGCACATAGAAACATAAAATAAAAAGCATTTGAGAGCTTAACCCTTTGGCTTTTCGTATTATATTTGCTCTAATGTTCATTAAAAAAAAAAAAATCTTTAACCCCAAAAAATAAAAATAAAAAGATTCTAATGCATTTTAAGAAATGTTAATAAAGATTACGGCAAATGTAACCCTTCCAAATAAAAAGCCACGGGTTTAAGCTCTCAAATGCTTTTTATTTCATGTTGATAGCTACTATACAGGCTGAGGAAATACGTTCTGTTGAACCCTTGACAATTACTGCAGCAACGTTAGCGTTAACGCTAACACGTTAACGTTAGCGATCTCTGTTTTGCAGTCGTTGTGAAGACAGTGAAAAGCCCCGTTATCTAACAACCACAACGGCAGTGAAACAACTTATCCAGCTAATGCTAGCTAATTAAATAACGTTACCTGATGTTGTAGTCGATGCCTCTCTCAACGTTACAGCTGAGGAGGTGCTGCTAACGTTAGCTGCGGTGCGCTGCCTGCTTCATTCACCCTCAGCCTATCTACGGTAATACGTTACAGTCTTCAGCATTTAGCTACTGTAAATATATCTTGTGTTTGACCATGCTTCCTCAAGTTTGAGGTGTTTCCCTGGCCAGCTTTGCAATTCACATCACCCAGTGTTGTCTGAGTCTATCTTGGGAAAGTGTAGCCACATTTTGGGGTGGTCCCGTTTGTTGACGTTTCAGGTAGAGTGACGTACTGACGTAACGCGCTCTCGCGTGTTGCCTTAAGGTTCCGTCGGAATTTCTATTTTACCCACTCTCTTCTATTACTCAGATGCGTTCAAGTACCGAAATGAGGTACCGTTTAATGTCATGTGAACTGATACTCGGTAGTACCGCCCACTTTCGGTCGGTGCCTGTAAAAGTACCGCGTTCGGTACCCATCCCTAGTGACCACGCAACCGGAATGACGCGGATAGAAAGACACGTGGAAATGTAATTTTAGGCAATCGCAAATATTGATAAAGTTATGCGTTTGGTTGCAGAGATGACCCAGCTCTGCCTACTTAGCCTCAACGCGAGACTCAGTCATTCTTCCTTCTATCATCTCGGATGCGCGGCCCCTATAAATCCACTGCAAGTTCAGCTAAATGGCTGCACGCCATATACACGTTATCAATCACAATAAAACTGCACCCACCTCCGAGACAATGTTGTTATCCAAGATGTGGGTGCCATGGCATTCCCAAATAGTGCGTAGTTTCCAATACCGAGCCCATTCACATGCCGGAGCCGATGCTCAAAATTGTAAATGGACCATATCATAATTACATCGTCGGTGGCAACAATATATATGTTTGTACTTCCAGCGACGGGCGATATGGCGTTCTTTACGATGATGGTTGATTAAAGAAAAGACGTGATGTTGACTGATCTTTTCTATCTAGCATATAGCGTTAGCTCAACTCAAGCCCCTGTTTGGTAAATAGCGCTAGATTAGCTACCATGATACATGACCGAACAGGGCATCAGTCAATAATATCACACAATGTTGTCTTTAATCAGGTGGAAGCATTTTTCAATCAAAGGTGAAACGGCACAGATATTATGGTTATGAGGGACTTACCCTGGCCACACTTAAACGTTACCAACGTAAGCGATGTTTTTTCTCCCAGCATAGATCTGCAGAGGCAGAGACGGGGGATCATGCCTTCGCCATCCTGGGATTTTTTTTCCGCTTGCCGCAACGTTAGCCGGTTGTTTACTTGTTTAATTGTTGTTATTGAGTCTATTTCTGCAATAACTGCACTTTATGGCTGTTCACTCAACGAAAGTGGTCGAGGCGGTCAACAACGGAGGCAGCCATTAGGCGTTCCTGAGCGCAGTGTTTTTTATTTTATTTTTTAAATATTTTTCCCCGATTTTTTTTATCCAATAAAGAAAAAAGAAAAAAACATCGCATGGATGCATAACTGGGACGTATCCTCAGTGATGTACCCTGGGGTCATAGGATGTTTCGGGTCTCGCAACATCATACACCCTCGCCCAGGTGACCCAGCCGGGGCTGGCCAAGCCCCAACTTACGTCCCAGTAGCTACCCATGGTCAGCCCTATAGGGAGGGTCGAAGGTGGTCACGTGGTCAGGGCCACTCAATCCGCTGCTCCGGAACTACTCTGCTGGGACCATTTTTATCCCCCATTCCCCCATTAGTGCTAATTCAATTTATTTATCCTGGTTGCTACTACTCCACCCTCTGCCGATCTGGGGAGAGCCGAAACTGGCTCCATGCTTCCTCCGAGACATGGGCAGTTAGCCAGCCGCTTCTTTTCACCAGACAGAGGAGGCTTCACCGGTAGGACATAGCACGTGGGAGGTTCACGCTATTCCAACCAGTTCCCCTCCCTCTGAACAGGCGCCCTTAACGACTAGAGGAGGAACCACATTAGCAACCAGGATATTGCATGTTTTTTGGTGAAGGGGGTTCCTATATGAAGGAAACCCCCGGGAGGCACGGGGAGAACATGCAAACTCCACACAGAAAGGCCCTTTTGACGACCCCACCCGGGCGGTGGGCACACGAGGACATGCGGACGGGCACGCATTCCTTCAGCGTTCACAGCGTCCCAGGTGGGAATCGAACCCAGGACCTTCGAGTTGTGAGGCGACAGCGCTTACCACTCCACCACCGTACCCCCTGAGCGCAGTGTTGTGTCTTGGTCGCTCCGCCCACCTTCAGAGAGCTGTGGCTTTAGGTGCGTTCGATTTCTGTTCAGGCGGGAGGGGCAGAATCTAATAGAAATTAGTAAATTGTGAATGTTCTATTAATATTGAACTAAGAAAAACAGTGTTCTGCACTCCGTCAGGTCCCCATTGGCGCACTCTGCAAGTTTGAAGTCGATCGGACCAACCGTTTTCGAGATACGCGAAGGACGGAGAGACGGAAACAGACGCGTTAGTCAAGTCAAGTCAAGTCAAGTCAAGTCGAGTCAAGTGTATTTGTATAGCCCTAATTCACAAGCATGTCCCAGAGGGCTTCACAGAAAATATGTCTAGCTAATTCTAGCTGACACAACAGTAGCAAATTACAGAGAAATATAGAAAATATAGAAATATAGGACAGAATGGGTAAAGGTAAAGTCCCACTGATTGTCACACAATGTGTGAAATTTGTTCTCCGCATTTGACCCATCCCCTGGGGGAGCGGTGAGCGGCAGCGTGCGCCGCGCTCGGGAATCACATGGTGATCTAACCCCCCAATTCCAACCCTTTGATGCTGAGTGCCAAGCAGGGAGGCAAATGGGTCCCATTTTTATAGTCTTTGGTATGACTCGGCCGGGGATCGAACTCACAACCTCCCAGTCTCAGGGCGGACACTCAGACCACAAGGCCACTGAGCTGGGTGCCATGCTTTAGGGTAGAATGGGTGCCATGCTTTAGAATAGTAGGGGAATAGTGGGGGAGGAGATATCAGGAAAGGGAGGAGGTGGGGAGAGTGCAGGGCGAGTGGGAGAGGAGAGAGCAGAAAAGTGATGGGGTGGGGAGGGAATGGTAAATGTTGAGGAGGAGAGAAGGTGGGGACATTTTATTTCTTTAATTGGAAATTATGAAGTGAGGTTTAAAGCCAGAAATCTCAGCAGCTGGCCATGTAATCACTGAGTTACTGGACTAGACTTGATTTCTTAGCTATGGTATGCTTTATGAATCAGTAGCCAGCTAAGTATCGTTAGCTATATGAATCAGTAGATATATGAATCAGTAGCCAGCTAAGTATTGTTAGCTATATGAATCAGTAGCCAGCTAAGTATTGTTAGCTATATGAATCAGTAGCCAGCTAAGTATTGTTAGCTATATGAATCAGTAGCCAGCTAAGTATTGTTAGCTATATGAATCAGTAGCCAGCTAAGTATTGTTAGCTATATGAATCAGTAGCCAGCTAAGTATCGTTAGCTTTATGAATCAGTAGCCAGCTAAGTATCGTTAGCTATATGAATCAGTAGCCAGCTAAGTATTGTTAGCTATATGAATCAGTAGCCAGCTAAGTATTGTTAGCTTTATGAATCAGTAGCCAGCTAAGTATTGTTAGCTATATGAATCAGTAGCCAGCTAAGTATTGTTAGCTATATGAATCAGTAGCCAGCTAAGTATTGTTAGCTATATGAATCAGTAGCCAGCTAAGTATTGTTAGCTATATGAATCAGTAGCCAGCTAAGTATTGTTAGCTATATGAATCAGTAGCCAGCTAAGTATTGTTAGCTATATGAATCAGTAGCCAGCTAAGTATTGTTAGCTATATGAATCAGTAGCCAGCTAAGTATTGTTAGCTATATGAATCAGTAGCCAGCTAAGTATTGTTAGCTATATGAATCAGTAGCCAGCTAAGTATCGTTAGCTATATGAATCAGTAGCCAGCTAAGTATCGTTAGCTATATGAATCAGTAGCCAGCTAAGTATCGTTAGCTATATGAATCAGTAGCCAGCTAAGTATCGTTAGCTATATGAATCAGTAGCCAGCTAAGTATCGTTAGCTTTATGAATCAGTAGCCAGCTAAGTATCGTTAGCTATATGAATCAGTAGCCAGCTAAGTATTGTTAGCTATATGAATCAGTAGCCAGCTAAGTATTGTTAGCTTTATGAATCAGTAGCCAGCTAAGTATCGTTAGCTATATGAATCAGTAGCCAGCTAAGTATCGTTAGCTATATGAATCAGTAGCCAGCTAAGTATTGTTAGCTATATGAATCAGTAGCCAGCTAAGTATTGTTAGCTATATGAATCAGTAGCCAGCTAAGTATTGTTAGCTATATGAATCAGTAGCCAGCTAAGTATTGTTAGCTATATGAATCAGTAGCCAGCTAAGTATTGTTAGCTATATGAATCAGTAGCCAGCTAAGTATTGTTAGCTATATGAATCAGTAGCCAGCTAAGTATTGTTAGCTATATGAATCAGTAGCCAGCTAAGTATCGTTAGCTATATGAATCAGTAGCCAGCTAAGTATCATTGGCTAAATAGGTGAGCTTTTGTTTATGATCTTAAAGGTATGCTTTATGAATCCGTAGCTAACTAGGTGACTGGGACTAACTACGTACTGGGATATGGCTATCACTTTAATTGCTCATTGTTACTCGTCCTCTCCTCCTGTGCAGATGGCGTCAGTGGCTGGGACGGCGCACGCAACAACTTTGTTAACGGCTTCCACGATAACCGCATGAATGGAGGCAACTCGTTCAGCCGCGGCCCCCCCCGCATGGAGCGGGGGCGAGGAGTTGGCGGAGGAGGCGGTTACCGTGGCAACAGGGGCGGAGCCTACAACCCCATCAACCCAATGCAGCCGATGGGCTTCGGTGTTTACGAGAATAAACCAGGTGGGTTCCAGCAGCACCACATCTAAACTTAAATGGGGAAATCAATCGTGAAGCAGGATCTACGTTATTCCTACTTGCTTGGTTAATAGGGGATGCATTTCCCCCAACTAGAAACATTATTTGTTTGTTTGTTTATTTTAACTTGAATGTTTCATAAAAAGCCATCGTCTCCATCTGGTTCCTCCCCGATTCGACCTACTTCTTCTTTTTGGTGTTTTATGGCATTTGGCATCCTCAATGTTGCATTACCGCTAGGGCTGCACGATATTGGAAAAAACTGGCATTGTGATATTTCCCGCCCCTGCGATATATATTGCCATATGAAAAAATAGAGATTTTCACCAGATTACCAGAATAGCTCTATTTTAAAGAAAATAATACTTCTAGAATGATTGGGGTGATTTTGTAGAGGAGTCCATCTGATTTTGGAGGGGAAATTAGGTATTTTAATGTTTCTCAACCACCGGGCTGTGGCCTACTGGTAGGCCTCAGAGCGCCATCTATCAGGGTTCATACACATTTTGACCAATGGATTTCCATGACTTACATACATGAAAAAGTGAGTGAGTTATGACATTCTACTTTAAAATGTCACTAGCCTACACTTCACTTAGTGTACTGCAGCTTTTAAAGCCAGGGAAAGACAACATGTAGGCCGTATCACC
Source organism: Poromitra crassiceps (assembly GCF_964638095.1). NCBI lineage: Eukaryota > Metazoa > Chordata > Actinopteri > Beryciformes > Melamphaidae > Poromitra > Poromitra crassiceps. The sequence continues at coordinate 7,387,201 of NC_139625.1, forward strand.
ATATTACCATATCCAACATCTAAGACCATATAGTCTCATATCACAATATTGATATACAATTGATATATTGAGTGAATATTGAGTGCCAGAATCTACCTCCCAATGATTCTATTTGCAGAAAAACATTAGATTTCATTGATTATAATCACTGCTTTCAACTTTCGTTCTTCTAACGTTTCAATAAATCAACAATGAAACACCCCTGCCACTTTACGCACTTGGTCTGACGTCCCCGGAAACCCCCCCCCTCCCTCCTCTTCTGGATCCCTGCCGAGAGCTTGCTCTCTTCTTCTTCATCTTTGGTGTTTCATGCCAGCCGGCATAAAACACCTCACCTCCCCCTTCTGGATTTATCCACCCACTGCTTCCCCCCATCCTGCCCCTCTGGTCCTCTCAGGTCTCTTCTTCCTCCTCCTCTTCACAACCACACCAGGAAGGCCACGGTGTGGACATTTTCTCCCACCGGGCAATAAGCACGTGACAACACCGGTGTTACCGGTGACACCGTAAAAATAAATGTGTGCACTAGTGCATGTTGTTCCCGGGAACAATAACAGTGAGACACCAGTCTGGTATCCTCAGCAGATAGACTAGAGCGAACGTTACGTTATATGTATGTTGATAATACAAGTTTTAAAATAAGCAAGAGTCTATGCTTTAAGTGTCCATTCTGTAGGGTCATAGAGACAAGACGCACGCTGCTGCTGCTGTGTAACGTACTAACGTTAGCGTGGACGCTCACAGTCATACGACACTGGCTGCCTCACAACTCGTGTCCGCATCTGACTCGAGAGAACTTTTCAGACGCCCGTGGAGACAATCGTTCTCAAAAGAAACTAACATTAGCGACACATCTGGACATGGGATTAACAATACCAGCAAGTAGCAGTAAGCAGGCAATGATTGAATGCTGGCTAAGTCCTCAGCTCCTCCCGCTAGCAATGATGCTAAAGGTTAGCATCGACTTTTCGCTGTGGAAAAAAGGCACATTTCCAGAGATGGCCCGCAGTGACAAGAATGCACACACAGGCTTAGCTAAGGGTCTTACCTACATGTGTATGAGGAGGGCATCATTTGTGTTCATAAGATGCAAACTGCAGAGTTTTCCTCTCATTTATTCCTCCATAAAAACAAACGGTGTTACCGGTGGGCTTGTTATGTAATCGGTGTACGCCCCACTACCGTGTAACACCGGTAAAGGTGCGTTCACACCGACCTATTAAAGTTTTTCGCTGGCGGCGAGTTTACATACAAAGTCAATGCAAACGAGCGATTGAGCGTATATTCGCCTGGGAGAAAAATCGCTGGGCGTCCGAGCGACAGAGACAGAGCGATAGGGAGAAAATTCGCTCGTCGCTCGAGATGAAATATCCCAACTCGAGCGAAATACGCTGGCATCAGTCGCTCGCCGCTCAACGCTGATTGGCTGCCGTGTGAGAGCGAGTCAAGGATCACACTGGCTTGGAACAAACCGCTGGTTTATTGTGTGGCAACAAACCGCATTGACAGGCTGACAGCTGACAAGTCTGTCCTTTTTTTTTATACTTTTTATTGTCATCTTGTATTTATGTACGTTACATCTTGCTCATATTATTTTGTAATGATGGCAATTTTTCTTTTTTGTAAATATAATAAAGACAAAGAAATGCTTATAAACATACATACATAACATACATTCCATACATAACATGGGTGTATGCTTCACCCTGTGATGCTCCACGTAACCTACAGATACAAGTACAAATGCAAAGTGCCTGTAGACATAAAAAAGAAAAAGAAAAAAGAAAAGAAAAGAAAAAAGAAGACAAAAATAAATAAAATAAAAATAAAAATACAAATACAAGTAAAATAAAATAAAATACAAAAAAATAAATAGTGCTCCCCTATGTGACTGTCGACATTAGTATATGAAACATCAATTCACACATTTCAGGTCATTATTGGTATTTTGTCTAGTTACACTGAGAGAGATTACTTAACCGCCTGATAGTAATTTGACCAGTTAGACCATCTATCTTCAAATAGTATCAGATTCCCCCGAATCTTATAAGTTAGATACTCCATCTGGTAAATTTGTTGAACCGTTTCTCTCCATTTGTTTGCCGAAGGGCTTATTTTTTGAAGCCAATTTCTTGTTATTTGCTTCAGAGCTGTTATACGCAGTATCCTCACTAGGTATTTGTCATTTTTATTTTTTATTTCTTCCACCGTTCTGCCCAACAACACAAAGTTTACATTCAGATGGATGGCAGTCCTTAAGATGGTGTTAATTTCCTTCTGTATATTGTTCCAAAACGGTTGTAATACTGGGCAAAACCAAAAGATGTGGCCAAAGTTGGCATAAGGTTCACCACACTCCCTCCAGCAGTTTGGCAAAGTGTTACCGTTATATTTAGCTTGTTGTACTGGTGTTATAAAGTACCGTGATTGTATTTTCCATGCATACTCTCTCCAATAAGGAGAGGCTGTCGTCGTGTGTACATTCCGGTTCATTTCCTTCCAAATGACCTCCGATATGTTTGTATTAAGTTCTTCTTCCCATTTTAGTTTTGCCTTTGTGTCTTGTTGCTTATGGCTATTTTCTAAAATGGCATAAACTGCTGAGATTTGGTGTGGTATTCTGACCTTGCCATAATTATTTACCAAAAATTTAACCAGTGGATGAAGCGTATTTCTAGTCTTCCCTCTTATTTTACTTTTCTGAATGTAACTTCTTATTTGTAAATATCGGAAGAGGTGAGAGTGTGGTAAATCATAAAGCTGCTTTAAGGATTCAAATGACATGATTCCATTCTCATTTAGACATTGTCCAACTATAGTCAGTCCCTTCTGTGCCCATATATTAAAAGTTATACCATGAGTATTGGGAGTGAAATCGGGGTCCTCCTGTATCTCTCTCAGTGCAATAAGATCATCCCTTATTTCAAAATTTCTCTTAATTCGACTCCAAGTCTCCAAAGTATTTCTGATCAATGAACTGTCTGTTACTTTTGTCTTTCGTGGGTTCTCTGTACAAAAAAGTATGTTTTTTATTGAAACATGACACATATGCTTCTCAATCGACCTCCACCTTGCTTCAGAATTGTCGTTTAACCAAGTGCGTGTTGACTGCATTTGAGCTGCATAGTAGTAGTGTTTTAGATTGGGAAGAGCAAGTCCTCCCTTCTCTTTAGCCATTTTAAGTGTCTTCATTTTAACTCTCGGTTTTTTATCATCCCACACAAATTTACTTAACATTCTATCCCATGTTTTAAAGACATTCGCACTTATACACACAGGTAATGTCTGAAATAAGAACAGAAACCTGGGGAGTACATTCATTCTGATTGCATCTATTCTTCCACCCAACGATAGAATAGCAGTTCTCCACCGGTTTAGGTCTTGTCTAATTTGTACTTCAAGACAGTTGTAATTCGATTCATAAATTAACTTAATATTCTTTGGTATAACAATACCCAAATATTTCACTTTATCCTTGTCCCATTGCCATAGATATTTTTCTTTCAGTTCTCTGCTGACAGGGGCTCCTACAACCATTGCTTCACATTTCTGCATGTTTAACTTATAGCCAGAAGCTAGACCATAATCATTAATAGTTTGCATGAGTGCTGGTAGTGATTTCTCTAAGTTTGTGAGATACAGGACCACATCGTCTGCGTATAACGCCAATTTGTGCTGGTCCTCTGCTATTTTCACCCCTTCGATTTCATCAAACATCCTGATGTATTCTGCCAGAGGTTCGATACAAATGGCAAAAATTAAAGAAGACAATGGATCCCCTTGTTTTGTCCCCCGTTTTAGCTCAAAGCTGTCTGAGAGGGTTCCATTTGTTCTGACCTGTGCTCTTGATGTTTTATACATTGCTTGAAGCCATTTGATAAAAGTGTCATGGAAGCCAAACTTAATACATGTTTCTAAAATAAATGTCCATGACACCCTATCGAAGGCTTTCTCAGCGTCTAAGGTAAGAATCAGTGTTTGAATATTCTTTTTCTGTGAGTAATCTATTATATTTAAAGTCCGTCTAACATTATCACAAAGATATCTATCTGGGATAAAGCCTGTTTGGTCTGGGTTTATAATATGCGGAATAATCTTTGACAGTCTATTTGCTATGATGCTACTTAATAGTTTTTGGTCTACATTCAAAAGAGTTATTGGTCTATATGATCCACAGTCCGTAGGGTCCTTATTATCTTTGTGTATAACTGTAATTATGGAGTTACACCATGTATTTGGCCACTGACCGTGGTCCAACGCCCAGTTAAAAGTTTTTTCTAAAATTGGCAGTAATTCTATGACAAATTCCCTATCAAATTCCCCTGTGTACCCGTCGCTCCCTGGGCATTTACCCTTTTTTAACTTATTTATAACTATTTTAATCTCATCCATTGTAATTGGTAGCGTCAGGTCATTATTTTGTCTTTCAGTTAACTGCGGCAATTCTATCCCAGATAGATATTCCCTGATTCTATTTCGAGGGAGCAGATTGTCATCAGGACTATACAGTTGTTTGTAGTATTTTGCAAACTCTTGAGCTATTTCTTGTTTGCCCTTAACAATTGTATTCCTGGTTTGATCTTTGATAAAAGCAATGTTTGATTTTATCTGTTGTTTTTTTAATTTATAAGCCAAGATTTTCATTGCTTTTGCTCCGCTATCAAAGTATTGTTGTTTAGTAAATATCAATGATTTCTCTACCTTATCTGTTAGTAATCGGTCATATTCTTTCCTTAGTTCATTCAGAGAGCACAAGTCAGAACTATTTCCTTTAGCCTTATGTTTCAATTCCAAAATCTTTATTGATTGTTCCATTTCCTTTACTCTTTTTTCCCTCTGTTTCTTCTTGTATGATGCAAATGAAATAATTTCCCCTCTCAATACTACTTTTGCTCCCTCCCACAATATTACAGGGGAGACTTCTTCTGTATCGTTAATTTCTAAGTAATTTTTTATAATTGATCTTATTTTAATCTTAAAGTCTACCATTTGTATCAGGGAGTTATTTAGCCTCCACACTGTCCGGCCCCTTTCCAAGTCAAGATTCAGTTTCATAGTTGTCAAAGCGTGATCTGAAAGTGTAATTAAATTTATGTTGCATTCTATTACACTTGACAGGTGGTTCTTAAACAGAAAAAAATAATCTAATCTTGAGTATTTACCATATACTTTTGAGAAGAAAGTGTAATCTCTTTCTTTCGGGTGAAGAGTCCTCCACACGTCTATCAACCCTAATTCCTTGACTGCTCCTCTCATTATTTTAGCAGCTTGGTCTGAGCTATGCTGTCTACCACTTTGTGTATCCATACTTGGGTCCATAATTAGATTTAGATCACCTGCAGTGATTGTCATTCCTCTACTTTCTAAAACTATTATTTCTACAACCTTTTTGATTAAGTCCGGGCCTTCTTCAGGGGGATTGTAAACATTCATAAATGAAACCATTACCTCATCAATCTTTCCGACTATCATTACATATCTTCCTTCCTTATCTGCAATCAACTTGTCCAAAGTAAAAGCTATTTGGGGCATTATTAAAATAGCAACACCCCTTCTTGAAGACTTATATGATGAATGATAAACCTGAGCGTTTGTAAATTTCTTTAGTTTTTCATGTTCTATTTTCACTAAGTGTGTTTCCTGTAGGAAGATTATTTCTCCTGCTTCCTTTTTTAGTTGTTGTAACAGCTTCTTACGCTTAATTGGGTTGTTGATACCGTTCACATTATATGAGATTATCTTTAAAGTTTTCATTTATTGGAGGGGGTTAACATATAAGGTAATTTACCATTCAATTTATAGTCCATGTTATATAAGGGGTCTTTAATGACTCCATTTTCCAAATATCTGACCTTATGATTGACAGCAACGTGAGTAAGTGGATAACATACAAGCAACATACCAAAACAAAATAAGCAAAAAACAAGAACAAAAAAAAAGAAAACAAAAATCAGTGACTTCCAAAGGTGGCAGTCACTATGAGACTGCCAAACAAGTCTGTCCTACCGGTATGGAGCTCGCATTAGGAGCACGCTGATAGGCTTTAGCTTGTAAACAATGACGGTGGCTCGTAGTGGACAAATATCATGACATTGCGTAACGTTATATCCCCCACATGTCCGTCATTTCGTGTGCCTGTTGATGAGCGATTTAAACAGAGCGGCAGAGTGATTCCAAAGGGTTGACTTGAGCGACAGAGCGAAAAATAAATATCTCGGTGTGAACGCACCTTTATACAGACTACCGCGGCAAGCCTAAACCACACACACCTAACCTACCTCACACCTACTACTATTTTCTTTCGACCTACACTCACTACTAGCTGCTAGCTAGTTCCCACATGAAACTAGCTAGCAGCTAGCTATAGGGTGTAGTTCGGTCAAAAATAGCTCCTACATAAAACTGCTCACAACAAGTCTGTGGATTATCTTGAGTAACCGGGTCATGACTTCTGGAAAGAGACATTGCTGTTGAGTTTTCCAATTCTATTTTTTGGGCGCTTTCAGCACCATAAGCCGATTGCCATCCAGTTCCATTGTGTTGGAGAGAAGGCAGAAAACTCTATGGCTGATATCTCCAAAACCCAGACAACTAACACAAAACAATCTAGATGGATAAATAGTAGGGGTGCACCGATCGATCGGCACGCAATCTGTATCGGCCGATTTGGACCTCAAATATGTGATCTGCTGTTTCCGATATTCCTTTAATGTTGCCGATCGCATAGCCGATCATGCTGCACGTGAGAAACATGAGGCAGCCCATTTTCATGTCTTCAATGTCTATCGTTTAACTTTCATATTGTGCTCTAACGTTTATATCATTGTGTTGCAAAGCACACGCTTTGCTTTCGTCAGTGTACTCACCTCCATGCACACACCGCACCAGACTGTCAACACACCCCTTGCGTCTTTGAATCACACAAATCAGCTGTTGATTAGAGCAGACTCAGCAGAGAGAAGTTACCTCCAGTCCTCCCGCCTACCGAGGCATTTGCATGCTGTTAAGTCCGTGTGTATTAAAGTCCCAGATTGACACGGTGGTACTGTGGTAGTCGGGGTAGTGCACGCGCACACAGACAATTTCCACGCAAGCATTGATGTTCCCACGGGCACTTTGAAGGAAGCGAAAGTGTGCGGCTGAGTATGTGGATGTGCGCTCCGTTCAGACGGACTTTCTTCCCTTCTTTGTTGAACATGTTCTAATCCCTTTCTTCCATGTGTGCGTATATGACCAACCAGTAAGTCATTATTATGTTAATATTCCTGTATTGCATTCCCTTTTGGTTTTAGATCGATCTACCTGCAATCATTGCAATAACGTTTGTTTAGGCGTGCACTTGCGGTTTGATTGTCTGTTGCGCTAATTAATGCCACTACTCAGATGGAGTTTAGCTCGTGTGTAGCTTGTGATTCTGTTGTTTCTCCCGTCATGTAACCCTGTCACCATTATGTAGATCGCACTCATAGTGCTGCTAATTATAACACTGTAACTCGGCCTCGATGGGCGGGTCGTTTTGATGTTCGTTCGATGCGTATCCCAATGTATGACGGTTATTGTGCATAACCCCGGTTCTATGAGTGGGAGCTCTTTGGCTTTAGTCATGGTTCAAGACTGGTGTTTAAGAGTAACTGACTTACAGTTTACCTAATTATCATTTATATATTATTAGTTGTTAATTATCACTATAATTGGCCTATATAACAGCAAGCTTGGTTACTGACCTGTTTGTATATTTTATTGCCTCCTTTTTCCAGACCACACACAATCCTACTATTCCTGTCATAATGCTGTAAAGAGCCTATACTGCTGTACTGTACTGAAGAGAACGGACAACTAAACGGTTGAACTCCCATCTGTCTCCTGCCTCGTGTTTTTACGGACACCCCAGGGCGTATATATATATATATCGGTAATCGGTAATCAGTGATCGGTCGATGATCGGTTGGGCAGATATTTCTCATAGGTGATCGGCAATCAGTGATCGGTGGCAAAAAACGTGATCGGTGCACCCCTAATAAATAGCACTACAGGTGAAAGGAAAAATATGTATTTTTGATTTTAGGGTGAGCTGTCCCTCCTTGTTAATACAACTTCCTCCAGTGTTTCCCACAGGATTTTGAGTATTTGTGGTGGGGGACCGCAGACCCCCTAGGGGGGTGCGGGGTCATGTCCCCCCGCAATATTTTTTTTAACATTTTAAAGTAAAATGCATGAATTTGGTGTACTTTGAGAAAGCTTAAGAGCGAAATTAAAAGGCTAGATCTATGAAGAACATGTCATCATTACTGTGCTGTGGGTTTACAATGACAAACTAAATTTCTCCCTATAGGTCAGGGATACTCAACTTGCTTTGCCCGGGGGCCACTTTCGTGAAATGATAGAAGGCGAGGGGCCAGTTAATAAACAAACAATATAAATTTTTCTGTAGCGGATTGTAGGTTTTTGGGGTGTCAGCCGGAGTTTAGGCTGACAATGTTGTGCACACCGGATAGTTAGTTAGGTTAAGTTAGGTTAAGTACATACATAAGTGCCTGGGTACCGAGCAGACAATTTAGCAGCTAAATCATAGATTATTGAAAGATATTCCATATTCCAGACTGAAATGCTATAACAGAAGTGGAGTATTGGCCAGAATGACATGAACATTTGGACACTTATTCAGCGGGTATCTTGCATGTTGCGTTCAGGTGCACTGTAAACAATTTTTTTTTTTTTTTTTTTTTTTTTCGGTCAACATCTTGTGGCGGTCAAAATCCTTTTGTGGCGGTGCGCCATAAATTCCTTTATGTATGGGAAACACTGCTCTCCTGTTGCCACCCCCTACCCTAGTACCTTTAACACCTTAACTCTTTTGAATTGGGTACAGGTGCCTTCCCTTCTCCTCCCTGTCCCACCTCCCTTGCCACGATCCTACCTACTCATACTCCTCCCATCACAGTGTAATCAGCCTCAGACTGATTACATCATCAGTGATGACATCATCACCGAACTATAGCCTCAGCCTTAAGGCCTAAACATGGTCGTCCGTCCGCCTCGAATTGGAGCCGTCTCGCTGTCTGGCGGCGCCAGCTAGCCCTACATGCTCGGACGCCACTACACCCCCCCCTCCCTCCTCCTGTGGAAGCTCCGTGTGAAAATGGCGGAGATTGTGTGCCAGGCAGTCTGAATGAAATTGAATGTAACGTTCCCAATTCTATGTATTAAATTCTAAAAAACGACCCTCAACATTTGGGAAGGCTAAGCCACACAACTAGTTCGTTATAATCTAACATCATGCTTTGAAAGGCGACTTTACGACGAAGAGCCAAGGCAACGGCCAGTCACAACTCTCCTGCAGCTGACGTCACGCACGTATCGTCGCCGTGAAGTCACATTTTCGAGCAGCCCCCGTCAGCCGACGGCGCCCCCTCCCCGTAGGACGGCGCTCCACCCGCCGTCCTACGGGGAGGGCGGGGCGAGGCTCTGACGGACGACCATGTTTAGGCCTTTATGCCAATCAGTCTTAGGGGAATTAAGCCAATTAATCTGCCCTAGTTTATAAAATCCGGCTCCGTCAAGTCACCCGCACGGGTGCACTTTACACCTCCTGAAAGTGTCAGCCTGATCGCACGTAATACAGACATTGCCAAATGTATAGATATAAGATAGATAGATGATGATGATGATGATGATGATGGGGAGATAACAGGAGAGAGTCAAAGCTCTTGCCAAGTATATGCACTTTTCTTTCCTTGGGCTAACTTCTAGTCATTGAAATCCTAGTGAAATCACACAATTTACTCATTTTTACTAGGGATGCACCGATCGATCGGCACGTGACCGGAAATGGCCGATTTTCACGTGATCGGCCTCGATCGGTGATCTGTTCCGGTCACTCTAAATAGCCGATTCTGTGAGCCGATTTTCACATGACGTGCGCGCACCCCAAAGCACCGAGACAGGCACCCAGCCACCACACCACACACGCCAGCATACCTTCCTCGTTGTGGATTTTTTTCACCTTCAGTGAAGTAGACAAAGCTCGCAGTTTGTCACACATGCAAGTCGAAAATAAGCCGTGGAGACAGAGATGCGGCCGAGTCCCGCTCGGCTGGAGTCCAGTCAGAGCGGCTCGCTTCACCTCACTGGCCCCTCTCTCTCTGCTCTCTCTCCCCGGGAAGCGGTGCTCCAGCAACCCGCCACCGCGCACAGCCGGCTTGGCGAGGTGAACGCGAGCATTGTGTCCAGTATGATAACCATTCCCCGACCTGCTTTTCCATTCCACATCAGCGCTGCTGCCTCAGCCTGTCAAGTCATGTTGTAACGTGACGTGGATACAGGGGAGACTGTTTGTTTCGTATTGCAAATAGAACGACATGAGAACGACGGACATAATAATAAAAATGCATCGGACTCACAAGTGTGCAACGTTTTCTGTGCGTGACGATATTTTTTCGGATGGCAGATAAAAATACGCATACCAAACTTCGGACTGTGTGTAAACTCCGCCTGATATTCAGACTGAAGATCGTTACTGTAACTCATAAACTCATTTCCCCTCTACTCAAGAGGACTGGTCTGGAGCCAGTCTATAAACTCCTTGTCCATGGATCATTTTGATGTTCTGTTGCACCTGTTTTCTTTTGGAAAAGTAAATGCATGATAGCTGTGGGATATAGGCTATTGGATTTAATTTAATTTTTGTATTCATTGTATTTGCACAAAAAAGCTCTGTCCAGTAGCCTAACCTGGAACACTTTTATTTTGAGTGTTTGAGTGAGAAGGTCCTACTTCATGCAAATGATAAGAATTGTTTATTTGTTTATTTGGATCCCCATTAGATGTAAGAATTGTTCTATGAATCTTAATTTTTAAACAAAGTTACAAAAACGTTTGTGTAAGCTGTCAATTGTTGTTTTTAGAAAAAAAAATCGGAATCGGCAAAAATCGGTATCGGCAAGTCAGACTATTCAAAAATCGGAAATCGGAATCGGCCAAGAAAATGGCAATCGGTGCATCCCTAATTTTTACTCTTCGGGGTTCACCGCGACTTTTCGTCTCAAGAAAGTTGCCAGTGTGAAACGGGGCCATTAGCTCTGTCTGGCAGCACTGGTTCCATCGGCCCATGGGCTCCACTATCCCTGGGCAGTGTGAATCATCTAGCCCTGGGTTTAGGTTAACCTGGGTTAACACAAATGTGTGTGAAAACGGGCTAAGTTAGCCCGTGGCTATCTTAGCCCTATTATTCTTAGCCCAGTGCTAAGAGCATGCCGTGTGAAAAGCCGTAAGGCGTCAAAGTGTGTGTGTGTGTGTGTGTGTGTGTGTGTGTGGGGTCTGTTGTGCTCTCAGAGACAGGAGGCTGGAACACAGCCAAGGACGCCTACAGCAGCTTTGGCAACAACCGAGGGAAGTCGGCCTTCTTCACTGACAGAGGCAACGCCAACAGAGGGAGGTAAGGAGATCACACACACACACACACACACACACACACCTGGAACACTGCCCTCACGTCAGCTGCTCTGTCTGTCTGCGTCATTATCCTCAGGCCCGTGTGTCCATGTAGTGTTTTGCCCGATGAAGCACTTCTTGTGAGGAGAAATAGAAAGTGGATGATGACGTCACCTGCTGCTAGCTCGCTAACCAGCTGCATAGCTCTTCTAGTAGACAATACAAGCAAAAAGCTTACCAGATATTTCCAATACATGATGTCCAGTATCTCTACTGCCTTTAAAGGAGAATATTTTTCAAACCGGGACCCTGTTTTCCTAACTTCCTGTGTCTTAAGTGACTCATTGGGACAACGCTTCCTTGAATTCGGTGCAGTATCGAGCGAGATCGCATCAGCTGCAATGGCTACAATATAATCAAGACAGGGCAGAGTGCACGCGCTGCACGGTCAGTGTCTGACCGACAACATGGAAAAGAGAAATTGAATGACCTTTCGCCGTGTGTACTGTCCTCTCCTCTCCTCCTCTCCTCTCCTCCTCTCCTCTCCTCTCCTCCCCTCCCCTCCCCTCTCCTCTCCTCCCCTCTCCTCTCCTCTCGTCTCCTCCCCTCCCCTCCCCTCTCCTCTCCTCTCCTCTCGTCTCCTCCCCTCCCCTCCCCTCTCCTCTCCTCTCCTCTCCTCCTCTCCTCTCCTCCTCTCCTCTCCTCTCCTCCCCTCCCCTCTCCTCTCCTCTCGTCCCCTCCCCTCCCCTCTCCTCTCCTCTCCTCTCGTCTCCTCCCCTCTCCTCTCCTCTCCTCTCCTCTCCCCTCCCCTCCCGTCTCCTCTCCTCTCCTCCCCTCCCCTCCCCTCCCCTCTCCTCCCCTCCCCTCTCCTCTCCTCTCCTCTCCTCTCGTCTCCTCCCCTCCCCTCTCCTCTCCTCTCGTCTCCTCCCCTCCCCTCTCCTCTCGTCTCCTCTCCTCTCGTCTCCTCCCCTCCCCTCTCCTCTCGTCTCCTCCCCTCCCCTCTCCTCTCCTCTGTGTTGTGTTGGAGTACAGACAGCGTAGCTTTAGCTTCTTTCTAACTGTGACTCCCTGCAACAACTCAACTCTCACAAGCTTTGGACCCAGACTTCTCCTTGAGCCGACTCACTTCTTCTTGAGCCGACTCACTTCTCCTTGAGCCGACTCACTTCTTCTTGAGCCGACTCACTTCTTCTTGAGCCGACTCACTTCTTCTTGAGCCGACTCACTTCTTCTTGAGCCGACTCACTTCTTCTTGAGCCGACTCACTTCTTCTTGAGCCGACTCACTTCTTCTTGAGCCGACTCACTTCTTCTTGAGCCGACTCACTTCTTCTTGAGCCGACTCACTTCTTCTTGAGCCGACTCACTTCTTCTTGAGCCGACTCACTTCTTCTTGAGCCGACTCACTTCTTCTTGAGCCGACTCACTTCTACTTGAGCCGACTCACTTCTTCTTGAGCCGACTCGCAACATTTGCATATCGTAGCATAGCTCTTGGCCTTGGTCGGAGGGAGGTCTCTTAGTTGGCGATGTATTTCTTCCTCTTAGCCATAGAGGCAGGAGTCTTAGGGGACATTCACACCGAAAGCGTTTTTTTTCAGTCAGAACGCTATGAAAATCATGTTGAGAGCGCTTCCATTGTGCACAAAACACAGCGCACGGAGCGTTTTTTTTGTGCTCCCTTTGTTTTCGCCTGTAGTCGCGTGCAGTATAGATGGCAGCACAACGACCACATGGACGGTAGCCAGCTGGTTTCGTCTCTTTGATGTTGTTAACTGTCAACATGAAAGCCAGATTATTGCCAATTCTGGCAGAAGTGGAGGTTGAAAATCCCTCGGGAGGAGAGAAGGTAGGAAGAGTGAAAAAGACGAACAGGGCGCTCTTCCTCTAATGTTCAACTTTTTTCAGCTTTAAAACGCCCACAACGCTCCTCCAAAAACAACAGATGCCACCAGCGCTGAAACGCCAGGTGTGTTCATTAACACTTTCAGTGCCACGGCCCTTGGGCAAAAGGTTGCTTGCTGTGCCACATAGGCCGCAATGCATTTTAAAACAGTCATATAATTTCTTTAATAATTACTATGTAAACACTGAACACGCACAAATAACGATGAGACTCTCTTCTATCACCTGCAAAAAAAAGTTTATTGATCCCATTTTCCGTTCTTTAGTTATGAGCCGGAGAAGATAGCTTGATTGAACGAAAAACAGAGCTTTTTTTCTACGAGCTGAGATAATGAGCCTTTTGTGAAATTAAACATTTCAAGCACATCACTGACTCTGAAGCTAATTTTCTGATGTAGTCACACCTCAAAAATAATTTCCTTCAATAAAACAGTGAAGGCAAGGGAATTTTGTTTGGAAGAATAATATTTTTAGCTGAAACCAGCAGCGCTGGCGCCTGCATGCGCTGCTGGTTGCAGCTTCTTGCTGATCTTTTGCTGCTGGTGGGCATCGGATATTCTGGCTTGCGTTTGCCAACCCTGTCCTGCTGTCTGGGTCTGTGTTGTGTACTTGGCTCTGCGTGCCCACCTCCCCCCCTCCTCCTCCCCCCCCCCCGTTGTGGGAGGAGTGTCTCTCTGCTCTGCTGTTTTCTCTGCCTGTGCTCAGCACTGAAAAAGTCTGCTAGATCCTGCTTTTTTACAGCCGCGTGTACCAGCTCCCATGCTTCGAGTTGAGAATAATAACAAATCCACGGCTGATCATGTGTTGCAGCGGACACGGAGGCTGTTGCAGCGGACACCGAGGTGCTCAATTGTGATAGCAGATTGGCTGCTGCAGGGGCACAGCTAAACGTTGCTTCAATGAAGCCGCTGCATACGGACGGATGCGATGCGATTTCCTTCCCCCCAATGACTTCTTCTGTGTGTTTCACTCCACGTTCTCTCATCTGGAGAGCGCTGTCGCCACCTAAGGGTTCTGTAAAATAGGTTAGACACATTCAATACCTCTGAATATTGTAAGAGGCGATGTAAGAGGCATAGATCGACACCCCCCCGTCAAAAAAAAAAATTCGAGTTATTGACGCCATTTGGCGTCGCTGGCACTGTACGGTAAATTTCTAATGACGCCATATGGCGTCGCTGGCACTGAATGTGTTAAAAGAGGAGCATGTCTAGCGCGTCCTTACATAGAGAATGAATTGCAGAAAGACGCTGGCAGCTCCAAAAACGCTTTTGGTCTGAATGTCCCCTTACTGTCCCAACATGCTGTTGAATATTTCGAGATTGATAAGAATGTCCAGAGTGCATCCATACAAATAGTGCAGAGTAATTCTAGTTAAATAAGATTTTCTATGACAGACAGCAGGGGTGTAGTGGTCCCTGGAGAAGTGGGTAGACTGTAATTTCCCCCGCTGTAAAAAAAGAAAGAAAAAAAATGCGGCCTGTCCAGCAAGCATGCTTTGCGTTAAACTGTGACATGTAAAACATTATTTGTCAAGGGGCAGTTTGCAAAATATTACTGTTCTTACACAGGCCTAATTAGGGCTGCACGATATGAGGAAAAGCTGCGATGTGCGATAACACTGTTCAATATTGCGATGACGATATGACCTGCGATAAATAAAAAAATGCTATAAACAAAAATATGAATGGGTAGGGGTGCTCCGATCCGGCTAAGCCACGATCCGATCCGGTCACGGTCCGATTCCAGAATCGATTCTCGATTCCAGAATCTAGAATCGATTCTCAATTATGTAGTTTTATATTGCAATAACACACAAAGGTAAATCTAAGACAAAAAATGACAAATGTATTAATGCTGAACTTCAAATTCAACTTCTGAAGTATTACAGTGAGGGCCTAAATTCATTTTGCAATATGAGTGTGTTAACTCATTCTCTGCCAAAGACGTACTCGGACGTACTTTTTACAATGGCGTTCTGTGCCAAAGACGTACTCGGACGTACTTTCATGTTTTGGCTGTTTACATTACATCAGACACTTTCCCAGCCTGTGACATTGTTTCAAGTCAAACTGATAAAAGCAACCCGCTAGTTTAGTATTTATGGGTGGAGCCTGTGGTCGAAACAGAGTCCGATCCAGAGTTCTCGGCTGGCGACGATGGCGAGGAAGACGCCAGCGTTTTTGTTGTTGCTACGAAGGCTCCCCTTCACAGCGTTCTGACACGGATGAATCGGAGGAGGAGAAATGGGTCCCACTTGGAGCGATGACGATGGTAAAAAGTAGCCTATTTTTTGTATCGCGTTTGAGATGAAATGATCACACACAACATTCGAGTATAATTGTCACGCATTGTTTATAACTTATGCCGCCGGCATGACTCGCTTCACGTTTCCTCTTGCCAGCTTGCCAGCTTGAGAGCTCTGTCACACTCAAGGGAAGGGGAATCACATGGATACGTCAAACGCGTCAAACCGCGTCACACACCCGTCCCCAGCAACCAAGGCGAAACATGTGTCACATAAACATTTCAAAGTTTACAGCACTAACGTAGCTATTGTGTGATCTTCTGTGCTAACGTTAGTTATGAGAGGTAACGTGACAGCAGGTAACGTTACAGCACTCGTTATTCCTGTGTGTGTGTGTGTGTGTGTGTGTGTGTGAGAGAGAGAGAGAGAGTGTGTGAGTGTGACCACAAGGGTTCGTTCCATTTGTTTATGCTTTTATCAAGCTAAGCTAAAAATCCACATGGCAACTGTAAAATACATTCTCTTATTTTTTATTTTTTATTTATTTATTTGGGAAAACAAATACTGTATATGTCTGATGTGTCACTGAGGCAAAAAATAAAAGGCTCAAAAGAGAGTTCTGCTTGAAACGGTGTCATTCACTAAAAACCTATTTTTCTCCTATTTCTGTTACAAAGGAGGGCATTTTTAGTGAAAACAAGCTAACTTCCACTGCTTGTAACTAAACAAGGAAACATGGTCGAGTTTCAGTTTTTTACAAGGGGTAAGAAGAGAGTCTCTGCTTTATTGTGAGATATGTTGTGTAATTTTATTCCTAGCACAGAATATTCTGTGGGTCCTGGAAGATCAGGAAATATGCTCAAAATCCTGGCACTGGGAGCACACAGACCGAAATGACCCTGGCAGAGAATGAGTTAATTTAAGCATACGTATCAGTAAGTGGCACGGGATTCTCAAAGCCTGTGTTGAGGGTCATACGAACAAAAATGCACTCTTGAAGCTAAAAAAAATCCAAAACCAACAAGTTAATTCTTTACATTTTTACTTCAATGTAGAACAGTCATTTCTTACACACGAGATTACTTTTAGCCTTTTAGTCATAACGATTATTGAAAGATATTCCATATTCCAGACTGAAATGCTATAACAGAAGTGGAGTATTGGCCAGAATGACATGAATATTTGGACACAAACGTGACTTTTGCGATGTGTTCATCGCGCGTTTTCATATCGCGATGACGATGAAAATACGATTAATCGTGCAGCCCTAGGCCTAATGCATGAATACAAGATAATATACATTTCACGATGAGGCAATATGGTGTTTCAGTCAGAAGTGAGTTTATTTGATAATAAACATTCACCTGGTACTGTCGGCATGCAGCAAACTGATTGTTTTTAAACACCATATTAGCGCGTACTGCTATGACAATAGCAGTGCTTTGTTTGTGTAGCGTTCGTAGCTCATCTTCTCATCTCAGGTCGGGCGGGCAGGTAGGCCGCAGGAGAGTGAGCTGACATTTTTATCCTAGGAAGGCAAAGGAAAGAGCCCCGCCCTACTCTGCCTCTGATTGGCTTACCCAACAAACCAACACAAGCACTAGGTACTACTAGCCAATCGAGGCAGAGTAGGGTGGGCCATGCCTTTTTAAGAAGAAAAGAGAAGAAAACTCAAACTGCAGCACACTACTTGAATGGATGCGCATGCGGCACATCAGAGGGGATTTAGAAGTGGGTAGACTCAATGCCGACTGAAAAATAAGTGGATAGATTCCGTCTACCTGCGTCTACCCTCCACTACACCACTGAAAGACAGCATGAGTGCATGTGTAAATAAGTGTTTGAGTGGTGTCTGTGTGTGTGTGTGTGTGTGTGTGTCTGTGTGTGTCTGTGTGTGTCTGTGTGTGTGTGTGGTGCTCAGGTACGAGCGCGGTGGCTTTGGCGGCGGCGGAGGTGGTGGAGGAGGAGGAGGAGGAGGAGGAGGAAACAGCCGCTGGGTCGAGGAGTCCAGAGACGACGACGACTGGTCCAAACCCACACCAAGTAACGAACGCCTGGAACAGTGAGTGTGCTCACCAAACCTTTGGAATAGCCTGCCATTCTCAGAGGTGCCTCCTAGACAGGAAAGTTGATGTATAAACGGATAGTACACATTAGCACAGTGCACGGTAGCATTAGCTTGTTCAACATTTCGAGTGATGGTGTCTGGTTGTTGATATCTCAGCAATAATGTGGCTATCCTTGCAGCTAAGCTACAGAGGGAATACTGTGTTCGGTGTCGCATGCGCTGTTTTTCTGGGCGTATCCCCCTTGGTGTATAGCACATGTGAAACTGACCGGAGGAGGGGCTTATGGTGTATAGCACATGTGACACTGACTGGAGGAGGGGCTTATGGTGTATAGCACATGTGACACTGACTGGAGGAGGGGCTTATGGTGTATAGCACATGTGACACTGACTGGAGGAGGGGCTTATGGTGTATAGCACATGTGACACTGACTGGAGGAGGGGCTTATGGTGTATAGCACATGTGAAACTGACTGGAGGAGGGGCTTGAAGGACTACATTTCTTGGTGGAAGAACGATTAATTATACATTTTTGTTGTTGCTCAAACCTGACCAGGTAGGCTATTATGAAGTAGCCATTTTATCAAAGAATAAACCCTGAGAGGCTGTCGTTGACAGTGATTTTAGAACAGCGAAGGCTGCCTTACGGCTCGATCCCACCTGGCACGTCACGTTCGCGTCACGTCACCTGGCACGTCACCACGTCACGTCCCGTTCACGTCACGTCCCGTTCACGTCACGTCACGTTCACGTCACGTCACCTGGCACGTCACGTTCACGTCACGTCACCTGGCACGTCACGTTCACGTCACGTCACCTGGCACGTCACGTTCGCGTTCCGGCCCCGACGCGCTCGTCGGAGCTGCTCGCGGGCATTTTAATCAACGCGTGTGATCCCACCAGGCACGCAACGGCGCGGCTATCAGAAGCGGCTCGACGCCCCGTTCCGCTAAAGATACGCGGCAGTTCTATTTTTCACGGATGACGCCTGGAAGCTGCGTCAAGCTGCACAGAGCAGATCGTTCAGGCCGGAAGTCAGACACAGCAACTGCACGAGAATCCGGTCAATTTTCATAATAAAACACTGTGTGCAGACCCAATACTGACTCCTTCTCCTTCTCCCCCCCCCCCTCTGTAGTCCTTCAAGTAGACGAAGAAATGCAAGAGTTCTCCTGCTAACAGGCACTGTATGACAAATAAAGAAATCATTTCAGCCTACTTACCCATGGTAGAAGAAGCACAAAAATCAAGGGAAAATGACCAAATCAAAAGCAAGTCAACGACAGACTGTGTTGTCTGTGTGTTGTGCACTTTACATCCACCCCGTTGTACACACAGTATCGCGCGATCTCGTAAATCCTGCGTGATCTTGCATCCAGCTGCCAGGCAGCGCTCTGAAGCGCTCGGCTTCTGAAACGTGTGCGGTGGGACATGCCGCCGTGCGGAGGACGGAGCAAAGCCGTGGCGCAGCCGGAACGCTGCGCATACGGGCTTGGTGGGACCAAGGTGTTAGCAGCTGCCTTAGCTAAGCTAAACAGGCATTGGCAAAACGGAACACAGCATGTTTTTTCTATCATGAATTAGGGGCCGTCTAACAGCTAAGGCCTGTACACTCCCAGCCACAGACCTGTGTTTTCCACAGGTTGACTATGTTGAAGCTTGTGGCTTCTGGTGCTGTTGGCTACTACTCTCTCAAACAAAGTCTATCTCTTCCACAGTTACAATTTGGACGGAGGAAGTTGTCATCTTCCAAAGAAACAAAAATTATTCAGACCGGGAAGGAAGTTCAATGGTATTTGACCAATCACAACACTCGGAAACATAACCGAGGCAGGTGATTGGATCCCCGCCTTATTTTTGACCGGATATCCTGCCTTATTTTTTGACAAACTTTCCGACCTGCCGAAGTACAGAGACGGTGGTTTTTGGGAGCATTTGAAAATTGCAGGAGCCAACGCGCGTCTGCAAAGACTATCTGCTTGACTGCCAAAAAGTCGCACAGATACTATGGAAAGAATATCTGCTTGACTGCCAAAAAGTCATACACAGACTCTATGGAAAATCTGGACCCTGTAAAATCATGTATGGGTCTATGTTCAGTAGGGGTGTCAAAATTAATCGTATAATCGATGCATCGCGATTAGGGATGGGTACCGAGACCCGGTACCAAACGGGCCCCCGGGGCCGGATTTCGAGATACCGGAGGATCAATAAGCTTTCACGTTAACGGTTCTCTTATCGGTACTGGAGAAATTAAGAAAATAGATTTCCTATTTATTTGCTACATAAACGTTGTTTTGCGCATTTTATCGCACCAACTCCGTAAGACATGCCTTGCCAAGATGTCTTTTTTGCGATTTCCGAACGAGAAAAGAGTTCCGTGTTGCTTTCTCTCTCAGACGAGAGACAGGCAGCGAGGAGCCGAGCCTGAGAGGAGAGGGGCGGGGCTGGGCGGGCAGCACACACACATGCACACACTCCACACACTGATTAGGGAAGGCAGCTGAGCCGAGGAGACACCGCAACACGTTGAAAGAACGGAGCGATCAAAAGTCTGGTTGTACCTCACTCGAGTTGATGCTGACAATTCACGTTGTCATAAGTGCGATAAATCGTTCACTAGCAACGGTGGAAACACGAGCAATTTGTCTAAACACTTAGCCAAAGACAAAGTGCATCAAATAGGTACAAACGGAGAAATGCACAGTTTTCGACAAGCACGATTCATCATCTGTCAACAATGACCCAGTTGTGGTTACCCATGATAATAAAAACGCACCCATTAAGATTTTGCAACTGTTTTTTTCTTTCTCCCCTTAAAAATAACAAAAAGTACCGATAAGAGTACCGTTAAAGTACCGGATCGATAAGAGTAGTAGTATCGTTAATTCCTTAACGATACCCATCCCTAATCGCGATGCGGACGTGTGAATCGAATCGAATCGAATCGAATCGTTGACAGACGAATCGTTGAATCGTTTATTTAAATTTCTGTTGACGTTCAGATTTTAAAGCACTTTCTAAATAAAAAAGGGCCTTGATATTTATCTGACTGCTTGTATTAACCGATGAAAAAGTAGCCATGTGCAGTAATAATACAGAAAATTAAGGATTTGATACTTGGAGCTGCAATACTTTGAGCTCTATCGAGATGCATCGTCGAATCGAATCGTTGACAGATGAATCGTAATCGAACCGTGAGGCCAGTGAAGATTCACAGCCCTAATGTTCAGTGTGCCCCCAGTCCTCACTGCTGAACAGTGAGTGAACCCTACAAAACCCAGAGACAAATATTCTTTATGGAAATGTCATACTTAAGGTCTTTGCACTCACTTTTTCGTATGTGTTTTTTTAATCCATCATCCGAAAACACAGTTTGGGTCAAGCAGTTCGCAAAAGGCTAATTGACTGATGTGAAAAGCGCAGAAAAGCGAGCCTGTTCCAAAAACTTTTAACGACGGACATGAGTGACATCAGTGTGTAAACATGAGTGAGACAACACAAGGTCGTGTTTATTTTAGAATGTGGACAATTTTGCACGAAAAATACGGACTTGATGTGCTAAAGCCATGCATTTTCATTTTTGCGTTGTTGTAGAAATGTTGTCAGGCTTGTAAAAGAATGCAATATCACTTCTCATGACTTGTGTTTTTTCCAGATCACTGCTGAGTTAGAATTTTCTTTGTGCCTCCACAGGGAGTTGTTCTCTGGTAGCAACACAGGGATTAACTTTGAGAAATACGATGACATTCCTGTTGAAGCCACCGGGCAGAACTGCCCTCCCCACATCGAGAGTGTAAGTTTCTGTCCTTCCTGTTCACCTTATTCTTTGCCCATACAAGGACGCTTATGCATGACGTCATTTTGTAATCGTCTTTCCGGTTTTAGACACGGAAGTAGATTACGCCTACCGTAGGCATTTTTAGACTTGCCAAAAAAGCTGTTTTCAAGCAAAAACAAACTGTTTTAAAGTTTTTATATTTTTCGGGTGAGAACGTCGTAACATAATGTGACCAGTTTATCAGAATAACGCCTATTTGGAAATATTTAACGAGCAGCGAGGACTGGGAGCGCTGGCTGTGCTGACACCGGTCGGACTAACGCTAGCTATCAATCTGTCAAACCCTACTGTAGGCTACTGGCAGCTTTTGTAACTAACGTTAAATGCCGACCGGGCACAGCCATCGGCTCCTCGCAGCAGTAACGCTATGAACATGTAACTGAAGTTTGGCCGCAGTGTAGCTTAATTCTGAATGTTGCCAAACTTCATTATTATAGTGACGTTTTGTTTTGAAATTGGCCGCCAACTAGCGCTGAACCGGAAGAACAAGTACAATTGCGTCTAACGCGGAAGAGAGAAAAAGTGGGCGTGGTGAATAAGGTGAATAGAGCTCAACATTCACATGCATGAGCATATAGAGCTCACGTGACACCTCGGTTCCGGAAGAGTATTTCCCCTCTGCAATGAGATTTGGATTATTAGCCATAACGAAGCCACACATCAGTATATCATCTGTGTTTATTAAAATATATATATATATATTCAAAGTACTACACTACCCACAATTCTAAAGTGTAATATCCAGGGTGGGAATTAATTAGACCATGGTCCGTTGCCCCTCCCTCTGGCCGTGATGCCCTGAGATCTCCTAAGGCCACCTTGGCAGTGCCCTGCTACCAGCCTGCTACTGTCGGTTGCTTTAAAAGCATTCAGTGGTCTCAGTTCAATGTAGCCTGCTGCCCTATGCATGATGTCAATAGAGCAATGGCCTTTGTGCCCTGGCATGTAGCCTTGTGCCCTAAAGAAATTGTGACGCCGAAGGCCAAATGGCCTTGCCCCTAAAATGACAAAATTTCCACCCTGGTAATATCAACGTCTTTGATTGGTGGAGCTCGCTGTATGGTCGTCCGTGATTGGTGGGCTGCACTCATTTCTCTCTCCGCCCGTTCTGTCTCTGGCTAGGCTACTACGGACTTAGGCTACAGTTTGCAAAGTCGAGTGTGTTTTCCCCGTTTCCCCCGGTCTCCCCTTCCCCCTGGATATGTGTGGCTCTGAGAACCAGTGCATCCCGGCTTCGTTATGCAACACTGCCCGCTCCTAGTTGTCAGAGTCACCCATCTCCAGGGGAAGGAGAAACGTTGTCAGAGCCACCCATCTCCAGGGGAAGGAGAAACGTTGTCAGAGCCACCCATCTCCAGGGGAAGGAGAAACGTTGTCAAGAGCCACCCATCTCCAGGGGAAGGAGAAACGTTGTCAAGAGCCACCCATCTCCAGGGGAAGGAGAAACGTGTCAGAGCCACCCATCTCCAGGGGAAGGAGAAACGTGTCAGAGCCACCCATCTCCAGGGGAAGGAGAAACGTGTCAGAGCCACCCATCTCCAGGGGAAGGAGAAACGTTGTCAGAGCCACCCATCTCCAGGGGAGGGAGAAACGTTGTCAGAGCCACCCATCTCCAGGGGAAGGAGAAACGTGTCAGAGCCACCCATCTCCAGGGGAAGGAGAAACGTGTCAGAGCCACCCATCTCCAGGGGAAGGAGAAACGTGTCAGAGCCACCCATCTCCAGGGGAAGGAGAAACGTTGTCAGAGCCACCCATCTCCAGTGGAAGGAGAAACGTTGTCAGAGCCACCCATCTCCAGGGGAAGGAGAAACGTTGTCAGAGCCACCCATCTCCAGGGGAAGGAGAAACGTTGTCAGAGCCACCCATCTCCAGGGGAAGGAGAAACGTTGTCAGAGCCACCCATCTCCAGGGGAAGGAGAAACGTTGTCAGAGCCACCCATCTCCAGGGGAAGGAGAAACATGTCAGAGCCACCCATCTCCAGGGGAAGGAGAAACGTTGTCAGAGCCACCCATCTCCAGGGGAAGGAGAAACGGGGAAAACACACTTGACTTCGGGGCAAAGAGTTCTCTTTGCCAGCCTGCCGGGCTGTAAAGAGAGGCGTTGGGGCCGGCGTACAGCGGAGTCGTCTCTCTGCTGTTTACGCTAGTTTGTTGTCACGGGTGGCGGAGGACAGCGACGCGTATGCGTGGGCGACCAATCAGATGAGTTTGGGGGCGTGGAGGCTTGGATGTAGTTTCAGAAAACAGCACATCCCTTCCCTTAACTGCTAGTAGCTCCTGTATTTGGACATCCCTTCCCTTTTTTTTACAACCTGGACCCTATTTCCTAACCTGACGCTGCCAGATGGACGGTATAGCTCCACATAGGTTTCACTAAACCAGTCGATCTGGCAATGAAGTCACCAGACCCGCTGACGGAGGCGGGCACTTTGTCCAAGCTACTTGGCAGGTGATTGGATGACCCATCTGTCTATCACCGCTGGTGGGTGTTAACTTCAACCAATCAGATCGCCGAAGGTGCCTGTGTGGATGATCTCCGTGGTATTCATTGATTGAGTCCTCGCGGTCGTAAAGTCACCTTCGAAGCATTTAGTTAGATTATAACGAACTAGTTGTGTGGCTTAGCCTTCCCAAATGTTGAGGGTCGTTTTTTAGAATTTAATACATAGAATTGGGAACGTTACATTCAATTTCATTCAGACTGCCTGTCACTTCCGCGGCGGCAGCCATGTTGAGAGTGAAAAGAACTACAAAGACCATGTACCCACTACTTGCCCAGACGAGCCAGAGCCCGCCTACGGCCGCCGCTGATTCGTCGAGCCGGCATGGCTCGACCAATCATCTTAACTGCCTGTGCGGGTCCAGACCGTCACGGAGAACCAAATGAAATGTGAGTTCACGTGACGGGCGGTTTACCAGGCTACCTATTTCCAGCTTTAATTATGATTTTTTATAGGGATGCACCGATATGAAAATTTTGGCCGATGCCGATAACCGATATTAACATTGCTGTTATGGCCGATAACCGATATTTACCGATGTCGATATGATCTGTATAAAACCACATTTTTATGATCATCACATTTTGTACATACTGAAAAACACATGTTAACACTGAATTTGAAAAAGTTATGCATTTCTTTATTTGCAAAGCCTTGGAAAAGCCCATAAATCATAGATTTACTGCATTATTTCATATCAATGTGAAGAATTTGGCTGATAATGATAACCGATATTAACATTGCAACATCTGACCGATACCGATATGACCGATATGTTAAAAAATGACCAACATTGGCCGATACCGATATGATTGTCGATATATCGTGCATCCCTAATTTTTTATCTCACCCTGATTTTTTATTTACTTTTTTATATCCTCACTTGCGCTAGCTTGCGCTAAAATGTTAATATGCGCCGAGCCGCGGCCTGGAAACAAGGAAAACGGGGCATGTGTAATGTGTGTATTTACGTCGTGTAAATAGCTTATTTTCCTGACACACAGCGGCTCATATCCTTATTATATCATAGAGACAATGAGAAAATGAACAATGCATTTACCTTGGTGCAGCTTTTGCAGCCTGCTCTGTTTGCGTTGTCTATATGATTGAAATCAGATAAATATCCAGACAGCAGACATTGTTTACCACGCCATGGATGGCTTGATCGACTGCTCTGAGCTCTCAACTCCGGGGACTGACGTCCGGGCTCAGAGCTCAGGCTCACTCATACATGCCATCTAGTCGCAACACAAAGTCTGTCACTATGCAGTGGTCCCTGTGTTTATTTGTGTGGGTGTGTGTGTGTGTGTGTGTGTGTGCGCGCGTGTGTTGTGTAGTTCCAAGACTTGGACATGGGTGAGATCATCATGGGGAACGTTAATCTGACTCGCTACACCAGACCAACCCCCGTCCAGAAATATGCCATTCCTATCATCAAGTCCAAGAGGGACTTAATGGCCTGTGCTCAGACAGGTAACACACACACACACACACACACACGCGCGCATGCATGCAGACACACACACACACACACACACACGCACACACACACACACACACACAAATTAGTTGGGCCGGTATAAAACAATTTTTCCAAACGGTTTGATATTAATCCAAACATGTCACCGGATCGATATACCACATTTTACCACTAATGGCTCATTTCCACCACAGTTGACAGCACTGTGCGACTGGTCACAACTCGGCTCTACTCGTTTAGACCCGAATGGTTGTTTGCTTCCACCGCTGCTCAATCTGCCCCCGCCCACCTCCGCCCACAACTGGTTGTCATAGCGACCGCATATCTGCCCTCCGCTCATATATCTTCCCTCCGCCTTCTATTTGTATAAAGTTAAATGAACACAGGGAAATGTTAACAAACTGTAGATGGAAAATTGATGGTGGATGAAATCCCTTGGTTGTATGTTGAATGCAGGAGAGGACGTGACTTTAGCCAGCGTGACTTTGGTGCTGTCAGTACTCGTCACTGCGAACATACCAGGAAGTTGGCTATAACATAACATTAAAATGAAATCCATACACAGAACTTTTAAACGGGTTATGAAATACTGGTGCCTCTATATGACATACATGGGCAAATGAGAGACCATCGGCCATGAGAATGGATATCAATTTGTTGTTATTGACATGCATGCGCTGCGCGGGGGACGGGAGTTACGCTACGGGGAGAAGGGAAGCCACTACCCCGGTGGCCACTCACCAAGCAAGACCGCGTCTTTGCTAAACCCCCGCCTCCGGCCTAGCGGAGCTGACATAACACACAACTACAAGGGCTTCCCGAGCAACGGCCTTTTTCTCTCTCAAAACAATTTAAACCCATCGTCATGTTAAAGCTGAGCAAGGAGATCGATTTTATTTCAGCAGAGCCGAAGGCAGCAACACAAAAGACTGATGTAAATAACAAAAGAGAAGGTAAGTCCCACTAAACTGGTATCCAGCATTGACAGTAGACTGGAAGAGCCTGGTGATGCGAGGTTACAGTAGACACAGTAAACACGATTCTGCTTGACCAATCAGTCGTCTGCAGTGTTTTCACGTCACCGTATGGTACCGGCTGGAACCTCAACAAAGCAGGGACCAAAACTAGCACGACTCAACCCGGGCTGTCCAGCTTTTTCACCGGTGGGATGAGACAAAAAAGTGAGTCGAGCTGGGCGGGGCCGCGCTAATACCAGCGGTGCGGCAGCCATTCCCGAGTAGAATATATTGAGAGAAAATGGAAAAATCAAAAAAGTGGCACAAGAAAGCTCAGCAGGCCAAAAGTAGAACAATCAAGAGAAAAAAGGAGCTTCTTGGATATTTAGGAGCGAAATATAATCACAAAGTTTTTGTACATGTGTACTGAAACGGTTATCGCACATTATGTATTTTTAGCAACTTGTTTTCAGACTCTGCATGTCGTGATAGTTTGTTGAATGTCAATGCGATTCACTTAAGGCTATGCTCAGACAGTGAAGTGCAGCTGTGTGGTCAGTTTTCACAACTCCCCATTGTGTGGTCATGCCCAAATTCCCCCCACCCCCGCCCCCTCTCTACTTTACACCCAGAGGTGCTCCACCCCCACCCCCGCCCCCTCTCTACTTTACACCCAGAGGTGCTCCACCCCCACCCCCGCCCCCTCTCTACTTTACACCCGGAGGTGCTCCTCCCCCCACCCCCGCCCCCTCTCTACTTTACACCCGGAGGTGCTCCTCCCCCCGCCCCCTCTCTACTTTACACCCAGAGGTGCTCCACCCCCACCCCCGCCCCCTCTCTACTTTACACCCAGAGGTGCTCCTCCCCCCCACCCCCGCCCCCTCTCTACTTTACACCCGGAGGTGCTCCTCCCCCCACCCCCGCCCCCTCTCTACTTTACACCCAGAGGTGCTCCACCCCCACCCCCGCCCCCTCTCTACTTTACACCCGGAGGTGCTCCACATGTATGAAAGCAACATGCCTCATGTCTGAAAGGGTACACTTATGTGACCTTGATGAGGCTCACTGTGTATGTGACCTTAATGAGGCTGAGTGTATCTGACCTTGATGAGGTTGACTCTGTGTGACCATGATGAAGCGGACTGTGTGAGAATCAGTGTTGGGGGTAACTCATTACAAAAGTAACATATTACATGTAATATATTACTTTAATAATAATAGTAATAAGTAACAAGTTACTCTACACAGAAAGTAATATTGTAAAGTAACTTATTACTTTCAAATGAAAGTAACTAGTAATATGTAGTATATTACATTTTGAAAGTAACTTGCCCAACACTGGTGAGAATGCTTGTTCCAGGAAGAAAACATTAGGCCTATGTGTTCAGAATCACATGAGAAATGGCTGCCTCGTTTTCAGTGGCGGTCCCTGGTTGTGTTCTAAAATGTTGTCCATCCTCACACTCTAAAAACCCCAAAAGAAAATGTTTATTTTTATTTTCTAATCTAACATTTATTTCGGGGATGAAGTAACTGCCTGCCTGTCTATCTATATCTATAAATAATAATAATAATAATAATAATAATAATAATAATAATAAGAATATTGTACTAGGGCTCAATGTTAACTTTTAAAAGTGGTTGCCGGAGTGGCAACCTGGCAGGAGCTTTTGGTTGCTGAAATAAAAATATGGTTGCCATTTTTAGTCGCCTTATATTTTGAGTAATTAAGATACTATGCAGTCATAAGCCGGCTTAATAATGATGTGACAGAAAAGTAAGTATAATAGTCTATAGTCTATAGTATAATAGGCCTATTCAGTGTGCGCACCGGGTGTAGCAGTAATAATAATAATAATAATAATTTTGTGTAATTTTATTTTCTAAACAAATCTTAGTGATTTTTTGTTTTTATAATGCATTTGCACTGAAAGGATTTGTTTAACTAATATTTGTGAACTTTCATTTTCATATATTTTTTTAGCAGTTATTGTTCATATTGTGCTTAATTTATTAATTAAAAGCGTTATTGATAATGAATGACGTAGCCTATGCCTCTTCATGTTCATTCAGGGACACTATGATGACAGTGGTTTGGGGCCCCCACTCTTAAGATGTTGCATAGGGCCCCAAAAGGCCCAGAAGCGGCCTTGGCCCGCCGCCCTGTACCCGCTGCGCTCCCCCTCTCTCACACCCCGTATGAGACAGGCAGACGAGGCAGGGATGTAAAGCGTTTCTCAGCACATATACGCGGTGGTAAAACGTTTTTGAAGGATGTCCTGGTCGAGGTGTATGTTGTAGGCTTGTTGTAGGCTACATGCTTTGCAGTATAGTGTTAGTTTTCCATCCCGTTCAAAGACGCAGGGGTATTTCACCTCGATGACTTGACAAATCATTTCCTCGTCCTTTGTTTCTGTGCGGACGGACGCGGTTCCTGTTCATTGAATTATCATCTTGCAGCTCGATTTGTGATGTCGATGCTGACGCAAGGTTAGCGTTATTAGTCGGGGCTTTGACCCAGCCAGAGCCAGACTTCATCTGCTTTTGACATCTTCACGGTGCGTCCGGCAGCCGCTCTGATTGTGTGCGAGCAGCCACCTGTCCGAGTCAGTACTCGTTAAACACACCGCACGTGCAGCATGCATCACGTAGGTTCCGACTGGTAATTAGTAACATCCGATTGTAACAGCAATAACATGTCACATAGGCTATAATTTATGTCACTCACAAGTATTAAAAGGCATTTATTTGTTGTATATTCTAGGGATGCACGATAATTATCGGACCGATAAATTATCGGCCGATATGGCGTTATTTTGCGTTATTATTTATTATTCCGATAATGGCCTTTTTCCGATAAATTATCAGCCGATAATCATGCTTTATTTTTGCCTCGGAAGCGGAGCTATTGTTGTCGCACGGTAGTGACATCACCGCTGCGACGCAAACATGGCTGCTGCCAGTTACCAGTATCTTTCTGTTTTTCAATTTCAGATGATCAGAAAGCGACTGTCATTTGTCCCACACAGGTTTCCGAGAGGAGGGGAAACCTCTAAACTGGCATTAACTCATTCAGGGCCAGTTTAGGACTGCCAATATTTAGCACAGGCCAAAGATTTTCATAATTGTTGGTCATCTTTCAAGACCCACAGTAAATTATCTATTAGCACCAGAGTGATTTGCAATACCTCAAAATGAAGATGTACGTCTCTGGGTTCACCAGGAAAAAAAAAGTGAGCTTTTAGCATGTTCTGTACTCTACTTATAGCCATTTATATACACCCTGTTTTCCCCCAATAGGTCTCCCTGAGAAAATAAACAGGAGAAAAGGCAATTTTTGTAAAAGGGCACATTCTCAAGCAGAACTCGCTCTCAATTCTTTTATTTTGAACTGTATTGACATCAGACATGTAAATACTATTCGTTATGACACAAATGGAAAAAAAATAATATATATATATATATATATATACACATGAAGTGCTTTTTTTTTTACATTCAACAATACAGCAGTGTGAGTGAGTGTGCACACAGACACACAGACAGACAGACAGACAGACAGACAGACAGACAGACAGACACACCGACAGACAGACAGACAGACAGACACACACACACACACACACACACACACACACACACACACACGATCCCCCTTCGTTGCGTGATTTCTAACCCCACATAGGATAAGCAATAACCACGCCCTGTGGCGCCGGGATTGGCCAGGAGCAACACTGGAGGGCACGCAGCCCAGCGATTTCATGAAGCTCTTGAGAACGGACAGCGGGCTGCTGTGAATGCCGCTTCTGCCTGCCTAGCTGTTCATGTGCTGCTCGTCCATGTCTCCCTGTCCTATCCTCCCTGCTATCGTTCCCGTTTTCCCCTCGGCTATTCAACACGTCCTCACCGCCCTCTGATCACTGCTGATCGATCATTTCCTCATTCCTCCGATGATCAAACGCATCTGTGGATTACTTTCTCCGGTTTTCTCCGGCTGGCACACAGGAAAGCGACCAGCTCCTGCAGCGCGCGAGGGGCGTTTCAATGGCATTTCTCCTGTCTGCACAAGGCAAGCTCCTTATCCGTTTTCTGATATTCCTCCTGCTCAATTTCAAAACAACAGCTGCGGTATGTGTTTGTTCACGTGTTGTCTTAGATGATAGGGACCTGATACCATGTGACAGGCTGGGGAAGTGTTTAAACTACGCCCTGCAGTAATAAAAACAAAAACACGTCAAACACGTCATTGGCCCTCTGGGCTATTCCTGATAACACGTCAAAGACGTCATTGGCCCTGAATGAGTTAAGTTAAACCAAAGCTGGCGATAATGCAGCGGATATGTTTGTTGGTTTTGTTAGCTAGTTTTGTTAGCATTAGCTCGTAGCGCGGCCTACACTTCAAGCTCGTCCGCTTGGCAGACAAACTGCTTGTGACATTTACAGTCTGTGGCTTGCGATCAAACAGCCCCGCAAAAGCACTAAATACTCACAGAGCTGGCGTAAACTTATAGAAACTAATGGAAACCCCTTTACCGAAATGAAACATCCAGGGATTGGATGTGCGCAGTCGCGCACATTAGGCTACATAAAAAGCATCAGTCAGTCAACATCACAGTGTCTTTTCTTTTAATCTGGTGGCAGCATTTTTCAGTAAAAAGTGAAACGTCACAGATGGTTTATAGTGCCTGCCCCATTCATTGGGCCCAGGCTACAATTCACTGAGAACTGGAACCAATGCAAAATTTGAACAGATTGAGTTGAGTTGAGTTTTTTTTTCTCCTCGAACAATCAACCATATAAAATACAATAAAAAACAAAACATAAACATTTGAATCTAACAAATTTCCTCAAAAAAGCAAAACAATTGAGTTCGAGAAGGAGCAGAAGGAAGCAAATGCTTATCCAGTCCCGCCCCTTTCTTCACAATATCATAACAAATCTCTTACAATGTTCAAATCAAAATAGATCTGATCACAGATCAGTAACATGACAATAAGAGTCTAAATTACTATGCCTTTTGTCATTGTGTTTTATCTGCAGACTAAGCAGTCGTTGGCTTTCCGTTCTATAAAAGCCTTTATTTTTGTATTGACTATAATTGAGTGATACACTTTATTAAAACAATCATATTACATCAGAAGTTTTCTTTGTTTTGCGTTCAGTGATGTCAGTTAGATTTGGTTAGGTCAGAGCTATGCTCACTACATCTGCCTTTTTTTAACCCCAGGTGTGCATAAAATACAGGTTAAAAACGATAAAAAAAATAATTAAATATATATTTTTTATTATAATAATTACCGTAAATTCCGCACTATAAGCCGCACCGGAGTATAAGCCGCACCTGCAAAGTTGACTGTTTTTTACATATATAAGCCGCACCGGACTATAAGCCGCGGGTGTTTTAATGTTTTTTTTTTTTTTTTTTTTTTTATTATTGTGTTTTAATGTTTAATTACCATATGTAAGGGTTCATGCACAGAGGGGATTGTCGGGAAAGAGATGGCTGTTTGAGGAAGCTCCCATTTATTAACATTTCAACAAAACAACATAACACAACACCACCTGTGTTGTTTTTTACAGTGCACACAGTGTCCGCGGTGTGGTGAAAAGAGGGCAAGAGAGGAAATTAAAACAGAAGTGGATTTATAGTTAGAAAGAGTGCTAAAAAAGAGAGATTTTTTTTTTTTTTGTTTTTTTTTTTGTTGAAAAAATCCATAGATAAGCCGCACCGTTATATAAGCCGCAGGGGCCAAAAAAGCCCAAAAAACGGGAAAAAAGCCGCGGCTTATAGTCCGGAATTTACGGTATCGGTTATCGGCCAGGAGAAAATTGTTTAATGAACGGCTAATTAGCCGTCAGCCGGCACTCATGGAAAACACTGTGTGACCTTGATAAGGTTGACTGTATGTGCCCTTTATGAGGCTGTCTGTATGTAGTCTCGGCTCCCAGACGTTTGGGGAGCTGCGCCACCAAACGTCTGGGAATTTCACTGTCAGAAACTGTCTCTTCGAGCCCGCGAGAACCGCCGGCAGCAGACACGCCTACATTTATTATTAGAATTTTATTTGGTAGCGGCAATGCCATTTATCATAGTACTAACACAGAGCATGAAGCTGATATGCTCCAAACAAAATTTATAGCTGTGGTTTATTTTACAATAATCTTTCCTACCCGGAAGTGGTCCGCTTGATACTGTGAACTTGTGTGAAGTCATCAGCAGCCAGCAGGCTCTGTAACGTTAGCCTCGGGAGTCGGGCTTATCGCTGGGGAAAAGACCTCTAGCCGCCGGGGCCGGATGAAACACGTCCTATTAACAGGTTATGTTTGTTTCCAAGTGATTAATATGTTTCTCCGCAAATGCGACGATGTTTTGCGAGACACCGGTTCTGCATGAGAACTGCCCCCAGAAAGCAGGCCCGCCCACAGCACTCATGATTGGTTGTCCGATGCAACGCTTCCAACAGCGCCACCTAACGTTATGCAAAGATTTAAATAGTAATATTCTCAGTCTTACAGTAGTGAAACGGATTAAGACTGAGGGCTGAGTCTAGTCTGTGACCTTGATGAGGTTTGATGAGGCTGACTGTGTGTATGTGACCTTGATGAGGCTGACTGTGTGTATCTGACCTTGATCAGGCTGACTGTGTGTATGTGACCTTGATGACTGTGTGTCTCCAGGCTCTGGGAAGACTGCAGCGTTCCTGCTGCCCATCCTCAGTCAGATCTACACAGAGGGCCCAGGAGAAGCCCTGGCTGCTGCTAAAGCCTCTGGACAGGTGAGACACTTTAACGCTTCACTTTATGGCAGGGCACTCGACACCTTTGATAAGTGTCTCTCAACAGAAATAAAAAGAGTCGCACGCCGTTTCTAATTTATACTTTGGTGAACGGTTTCAGTGGTCTCCACGGTAACAGGAGCCCCCCCCCCCTCCCCCCAGCATCAGCAGCGTCTCTCCCCTCTTGTTTGTTCTCCTTTGTTTCTGTCTCCCTGCTGTTTAAAACATCCAGCCCGACTCCTGAATGCAAAAGATAACCAGTGGCCGTCGTATCTGTATCTCCAAAAGTTGGTTTGGACAGACACCTCTCAAGGTGCGTTCACACCGAGATATTTATTTTTCGCTCTGTCGCTCAAGTCAACCCTTTGGAATCGCTCTGTCGCTCTGTTTAAATCGCTCATCAACAGGCACACGAAATGACGGACATGTGGGGGATATAACGTTACGCAATGTCATGATATTTGTCCACTACGAGCCACCGTCATTGTTTACAAGCTAAAGCCTATCAGCGTGCTCCTAATGCGAGCTCCATACCGATAGGACAGACTTCACTTCATGTCAGCTGTCAGCCTGTCAATGTGGTTTGTTGCCACACAATAAACCAGCGGTTTGTTCCAAGCCAGTGTGATCCTTGACTCGCTCATACGGCAGCTAATCAGCGTTGAGCGGCGAGCGACTGATGCCAGCGTATTTTCGCTGGAGTTGGGATATTTCATCTCGAGCGACGAGCGAATTTTCTCCCCATCGCTCTGTCTCTGCCGCTCGGACGCCCAGCGATTTTTCTCCCAGGCGAATATACGCTCAATCGCTCGTTTGCATTGACTTTGTATGTAAACTCAACGCCAGCGAAAAACTTTAATAGGTCGGTGTGAACGCACCTTCAGAGGATCTCTCTGCTCCTCCAGACCTCCACCCCCACCCCCCACACGGAGGAGCCCTGTCTGTCTTCCCAGTGAAGGAGGCTGCTCGCCCGGGCATGCTGGCTGTGACAGTGGATGTCCAACCGCCAAGCGTTAAGGGCGATGTACTCGCCCCTCGCTGCACTCAGCCCCGCCCCACCGCTGCAGCTCCGTTGGGTGCCTCGCTGTATTTCCGTCTTCAATTGGTCGATTTCGAAATGGCCCCTCCTCTCCTCGCTGATGTCCGTCGCTCTCCACCTTGCGAAGCATGCTGGGATTACCTGGCGTCATGGACATGGCGAACTACAAGACGAGAGGAGGGGCCAAAATCGAGATGGACCAATTGAACACGGGGAAATATAGCAAGGCAGCTAACCAAGCTGCAGCGGCGGCGGGGCAGGGCTTGACAGGGTGAGTGCGAGTACATCGCTGGTGGACGGGCACTCTTGAGACATCGGTACGCTGACGGAACTCTCTGTAGCCAATCGCAGTGCGCGACAAAATATGGCGGTGTCTGCGACATAACACAATCCTCCAGGTAGGCGACGCCAAAGAAAAGTGTGGAGAGACACTTTTTTCTCTCTCGCTAAAGACGTCCTATATGTCGAGAGACTGTTTCGAAAGTGTCGAGAGACTAAGCATAAATTGGGCTTAACGCACGGGCCTTCATTTCGTGAAGCTCTTTACAACAAGAGTGTTGGAGTAACCCCGCCTCTTTGTTGATCCCATTGGACAGTAGAGGGGAAAAACAATAATGGTGGTATGGGGCACCTTTGTCCCAAGATTTTACCCTTGTTTCCTCCCCAGTTCCCCTCCCCCCAGAATAGGCACCGCGACCGACCAGAGGAGGCGCTAGTGCAGCGACTAGGACTCATAACCCACCGGCTTCCCACCTGCAGACAGGGCCAGTTGTGTCTGTAGGAACATCTGACCAAGCCGGAGGTAGTCTCGCTTGCCAGCCTTCCCTTCCTTCCAGGGAGAGAGTCTGGCAGATCTCCATTCTGGAAAAAAAGCTGCTAAACAACGAGCTAGCATTGTTGATGTTGTTTCACAGCGGCGCAGGCATTTGAGATCGACAGATTCGTCACGGAGGGAGCAGAAACTAAATCCATATATGGTCGCAGCCGGTCAGTCAGGATGAAGTCAGTCAGTTAGTCAGTGAAATGGTCGCCACCAATAGCCGAGCTTATACCAGCAGTTTACGTGCAAGACTAAGCCGGAGGTAACACGGGGGCTCGAACCTGCGACCCTCGTGTTGGTAGGCAGGGAATCTCAAACGGCACTACCCAGACGCCCACACTTTTTCAACTGGAAGCTGATGATAATCCACCTTTGGATTGGTTTGTTGTGATATATTCAATTGGAAACATCCCCTGTTGTTATACTTCATCCTTAGCTATTCTGTAGTAACTGTTATACTTCATCCTTAGCTATTCTGTAGTAACTGTGTTATACTTCATCCTTAGCTATTCTGTAGTAACTGTTATACTTCATCCTTAGCTATTCTGTAGTAACTGTTATACTTCATCCTTAGCTATTCTGTAGTAACTGTTATACTTCATCCTTAGCTATTCTGTAGTAACTGTTATACTTCATCCTTAGCCATTCTGTAGTAACTGTTATACTTCATCCTTAGCTATTCTGTAGTAACTGTTATACTTCATCCTTAGCTATTCTGTAGTAACTGTTATACTTCATCCTTAGCCATTCTGTAGTAACTGTTATACTTCATCCTTAGCCATTCTGTAGTAACTGTTATACTTCATCCTTAGCTATTCTGTAGTAACTGTTATACTTCATCCTTAGCTATTCTGTAGTAACTGTTATACTTCATCCTTAGCTATTCTGTAGTAACTGTTATACTTCATCCTTAGCTATTCTGTAGTAACTGTTATACTTCATCCTTAGCTATTCTGTAGTAACTGTTATACTTCATCCTTAGCTATTCTGTAGTAACTGTTATACTTCATCCTTAGCTATTCTGTAGTAACTGTTATACTTCATCCTTAGCTATTCTGTAGTAACTGTTATACTTCATCCTTAGCCATTCTGTAGTAACTGTTATACTTCATCCTTAGCTATTCTGTAGTAACTGTTATACTTCATCCTTAGCCATTCTGTAGTAACTGTTATACTTCATCCTTAGCCAGTCTGTAGTAACTGTTATACTTCATCCTTAGCCATTCTGTAGTAACTGTTATACTTCATCCTTAGCCATTCTGTAGTAACTGTTATACTTCATCCTTAGCTATTCTGTAGTAACTGTTATACTTCATCCTTAGCTATTCTGTAGTAACTGTTATACTTCATCCTTAGCCATTCTGTAGTAACTGTTATACTTCATCCTTAGCCAGTCTGTAGTAACTGTTATACTTCATCCTTAGCTATTCTGTAGTAACTGTTATACTTCATCCTTAGCCATTCTGTAGTAACTGTTATACTTCATCCTTAGCCATTCTGTAGTAACTGTTATACTTCATCCTTAGCCATTCTGTTGTAACTGTGTTGTACTTAATCTTAACCCAGTCTGTTATAACTGTTATACTTCATCCTTAGCCATTCTGTAGTAACTGTTATACTTCATCCTTAGCCATTCTGTAGTAACTGTTATACTTCATCCTTAGCCAGTCTGTAGTAACTGTTCATCCTTAGCCAGTCTGTTATAACTGTTATAACTGTTATACTTCATCCTTAGCCATTCTGTAGTAACTGTTATACTTCATCCTTAGCCAGTCTGTTATAACTGTTATACTTCATCCTTAGCCATTCTGTAGTAACTGTTATACTTCATCCTTAGCCAGTCTGTTATAACTGTTATACTTCATCCTTAGCCATTCTGTAGTAACTGTTATACTTCATCCTTAGCCAGTCTGTTATAACTGTTATAACTGTTATACTTCATCCTTAGCCATTCTGTAGTAACTGTTATACTTCATCCTTAGCCAGTCTGTTATAACTGTTATACTTCATCCTTAGCCATTCTGTAGTAACTGTTATACTTCATCCTTAGCCAGTCTGTTATAACTGTTATACTTCATCCTTAGCCATTCTGTAGTAACTGTTATACTTCATCCTTAGCCATTCTGTTGTAACTGTTTCAGGAGAATGGCAAGTACGGACGTCGCAAGCAGTTCCCCATGTCTCTGGTGCTGGCCCCCACCAGAGAACTGGCCCTGCAGATATATGACGAGGCCAGGAAGGTACGCGCACGCACACACACACACACACACACACACACACACACACACACACACACACACACACATACACACACACACACACACACACACACACACACACACACACACACACACACACACACACACACACACACAAATATTTATATTAGAATGGCATAATCAAGGCACATTTATGCTACTAGATTTGAATCTAGTTTGCTGGGACTCTGGCCCGGTGTTCTGTTGTGTGTGTGTGTGTGTGAGGTATCGTTGTCGGTTTTGATATTGGTATCGATATGCGCGTAGCCAAATTGCATGAAATGTGGCACTGAACTCTGTCAGGTCCCCCTAAGTGCATTGGCCAAGTTTGAAGTCGATCCGACGAATGGTTCTCGAGATAAACCGCTTTTTGTGTTTGCCAGTAGGTGGTGCTATGCCGAGTCTATGTGTGGGGTGTGTGTGTGTGTGTGTGTGGGGGGGGGGGGTGATGTTGCGGTAAAGTGACATTGGACCACAAATCATGACTCACAGACAGACAGACACACAGACAGACAGACAGACGTGAATGCCCTAGTGTGTTCGGGGCAAAAAAACAAAGAATTTGCTCCAGCATAGGCCTACATATTATCAGTGATGCAACATGTGTTTTTCTTTCTACGCGGCTCTGAGGAAGGCAAATATATAAATGTTAAATGTGTGGAGCGCCAGCTGCTAGCCATGAGCATACAGGTCGCTACTTGCAGCTCGGCTGACAGGAGCCTCGAGACGGACACACACATGCTTTTCACCAACACAGAAACGTTATGGCCGCACGGTGAAACATAAACATGTGGGACCACCGAGTAACGTTGGCAGGCTCTCTCTCTGTCTGTCTGTCTGAATCATTTCCTCCTCCTTAGCTATCAACAGACAGAAAGCTATGCGTAACTGTGCCAAGCTCTGCGCAGCGTTAAAGGCTCATTATGCTTTCCGCATCAGCGAGGAACGCGAGTGTCCGCGCGGAAAAGTGACGTCAGATCAGCAGACACGCCCCTCCGCAAGGCTCCGTGCGGACGGTTTTCGCCTGGCCGTGCGCACCCCGAATTTTTTAACTACGCG
This sequence comes from Poromitra crassiceps, assembly GCF_964638095.1. Lineage (NCBI taxonomy): Eukaryota > Metazoa > Chordata > Actinopteri > Beryciformes > Melamphaidae > Poromitra > Poromitra crassiceps. The sequence goes on from NC_139625.1 coordinate 7,425,580, forward strand.
GACGCGGCTGGACGGACAAAGTGGAGTTTTCAAGACTCGCGCTCAATTCCGCGATCAGAAACCCACACAGAGTATAAAAGCTCCACACGTTTCCTCGTCAGGATTCCGTGTCTCTCATTTCCGTGCGGCCGGCCAAAGCATCAAGCATAATCCAGGCGTTAGGCAGCAGGGGCATGCAGAGAGACCCTTTACACCTTGGTCCCACCAAGTCCGTCTGCGCAGCGTTCTGGCTGCACCGCTCCGTCCTCCGCACGGCGCCATGTCCCACCGCACACGTTTCAGAAGCGGAGCGCTTCCGAGCGCTGCCTGGCAGCTGGATGCAAGATCACACGCGATACTGTGTGTACAACGGGGTGGATGTAAAAGAGCACAACACACAAACAACACAGTCTGTCGTTGACTTGCTTTTGATTTGGTCATTTTCCCTTGATTTCTGTGCTTCTGCCATGGGGTAGGTAGGCTGAAATTATTTATTTATTTGTCATACAGTGCCTGTTAGCAGGAGGAGAACTCTTGCATTTCTTCAAAATTCAAATGTCCGCGAGCAGCTCCGACGACCGCGTGGGAGCCGGAACGCGTACGTGACGTGCCAGGTGGGATGGAGCCGTTAAGAGGGGCAGGGTCTCAAAAGTAAAAAAAGGGCACAACACCGCGGCGCCGGGTGGTTTCACTGTCGCTGACCCACCAGTCACTCAGAGCTCGGCAGCTGGGCAGTGGGCAGGATGGCGAAGGCATGACGAACCCGCCTCTGCCTCTGATTGGCGCAGGAGACGAGGAGAGACACAGGATAGGATAGCCAAGCGAATGTGCTTGGATCAACAACGTTTGATGCTAGGCCAATCAGAGGCAGAGAAGGGCGGGTCATGCCTTTGCCATGCTGACCCAGATGATTACTTAACTTCCGGGTTGAAAGGTAAACGTGTAAACTTTCCGGACATTTCATTTATTGCTAAATTGATATTCATTGTTATACGTTCTTCTTGAAGGGTGCTGGGCATGCCTTCACTGTAAAAAGTAAAAAAAAAAAAGTCCCAAAAAGGGCACTTGGAGCATCAGGGGAAAACGGGCAGGTGCTCAGGCACCCCTAGCACCCCCCTCTGCACGTGCCTGCTAGCACCCCCCCTCTGCACGTGTCTGCTAGCACCCCCCTCTGCACGTGCCTGTTAGGTAGAAAGGGGACAGACAACTGGCTCAGATTGGCGCGCGCACCGAACCATGACGCCCATACCGTGGATGTATGTAAGTAAGAATGTAAGCAGAAACCCCTGAGAAATCCTTGACAGCCTCTTTGTCTTTGTGTTGCTAGTTCTCCTACAGGTCTAAAGTGCGTCCCTGTGTCGTGTATGGAGGCGCAGACATCGGCCAGCAGATCAGAGACCTGGAGCGAGGCTGCCACCTGCTGGTGGCCACGCCAGGCAGACTGGTGGACATGATGGAGCGAGGCAAGATTGGACTGGACTACTGCAAGTAAGACACGGATAGATGGTATTATAACTGGACTGGACTACTGCATGTAAGACATGGATAGATAGATGATATTGTAACTGGACTGGCCTACTGCAAGTAAGACACAGATAAGACAATATTATAACTGGACTGGACTACTGCATGTAAGACATGGATAGATAGATGATATTGTAACTGGACTGGCCTACTGCAAGTAAGACACAGATAAGACAATATTATAACTGGACTGGACTACTGCATGTAAGACATGGATAGATAGATGATATTGTAACTGGACTGGCCTACTGCAAGTAAGACACAGATAAGACAATATTATAACTGGACTGGACTACTGCATGTAAGACATGGATAGATTATATAGCTGGACTGGACTACTCCAAGTAAGACACAGATAAGATGATATAAATGGACTACTGCAAGTAAGACATGGATAGATTATATAACTGGACTGGACTACTGCAAGTAAGACATGGAGGGCGAAGATAGATGATTGGTACTGGGCTACTGTGTGTGGTGGATTATGGGAGGGGCATAACTCAATAGACTATTGCTAGGCTATGTAGAATAGGTTGATTGTTTGTTTTGCTAAAATCTGCTCATCTACCTTGGATTTTGTCCTATTTCCATTTGTTCACCATTGATTTCGAGAGTACCTGGGCGCAGACAAAATGGCGGGACCTGGTAAATGGTAAATGGCCTGCATTTATATAGCGCCTTTATCCAAAGCGCTTTACAATCAGTAGGTACATTCACCCATTCATACACCGATGGCGGCAGGCTACCACGCAGGGTGCTGGCACACCATCAGGAGCAATTTGGGGTTCAGTATCTTGCCCAAGGACACTTCGACATGCAGACTGGAGGAGGCGGGAATCGAACCACCGACCTCTTCTTTTATCCAAAGCGATTAGTGGACGACCCGCTCTACCTCCTGAGCTACAGCCACCCAGGACCTCCGCACGGAGGTGACCTCTACCTCCTGAGCTACAGCCACCCAGGACCTCCGCACGGAGGTGACCTCTACCTCCTGAGCTACAGCCGCCCAGGACCTCCGCACGGAGGTGACCTCTACCTCCTGAGCTACAGCCGCCCAGGACCTCCGCACGGAGGTGACCTCTACCTCCTGAGCTACAGCCACCCAGGACCTCCGCACGGAGGTGACCTCTACCTCCTGAGCTACAGCCGCCCAGGACCTCCGCACGGAGGTGACCTCTACCTCCTGAGCTACAGCCGCCCAGGACCTCCACACGGAGGTGACCTTGGCAGCGGAAGTTGGACCGGAGACTCGGCCAACTCGCTGCTCGGAGCTCCGCGCCGCAAACTACCATGCACGTCCAAATGATGAAAAGACAACCTTAGTTCTCACCTCAGTACAGTGATGACACGGGACTTGACAAATCCAACTCCGTGCGGAGGTCCCGCCATTTTGTCTCCGACCAGGTCCCTCTTGCTGATTTTACTGGGTTTTTTTTCTTCATTTTTTTGTATAAAGCAATGGGGGACTATTAAAATGTTCAGTTATGTCTATAGCCCCCTTATCACAAGCATGTCTCAAAGGGCTTTACATAGCATCATCACAGTTATATACTGCATCATATATCTACACACAACATACATCATATACATACAGTACTACCCATTTGAGTAGATGACATTAGGATACAAACACAGCATGTCTTCAGACTGTGCTCTCTCCTGTAGCTACCTGGTGCTGGACAACACAGCATGTCTTCAGACTGTGCTCTCTCCTGTAGCTACCTGGTGCTGGACGAGGCAGACCGGATGTTGGACATGGGCTTTGAGCCTCAGATCCGACGCATCGTGGAACAGGACACCATGCCCCCTAAAGGCCTCCGACAGACCATGATGTTCAGCGCTACCTTCCCTAAAGAGATCCAGGTACACGTCACTGTGACTCTGTAGACAGACCATGATGTTCAGCGCTACCTTCCCTAAAGAGATCCAGGTACACGTCACTGTGACTCTGTAGACAGACCATGATGTTCAGCGCTACCTTCCCTAAAGAGATCCAGGTACACGTCGCTGTGACTCTGTAGACAGACCATGATGTTCAGCGCTACCTTCCCTAAAGAGATCCAGGTACACGTCACTGTGGCTCTGTAGACAGACCATGATGTTCAGCGCTACCTTCCCTAAAGAGATCCAGGTACACGTCACTGTGGCTCTGTAGACAGACCATGATGTTCAGCGCTACCTTCCCTAAAGAGATCCAGGTACGCGTCACTGTGACTCTGTAGGTAGGGACAGACCATGATGTTCAGCGCTACCTTCCCTAAAGAGATCCAGGTACACGTCACTGTGACTCTGTAGACAGACCATGATGTTCAGCGCTACCTTCCCTAAAGAGATTCAGGTACACGTCACTGTGGCTCTGTAGACAGACCATGATGTTCAGCGCTACCTTCCCTAAAGAGATCCAGGTACACGTCACTGTGGCTCTGTAGACAGACCATGATGTTCAGCGCTACCTTCCCTAAAGAGATCCAGGTACGCGTCACTGTGACTCTGTAGGTAGGGACAGACCATGATGTTCAGCGCTACCTTCCCTAAAGAGATCCAGGTACACGTCACTGTGACTCTGTAGACAGACCATGATGTTCAGCGCTACCTTCCCTAAAGAGATCCAGGTACGCGTCACTGTGACTCTGTAGGTAGGGACAGACCATGATGTTCAGCGCTACCTTCCCTAAAGAGATCCAGGTACACGTCACTGTGACTCTGTAGACAGACCATGATGTTCAGTGCTACCTTCCCTAAAGAGATCCAGGTACACGTCACTGTGACTCTGTAGACAGACCATGATGTTCAGCGCTACCTTCCCTAAAGAGATCCAGGTACACGTCACTGTGACTCTGTAGGTAGGGACAGACCATGATGTTCAGCGCTACCTTCCCTAAAGAGATCCAGGTACACGTCACTGTGACTCTGTGGGTAGGGACAGACCATGATGTTCAGCGCTACCTTCCCTAAAGAGATCCAGGTACACGTCACTGTGACTCTGTGGGTAGGGACAGACCATGATGTTCAGCGCTACCTTCCCTAAAGAGATCCAGGTACACGTCACTGTGACTCTGTGGGTAGGGATGGAATGATACGCCTTACACCATATAATGTATTTCCATCCATCTTGAACCGCTTATCCGGGATCGGGTGGCGGAGGTAGCAGTTCCAGCAGGCGACCCCAAACTTCCCTTTCCCTGGCCACATTAGCCAGGGAGAGGTATTTCAGATTGAATTTGAGGGTATTTACATCCAAATCAGGTGAACACTAGGAATTACAGTTTCTACATGTGCCCCCCCCCCCCCCCCCCCTTTTAACTCATTGAGTGCCAGCCACTTTTGGAAAACGGATGCTCCCAGTGCCAGCCCTTTCAGGGCGTTTTCAGTGATTTCTCGAGGCCCACAGAATATTGTGTGATATTACTATGTAAACACCGAACACGCCCAAAGAACGATGAGACTCTATTGTATCATCAGCAAAAAAAAGTGTATTGATATCATTTTCCGTTCTTTAGTTATCAGCAGTAGAAGATAGGTTGTTTTCACCAAAAACAGACGTTTCAAATTAGAAGCTGAGATAATGAGCCTTTTGTGAAATGAAGCATTTCAAGCACATCACTGACTCTGAAGCTAATATTTTCTGATGTAGTGACACCTCAAAAATAATTTCCTTCAATAAAACAGCGAAAACAAAGGAATTTTGTTTGGCAAAATAATATTTTTTAGCTGCAACCAGCAGCGCTGGCCCCTGCGTGCGCAGACCCTACACCTTCTTGCTGGTCTTGATTTACTGCTGGTGGGCATCAGATATTCTAGCTTGTGTTTGGCAATCTGTCCATCGAGCCTGCTGTCACAACACCAACACTGTTGTATGCTGCCCTGCGTGCCCCACCCCCCTCAACTGCAAACTCCTCCGTCGGAGTGTCTCTGGTGGCTCTCTGCTGCGTTTGCTCTGCACTGAAAAGTGCGCTACGCCCAGCTTTTTCACAGCGTTCCGCCGTTTTTGTCGCCGGCTCCCAGCGCTTCCAGCTTAGAATAATGTAACTTTTCAGAAAGACGCTGGTGTCGGCAACTAATCATGTGGAGGGGCTATCGCAGCGGAGACGGAGGGGCTCAATTGTGGCAGCAGATTGGCTGCTGTTCACAGGCACAGCTAACGTTATGCTTCATGCATATCGATGCGTACCGATGCGGTTTCCGTTTCCCCATGACTTCTTCTCCGTTTTTTCCTCACCTTTCTCTAATCTGGAGAGCACTGTCGCCACCTAATGGGTCTGTAAAATAGCTTATACCCATTCGACATCCACCATATTTTCACAGGAGATGCATCAGGCTTTGATCCATGTCCCACCATCAAAAAACGCAATTGACGACTTTAGTCGTCATTGGCACTCTACGTTACTATTTGAATTGACGACGATAGTCGTCATTGGCACTCAATGAGTTAAGGGACCAAAAGTAATTGGACAAACTAACATAATCATGCAATCGTCCAATGGGTTCTGAAGCATTTGACTGAATAGGCGCAGATATTCAGATAATATTGTTTACTTCAGAATTTATTCTGCTGCTGTCATCAGCAGTTGCATGCATCATCAATAAATACAATGGAACTGGTTCCATTGACAGCTATCCATGCCCACACGTGGGCATGGATAGCTGTCAATGGAAATGGAACTGACAGGCATACATGTCCACACCTGTTAGATGATAATTGTCCAATTACTTTTGGTCCCTTAAGTTAAAATGTAATTTTGGTCCCTTAACATGTAATGTAATTCCTACACTGTTCACCTGATTTAGATGTAAATACCCTCAAATGAAAGATGGAATTCTGCAATGAAAGCGAATCTTGATTGTTTAATTTCAAATCCATTGTGGTGTACAGAGCCAAACTGATGAAGATTGTATCCAATGTCCGAATATATATGGACCGAACTGTATGTCCGCATCTGATTGATACCCATTCAAGTGTGTGGATTTAGAGTCCCCGCTACCTGAGTCCCCGCTACCTGAGTCCCTGCTACCTGAGTCCCCGCTACCCGAGTCCCCCCTACCCGAGTCCCCGCTACCAGAGTCCCCGCTACCCGAGTCCCCGCTACCAGAGTCCCCGCTACCCGAGTCCCCGCTACCCGAGTCCCCGCTACCCGAGTCCCCGCTACCCGAGTCCCCGCTACCCGAGTCCCCGCTACCCGAGTCCCCGCTACCTGAGTCCCCGCTACCCGAGTCCCCCCTACCCGAGTCCCCCCTACCCGAGTCCCCCCTACCCGAGTCCCCCCTACCCGAGTCCCCCCTACCCGAGTCCCCCCTACCCGAGTCCCCCCTACCCGAGTCCCCCCTACCCGAGTCCCCCCTACCCGAGTCCCCCCTACCCGAGGGTCCCCCCTACCCGAGGGTCCCCCCTACCCGAGGGTCCCCCCTACCCGAGTCCCCCCTACCCGAGTCCCCCCTACCCGAGTCCCCCCTACCCGAGTCCCCCCTACCCGAGTCCCCGCTGCCCGAGTCCCCGCTGCCCGAGTCCCCGCTGCCCGAGTCCCCGCTGCCCGAGTCCCCGCTACCCGAGTCCCCGCCCAGAGTTACTGAACATGAGCGTGAAACCACATGTCGGTGAAACACCCGTGTCTGCTCTTGCACGGGATTGAATAATGTCATGGTGTTAATATGGCTATCAATATCTCATGCCAAATTATTAGGCCATATTACCTATATAGACCTTATATAGAAAAAAAGAAAAACGGTTTTTATCAATGAACAAATCCAAGTCCTCGTCTCCAACTTCCGAGTTCAAATGCATGAATGTTCAAGTCCAAGTCCCGAGTCATCAGTGCTCAAGTCGAGTCATGAGTCCTCAAAATGTGCCAACTTGACTCGACTACAACACTCACTGCTGAATGTTAGAATTCTGACAGATTAAATTGAAGAATTCGGAGGAAGAAAAAAGTCTGCATACTGTTACAGTACATGTGACATCATTGATGATATTACCCATGTTGTACCGATATTGGAATGTCTGGGGTGCCTAGATTTCTGTGACGTGAAAGTGGGGTCACAAGCCAAAAAAGGTTGGGAACCTTTGCTCTACTGAGAAGAGGTTAGAAGTGCTTGTTTCGCCGTTTGTTGGATCTGAATGTGAGGTGAACTGTTTTGGAACCCAGTGCTAATAAATAAATCAGGTCATAACCAGCTCCTGTGCTCTCTGTCACATCCTGTAGTAAAGCAGGTCATAACCAGCTCCTCTGCTCTCTGTCAGATCCTGGCCAGGGACTTCCTGGAGGAGTACATCTTCTTGGCGGTGGGCAGAGTGGGCTCCACCTCAGAGAACATCACACAGAAGGTGGTGTGGGTGGAGGACAGTGACAAGAGGTCGTTCCTCCTAGACCTGCTCAGTGCTACAGGTACACACACACACACACACACACACACACACACACTACTAACTCAATATAACCTCTACATATGTACTGCACTGCACAGTATAGAATACAACCTCACTCAGTGGAACGTCTACATCTAGCATCAGGGTATTCTGTACTGTTTTCGCTGACTTCTTTCAGGCCCTGCAAATGGATGATAGCGCACCTATTTCTCCCATTCAAAATTTGCATCCAATTCCGGACACTTAACTTTTTCCGCCCGTGTCGCTGTATTCGTGTAGACGGTTTTCACGGGACTGTGTTGCTAAGGAACCGTTGGAAACCTAGCTTATTTCCTGTCGGCTATTGTATTAGCAAACGCGTAATACGTACGTTTTTATATCCCGAAATTCCGTTGCATGATATTTCGTCACACCCTACTAGATATTTATGCCAGTTGATAGCCAGCTTCTGAAATGTGTATGCTTTTAAGTCATTGAGCTTTCGGTCGGGAGCTCCGTATAGAAATGCCGGGGAAATACCAGCGATTACCGAGTGTCTGGAATTGGATGCAATACCGTTAAGTAGAGCTACTGCTGAGACACTCGGACAGCTATCCCTTCACCCTCACGCACATCCTCATGACATCGGCGGTTATGAATAAAAAGTAATATACAATGATAAATGAATAGCACATAGTCTGTATAGATCGAAGACTGAGATAGCAGGGTCACAATTGCATCTTTTCCACTGTGTTAACTGTTAACAGCTGCTTGGGTTGAATGCATGCTTGACCACAGCCTCTGAATTTCCCCCAAACATGCTCTAACTGAAGCCCTCCTTCTGAGTTGTTGTGTGTGGGCGTGGCTTTGTGACGTGGATCTTATAAGTGTGTGTACTTTATTTGGAGATGAGCCTCTTCGCACAGGACAAATATTATCTGGCGACGCCCAGTGATTTGTAATGATTGTAGAGATTGTCTGCTATTGGTCCGTGATCGGCGAGCTGCGTGATCACTGGACAGGCGACCTGTCAATCACGCCCAAAACAGTATTTTTTTTTTATCGCCGATTTTACTCTAAGTGGATGAGTTATATAAACCCCCCCCCCCGTACAGTTGTCATAAAAGGTGAAATTAGCTATATAGAGACCAAACAACCCCCTATTGGATACAGCCTCAAGTGGCCATTTGAGGAATTACAGCTTTCCACATCACTTTGGACGTGTTGGTCTTCTCCTGGTGCCTGGTTATGGTTTACATGTTGGTGGTTTGCTGTGGTTTTATCCCAAGTGATCCCCAGCGAGGTACAGGACAATACAGGAGACAACATAGAGAAACCTGGTAAGCTCTTTACACAAGATAACTGTTTTTTTTATTATACCATTTTTTTTTAAATTATACCATTCCATTCTTACTTTTGCTTGCCATGAATACTCTGGATATAGAAGCCTTTTGTTTAGCCTGTTGTTTTAGGTTCTATAGACGGTTTTTAACTTGACAACATAAACATTCTAACTTGCCCCTAGCTTTACTTCCTGTGGCAGTGTTGGCTAATACAATAGCCAACAGGAAATAGGCTAGGTTTCAAATTTAAGCAATCAGCCCCGAGAGGCCAGGGTTTACACAGTGATTTTACAATGGCACGCCGCGTTAACCACAACCTCACATAATGCCGTGAAAACCGTCTATACACCATTTCATATTTGAGTCAAGTCTGCTTGGCTTAAATCGACCATGCCTGTTTCAGTTGTGGATTTAGTTTCCCCCCCACCCCCCCGCTGTCCGTTACTTTTTTCTCGGTTGAAGATGGTTGAGTTGTGTGTGTTGTGTTGGACGTCCTCATTTGTGTCTCTATGATGTCTTCATATCAGAACCAGAGCCTCCGTGAGAGAGAGTTTGGTCGGGTTCAACTTCTCTTCTCTACTGTAGCCAGACTTTGGCTTAACACCACCTGTTAGTAGGGATGCTGCACCAATATGACAATTTGGACCGATACGATAACCGATATTAACATTGCCGTTATGGCCGATAGCGGGTATTTAACAATGTCAATATGGTCTGTATAAAACCAAGTTTCTACGATGATCACATTTTGTGCATACTAATAAAAACACATGCAAGGCTTAAAGTTCTCAAAAGTTTAAAATGAATGTAATTCTTAGTTCACTACATGTAGTAGCGCGTCTCTCCTGGACAACTCTGTTTATTCTCAACAGAAAAACTCTGCTGTTTCTATCGGCATCTCTCTCTCCCGGACGCTTGCACACAGCTACAGCTGCATGTAAACGGGAATATTAGTGGATTAACTCGGAATATCGTCCCTTTTCGGAATAAGGGCAAACACCTGAATATTGTGTCCATGTAAACACAGTCAATGTCTGTGGAGCAGGACTGGAGGAAAACCACCTCGACCAAACTCTTTCTATCAGTGGCTCTGGTCACTGCACTTAAGAGAAAGCAGTGTGTTGATGGCGTAAGTTTTTGTTGTGGTGGTTTATCTGTTGCCTGTACTGCCTGCTGCCCTCTTCTGTTCCCGGAATGTAATGTGCTCTAAAACCATTTTGAAGTGCTTGAGAGTTGAGTTGCCTCTCATCTTGATTGATCTCATTCATCTCGTCCGAAACTAGAACCAACGTCACAAGTGGACATGTCACTTGTAAGAAGAACTCTCAAAATATGCTCAGCTAGTGATATGAGTTAAAGGGACAGCTCACCCTAAAATCCAAATCCATCTACACTACAGTAGATCACTTTGGTGTGAGTCGCCGTGTTTTGGAGATATCGGGTGTCCAGATTTCTGCCTTCTCTCCAATACAATGGAACTGGATGGCATTGAGCTTGTGGTGCTCAAGGCACAAAAAAATACATTTGAAAAAAATAAATCAACAACTTTCTCTTTCCAGAAATCATGACCTGGTTACCCAAGATAATCCACATACCTTGTTGTGAGCAGGATAATCTAGGAACTATTTTCTTTTTCGACCAAACTACTCCCACTAGCTGCTAGCTAGCTGCTGCTCTACCTACTGCTAGCTGCAGTTTCATGTAGGAACTAGCTAGCGGCTAGGGGGGTGTAGTTCGGTCCAAAGAAAATAGTTCCTACATTAAACTGCTCACAACAAGGTCTGTGGATTATCTTGACTCATGATTTCTGGAAAGAGACATTGCTGATGAGTTTTTCAAATGTATGTTTTTGTCGCTTCGACAACCACTAGCCGAGTGCCATCCAGTTCCAGTGTATTTGAGAGAAGGCATAAATCTCTACGCCCAATATCTCCAAAACTCAGGCAACTAACACAAAACAATCTAGATGGATAAATAGCACTACAGGTGAGAGGAAAAATATGTATTTTGCATTTTAGGGTGAACTGTCCCTTTAAAGATCAAGGATTGTGGGGGGTACGGTGGTGCAGTGGTAAGCGCTGTCGCCTCACAGCTCGAAGGTCCTGGGTTCGATTCCCACCTGGGACGCTGTGAACGCTGAAGGAATGCGTGCCCGTCCGCATGTCCTCGAGTGCCCACCGCCCGGGTGGGGTCGTCAAAAGGGCCTTTCTGTGTGGAGTTTGCATGTTCTCCCCGTGCCTCCCGGGGGTTTCCTTCATATAGGAACCCCCTTCACCAAAACATGCAATATCCTGGTTGCTAATGTGGTTCCTCCTCTGGTCGTTAAGGGCGCCTGTTCAGAGGGAGGGGAACATGGTTGGAATAGCGTGAACCTCCCACGTGTTATGTCCTACCGGTGAAGCTTCCTCTGTCAGGTGAAAAGAAGCGGCTGGCTAACTGCCTATGTCTCGGAGGAAGCATGGAGCCAGTTTCGGCTCTCCCCAGACCGGCAGAGGGTAGAGTAGCAACCAGGATAAATAAATTAAATTAGCACTAATGGGGGATAAAAATGGGATAAAAAATCAGGAAAAAAATTATATATAAAAAAAAAAAGATCAAGGATTGTCACAATGTTGGAAATTAGCACTGGAAATAAATTGTGCAATAGGATCTAGCATTTAACGAGGCAAATTATTTCTTCTTTAATATTATTGAATCAATGGATAAGGTGGGTGATGACTTGCTTTTTGGAATGTCCATATTGACTGAGGAAGTTTGCTAACCGGTGTAGTTAGTATTCAGATGTTATGCTCGTCTGATGGCAATAACACAATGTTGTGGCACATATTTGTTTGCAAGATGAGATGAATCAAGTTCTCCAAGTCCTTTTTTTAATTTGTTGTCATCAGGTCTGGTTTATTTACCAATGCACACCAAATGCCGCTAACGTTGCCCACTCACAGTTTGCAAAAGGGGTGACAATATTAACTTTGCACAATCATGTTGGCTAAACAGTGATGACGAAAATAGCGATTGACTTTCACAAAACATAGCCAAGTAGAATTATAGAAACTCAGGGATTCCGTTAGCCGGCTATTGTCGGCTTTTGCCCGGTATCACGTTTAGAGAGCCGGCATAGTAAAATGTCAACGGTTAAAGTGGTCGGTTGGAGATATGCCAAATGAATAAATAAATCCATTAACAGCAGATTAAATAGCCTAATCTTGTGTGCCCTAAATTCTTTTATTTATTTTTTTTATTTATTTTTACCTTTATTTATACAGGGGGAGTCTCACTGAGAGCAATGCTCTCTTTTTCAGGAGTGCCCTGTTCACATTCACACACACATTCATACCTGGAAGCTGACCAGTACAACCACAGTCTGATCTGTTGGCCACTGAGCAGCTCCACTGGAGCGGTTGGGGTTAAGGGCCTTGCTCAAGGGCAGCTCAGTGGTGGTAATGAGGGAGGGGCAAGCGCTGCCTTTTCACTTTCCTCACCCAGATTTATCCTGTCGGTCCCGGGGATTGAACCGACGACCTTCCGGTCACAAGCTCGCTTCTCTAACCATTGGGCCACCACTGCCCACAAATGCAATCATTAATAGCATATTAAATAGCCTATCCCAATATTGCGCAACCTATAAGATAGGCTATGTTGCCACCGCAGAGTCAAGCTGATTAGGCTACCGCTTCACAAACGAGCAGAGACGCGGATAATTCATTAGAATTGCAATAGCGCTAAATACAAGGGCCAAGTATAATCGCCCATTAGTGGCAAACAAGAAGCACAAATGGCTCTCCATAGGCTAGCTACCAAATGTGATTTTGGAGCGAAATAGTCGGGCAACAAGTGCCAGCGATTGATTGATTGATTGATTGACCCGACGTTGGCTAGTTGTCAATTTAGCGGAGGTAAGAAGCGCTTGTATACGAGGAGGTGAATCAAAATGCTTACCAAAAATAAAGCCAAATAGGAGCCAAGAGCGAGTGCAGGAGAGCCTGGCTGATGCAGGTGCCAGGTGTGGAGTGGGAGAGATGAAGGTGTGTATTGCTGGCGATTCAAGTCGTGCGCACACCGCTCCACTGTCCTGACAGTTATAAGCATCTGCAAATCCAGATAGATGGGAGCGTGCACGTTGTCTGTGTTTCAATAACGAAAGCGTCCTTACCGAGAATGACATGCATGCCTGTTGAATGCTGCATGGCCGCCTCATGGCAAATGAGGAAGTAACTTCTGTTACTCTTTGTTCGTACGGTTACTTACTCTTTGTTAGTTGTCGATGTGTGGATTTACTTCGAAAATGACCGTTTCACGTAACGTTGGATGGTTATTTAATCGCGTGGCGAGTACACGAGTCACAACATGTACATGTTGAGTGAGTGTTTCTGGCGCTGTTGGAATGTGTATTTTGGGCGACTGAACGGGAGTAGGCAAAAGTACCATAGACTGCCATGTAGCGCTAAGCTAAGTAGCAGTGAGGCGTGATTTCTAACCCCACATAGGATAAGCAATAACCACGCCCTGCGGCGCCGGGATTGGCCAGGAGCATTGAAGCTTGGGACTAAAGCACCTGGGGTTTTTCATCTTTTAAAATAAAGATGTTTAAAAAACTATTGCTTGTTACATTTTCAGTGCTGTGCCTTTTCTCTGGGTAAGAATTGAGCTTGAAATTAACGATATGATACATTATATTATATGAGCTATGAACGTGAACACAACACCATTTATATTATTGCATGTTTTTGTAGATTGTGTACATTGTGTAGATTACAATTATTATGCTTATTATTATTATTACTATGCTAAGGTGACCATAATTCATTTCAATGTCCGCTCCCAATGTCCGCTCTCGAAATCGCTGTCCGTTCTCAAGAGCTATTCAGTTGGTTCATGAAATCGCTGGGCTGCGTGCCCTCCAGTGTTGCTCCTGGCCAATCCCGGCGCCACAGGGCGTGGTTATTGCTTAGCCTATGTGGGATTAGAAATCACGCAGCAGTGAGGGCTCTACCGCTGTAAAAATGGTGGCGTATCCCTTTAAATCCCTTGAAGCCCACAGACATTTCACCAATAGCTGGGCACAGGATTTGTTGACATGTCGACCAAAGGACTGCGACAACACAGTCCTTACAGCAAACCAAGGAAACTTGTGATTGGTTGGCATAGCAACCTCTTCATCCGCATTCTATGTAAACATTTCACATAATGACACAAAAAGAGTTTTTGTTAGCTAGCTACATAACATCGGATGATTCCATTCCAACATTTTGCAGTCTTTAGAAGACGTCAAACGAGCGCATTTAATGACGTTATTTAAAGAACAAAAACTCTTGCTTACCTTTATGGAAATGGCGAGAGCAAACCAAGATGAACGGTTATATATTGGCGAAAGTTAGGGATGCACCGGTGTGAAAATTTTGGCCGATGCCGATAACCGATATTAACATTGCTGGTATGGCTGATAACCGATATTTACCGATGTCGATATGATCTGTAAAAAAACACATTTCTGTGATAATAACATTTTGTACACACCGGCAAACACATGTTTGTAAACACTGTGAATTTGAAAAAGTAATGCCTTTCTTTATTTCCAAAACATTTGGAAAAGCCCATAAATCATAGATTTATCGCAATGTTTCCTCTCAATGGAAAAGTTTTGGCTGATACCGATAACCGATATTAACATTGCACCATCGGACCGATGCCGATATGTTAAAAAAATGACTAACATCTGCCGATACTGATATAATTGCCGATATATCGTGCATCCCTAGCGAAAGTGATGGTTTTGCTTCTCACCGCTGCAACCCAGGCCATCCGACGCCTCTTTGTTCTATCCTCTACCTGCAGTCCCTGGCCCTTTTTCCAGGTGGGAACTGGGAAATCTTGCCTTGTGGTCTGGTTTTCTACCGTTTCCAATGTGGAACTGATTGCAGCTTTTCCCACAGCACGCCAGTAAAAGGAAGCAAAGAAAATGCTTGGGGTTGACTGCAGACGACCAAAGAATACCTTGAATATGGTGGCTACACCCAGAATGCACTTGGGTTCCTTTCCTCTGACAAAATATATACATATATATAGTATATATATTTATCAAGTTTGTATTCGAGCCAGTTGAAGGAACGTGCTTGTTTATCCATGTTCTTTCTGGGTCAGGCTGGCGTCTTTGTTGCTGGCTCGTTTAGGAAAGTACCAACATGGGACGCCGAGTAACACGGGGATCCATGTTTTTCAACGTCAGCCATGGCTTCAAGCAGAAACCAGGACATCCCATTTGCTGCAGCATAGACTCTGTGGGCGTGGCTGTGCTATAGTGACACGTCCACCACCAATCACTGAAGCTCTGCACATGCTCCAGAATGATTTTTTCAAAATCACAAATCCCTGTTTGGGTTCATGGCATGATTTTGACATGGTTAACTCCTGAAACCCAGATTGCTAGTAAACAAAACAACAGCAGCAGAGTCCATATTTGCCTTCCTATAATCAAAGACGATGGGATTCAAGCAAGACGGCCCAACTTCAACTCACTTCCTGTCATTTTGTCACGTGGTTTTTAGCCCGTGGTTTTCCACGGACACGCCCACTCGGGAGACTTTCGGCAGGTCTGAGTCAATGGTTGACCACCGCCCATTTAGGAGACTCGCTGCTAACATTTGTTAGAATTGGTGGTGACCCATCTATAGTCATATAATATCTATGCTATAATCCAGAGAAAGTGGTTGTGATGATGTTCTTGAACTCAAAGGTCACTCATCTCTTCCTCTGAATGTCACGGACATGATATGCATGCACGGTTTTGAAGCAAAGTAGATGGATACTCTTGCAAATGCAAGTTATTTCCCCCCTCTTTGCCTTATAGCCCACATAGATTTTATTTCAATTACCAGCAACTGTTGCTTCCGGTGGAAATATTGTCTATCTCTACTCTACTGCCTTTCAAAGTTACTGTTGTTGTATAATTACTAAAGTGATCATCTCAAAGATTTCAGTTTTGTTCTCTTCGGTGACACCTATGGCGATGGGGGGTAATTGCAGGTGGGATCCAAGCAGTGTTGCATCGTGTGTTTCCGCCATCAGTGGTCTCCACAGACACCCAGTTCATGAATGCTGCAATGCTGAAGATGTAAAGGCTTCCATCAATGGGCCATAGGCTGAATCACCCTTCTGTTAACTCTGTGTCTGCCATAGATAGTGACGTAACATTAGGGGTGGGAATCAGCAGATGCCCCACGATACGATATTATAATATTGTGATATGCTAGTATTGCGATATATTGAGTATTGTAATATATTGCGATTGTTACCTTTTTTTAGAGCCCGGGATTTTTGAAACCGATACCGATTTTAGGGAATAAAAAATTACCGATACCGATAATATAGGCTGATATATATATTTTTTTATCAAATGTTTATCCCCCATTAGTGCTAATCCCCCATTAGTGCTAATTTTTTATTTATTTATCCTGGTTGCTGCTCCACCCTCTGCCGATCTGGGGAGAGCCGAAAACTGGCTCCATGCTTCCACATGGGCAGTTAGCCAGCTGCTTCTTTTCACCTGACAGGGGAAGCTTCACCGGTAGGACATAGCACGTGGGAGGATCACGCTATTCCAACGAGTTCCCCTCCCTCTGAACAGGCGCCCTTAACGACCAGAGGAGGCACCACATCAGCAACCCTCAAATATCAAACACTTGACAAAGATATGATTAGCAGCTGACTTAGAACTGGTGCGGACCAGGGGAATCCGACTGTTTAATTAAAACAAAGCATCGCGAAGGCCCGAGGTGGGTGTTGACGCGATGTGATTTCTGCCCAGTGCTCTGAATGTCAAAGTGAAGAAATTGAGTATATATATATATATATATATATATATATATATATATATATATATATATATATATATATTTTACAGCTTATTAATAAACTCAATGCAATGAAACAGTAAACTTAACTGGGAATTTAATAATTATAAATAACTAGAAATACAAAAACACAAAAACACAATAGAACAAATAGTTAAAGTCCCTGGAAACCAGAAATATTTCTTTATTATTTAGCATTTTGAGTTTATCACATCACAGGACCCTATGTTAATAAGCCACCAGCCAAATTTGAATGATGATGAACGTTGCAAAGTATATAAATTTAGGTTTGACAGGTGTGGCAAAACGCATGAGAATCGATTATTTTTTAGAGTGTATTTTCTCCCGCGGAATGTGTGGGCGTGTCCGTCTGCAGCAGTGACATTTCTCTCCTCCGAGAGAGAGAGAGCGCGAGAGAGAGGGGGGGAGGGAAACGGAGAAAGAGAGATCCAGTGCGTGTGTCGAACACGAGGGCTTGAGAGGGCTTGTGTGTGTGTGTGTGCGTGTGTGCGTGTGTTCGTTGCGGCTGTGTGTCTCTCTCTGTGCTCTCTCTCACACTAGTCCCGAGAGAGAGAGAGAGAGAGAGAGAAGCAGCATACTGTAGCGCTCGGCACAGAGTGGGAGGCAGACAGACACTGAGGGAGCGCTGTCACTGGGGGCAAAGAACGGACAAAAGGAGAAGGGCAGATTGCGCGCGTGTACAAAGGTTATATAGAGCTTATGACGTCATAAGCTCCTGCGTTTTAGCACCTCGCGCACTGCTGTCTTCAATGAGGAAGTACTTTGTAGAATCTTGTAGAAAAGTGTCGATTTTAAGGCTTTGGGTTGAAAGTAATGTATAATAATTTCTGAGGCACAAAATTACTAACATAAGACCCTAAATAACATAGTTAGAACGTTTTTGTGGATTTTGGTTTCCAGGGACTTTAAGAAAAAATATCAAATATACACAACATGCTGTCCATGCTGTCTATAACTTATATATATATATATATATATTAAAAAAATAAAAAATAAAAATTAGCGCCAAATATTACCGATACCGATATATCGGTAATCGCCAATATCGGCCAATAATATCGGCGGGCCGATAATATCGGTCGGGCTCTACCCACGATACGATATTATAATATTGTGATATGCTAGTATTGCGATATATTGAGTATTGTAAAATATTGCGATTGTTACCTTTTTTCAACTGCAAATTATGTCCCCAAAGGAAAAAAAAACGTGGTCAACATGTTTTATCTAATGACATAAAGTTTCCAGTCTGTTCATCTCACTCCAATCATTTCTATTGCAGCAAAATGGGATTGTCAAGCAGGCAGACTGACCAACACTGTCATAAAAACCTGTCATAAATGTTGCATGCACCGGACAATTTATATGATAAAGTATTGCAATACTTGCCATTCGTGCGATACGTTATATGGCCACGCAAAGTATCGCGATACTATGTTGTATCGATCTTTCCCCCACCCCTACTTAACGGACATTCATTTACATAAAAATCTTTGAGGTTATCACTTCAAAAGGAAAGGTAAATAAAGCTGGTGGTGGCCCTCATTAATAAATTGTAATTATGGATGATGGAGCCACATTAATTCAGCTTTATTTGTCAGCCAACAAAAAGTCAGCATGATAATGGTGTGTGTGACGTGTTGTCGTCAGGTAAGGACTCGTTGACGTTGGTGTTTGTGGAGACCAAGAAAGGCGCGGACGCCCTGGAGGACTTCCTGTACCGGGAGGGCTACGCCTGCACCAGCATCCATGGAGACCGCTCCCAGAGAGACCGCGAGGAGGCCCTCAGCCAGTTCAGATCAGGGAAATGTCCCATTCTGGTGGCCACAGCGGTCAGTGTGTGTGTGTGTGTGTGTGTGTGTGTGTGTGTGTGTGTGTGCGTGTGTGTGTGTGTGTGTGTGTTGCAGATAGAAACTTGTACTAGGCTGCTTGCTACAGTGGTGAATAGTTGGGTTAGACTGATTTGTTTGTTTGTTTATGTAGATTTAAGGGGCGAATATTGAATATAATATTGGGGAACACTTTATTTGCATATTCCGCCTACAGAGAGTCTAGTAACATTTCAACAGCTTATATATACCGTAGTCTTGAAAAAAACAAAAAACTCCAAGGCACTCTCCTTTAAAAAAGTTAAAATGCCTTTATTTACATGGCAATGTCATTTTAGACTTTACAAAAAAAAAGACTTGTTTTGTAAAGTCTAAAATGACATTGCCATGTAAATAAAGGCATTTTAACTTTTTTAAAGGAGAGTGCCTTGGAGTTTCTTGTTTTTTTTCAAGTCTATTTGTAACCCTATCCAAAGAGCACCTCAAACAAACACACTTTTTGAGTCCAGGAAGCGCTCCTTCCTAAACAGCTTATATATAGTACAGGCTCTTATGCATAAGAGAAGTAGCCTAGAGAGAGAGGATATATATATATATATATAATCAGCATGACATAACAAATAAAACATAACATATCATGTCAGAGATAACGGATCAGTTTGCATATAAACATGAACAAGAAATAAAGAATGGGAACATGTACAATAAATAAATAAAAGATATATATATATATATACCGTAAATTCCGCACTATAAGCCGCACCGGAGTATAAGCCGCACCTGCAAAGTTGACTGTTTTTTACATATATAAGCCGCACCGGACTATAAGCCGCGGGTGTTTTAATGGTATTTTTTTTTTTTTTTTTTTTTTTTTTGTGTTTTAATGTTTAATTACCATATGTAAGGGTTCATGCACAGAGGGGATTGTCGGGAAAGAGATGGCTGTTTGAGGAAGCTCCCATTTATTAACATTTCAACAAAACAACATAACACAACACCACCTGTGTTGTGTTGTGTTATGTTATGTTATGTTATGTTGTTAAAAGAGGGCAAGAGAGGAAATTAAAACAGAAGTGGATTTATAGTTAGAAAGAGTGCTAAAAAAGAGAGATTTTTTTTTTTTTTTTTGAAAAAATCCATAGATAAGCCGCACCGTTATATAAGCCGCAGGGGCCAAAAAAGGCCAAAAAACGGGAAAAAAGCCGCGGCTTATAGTCCGGAATTTACGGTATATATATATATATATTGATTGATTGATTTCTTTATTTACGTGTCACACACCAATGGTGCCCAGCCCGTATGGGCTTATGAGACACGACAAAAACAGATACAAAACTGTGGTTTACAATACTTCAGCTTCCATATTTCAGAATGCAAGATAACCAACAAAAGGACACACAGTGTCATATATAAAAATAGAACATATTCATTACAAACCTATACAAACAGCATATTTTCTCTTCCTTCACAGGCATTACTAATAAATTTTGCTATATATATTTATATAAACAAGCCTAACCTATTAGTCACAGACAGGATACGTACAACCTGTTGTGTGCTCATACAAGTTTGGGGGAATTGAAGCAAATTCACTGGACAGAAGTAACACAATGATATGACTATTTTGGTCATGGGTTTCATACACTTTCTGTAATCTAAACGTATGACAACCCTCCAACCAGTCTTGCAGGAGCCTGGTGTTGGGGTCGTTAGGTTGATTGGGTGCACCTAGGCCCAATGCGCTCATTGGACTTAAGAAGACCTTCAGACCATTCCCACCTCACCCATGCATCTTTTGTTCTGTTTAATATACATTAGATTGTGGTGTCTAGTAGTTATTTCCTCTTAGTTTTAGTGAATACATTTGGTGTGTAACTCCCCTCATATGTTACAACCTGACTCAAGTCATACACCAAAGTTAAAACAAGTGAACAGAACCAAAGGTGCTGCATTGTGAGGAGGGAGAGAGACTGAATGGTTTGAAGGTCTTCTTAAGCCCAATGAGTACACTGAGCCCAGGTGCACCAATCAGCAGCGAGCCCAACACCAGTGTCCTGCGAGACAGGGCCAGGAGAGTGGGAGGGTCCTCACAAAAGTTGACCCTGGGACAAAATCGTATAAAAATGAGGGTTCGTGGTCTAATTTGTGTCACTTTAGGGGTCCTTGATGTGAAAAGGTTTGAGAACCACTGATCTAGAGTCTTATGTGACAATTCATG
The DNA here is from genome assembly GCF_964638095.1 of Poromitra crassiceps. Taxonomy (NCBI): domain Eukaryota; kingdom Metazoa; phylum Chordata; class Actinopteri; order Beryciformes; family Melamphaidae; genus Poromitra; species Poromitra crassiceps. Next base: position 7,446,681 of record NC_139625.1, read on the forward strand.
AACAGACTTCCATATGACACTAGGCAGGCGTGTGGAATGGGAGGCAAACAGAATCTGTTAGTTGAATGTAGACTCTGTATGCGGACTATCCAAATAAAGTGTTAGCTCATTTTGAATATCAGCACAAAGTATTGGGTTGACCGCTTCAATCCAAGAATATCAGTACCAGTCTTGGCCTTCTAAAAATCTGTGGAGCCCAAGTGTAGAGTAGCATTGCATGTGAAGTAATGTGATCTCTACTTATCAAATTCAAACGGACTTTCTTTTGTTGTTCTTCCTGCTCTGGTGTCTGTGTGTGTGTGTAGGTAGCAGCTCGCGGTCTGGACATCTCCAATGTGAAGCATGTCATTAACTTTGACTTGCCCAGCGACATCGAGGAGTATGTGCATCGTATTGGACGTACAGGACGTGTAGGAAACCTGGGTATGACCACTGACCGAAAAATATGGACAGAGCTATCCCATTGATCCTGGTCTCCCGTTTGGAGTTGGAACGTTGGCCGTCACCATCTTGATTTTTCGTCAGCAGAGTGCTAAGTGGAAAAACGTTAAATCCTGTTACAAAGTCGGGCATTTTAACATGGGGGGAATGCCTACTGCCCCCGACCTCATGTGGCCATTCGAGGAACTACAGCTTTTCAGTTCACTTCCGCATAGGGCTGCACAATTAATCGTATTTTCATCGTCATCGCAATATGATCATGCACAATAAACACATCGCAAAGACTGCGTGAAACGCAATGAATAACAAAAGTGGTTTTATTTACGTGCCTCATGCATTCCCACTCAGCATCTGATCATTTTGTCTTGTGTTGTAAATCCAGCGTACACCTTTCCCTTGCAACAGTGCGCTCCACCCCTCTGCCAAAGCCCAAACACGCTGTGTGTAGTTTCAGCTAGAGTCAGTTTGTATTTCATGTCTTTATTCAGTGGGCATAGGCTATGTTTGGGGTCTATGTTAGCATTATTAAAGCAGAAAGACATAGGAACTGTATAGCTAATATGCATACTTTAATATTAGTTTATTTATCGCAAGTCGTATCGTCATCGCTATTCACCTTATTCACCATGCCCACTTTTTCTCTCTTCCGCGTTACACGCAATTGTATTTGTTCTTCCGGTTCAGCGCTAGTTGGCGGCCAATTTCAAAACAAATCGTCACTATAATAATGAATGAAGTTTGGCAACATTCAGAATTAAGCTACACTGCGGCCAACTTCAGTTACATGTTCATAGCGTTACTGCTGCGAGGAGCCGATGGCTGTACCCGGTCGGCATTTAATGTTAACTGCCAGTAGCCTACAGTAGGGTTTGACAGATAGCTAGTCCGACCGGTGTCACGCTGCTCATTAAAGATTTCAAAATAGGCTTATACTGATAAACTGGTCACATATATGTTACGTTCTCACCCGAAAAATATTAAAACTTTAAAACATTTTTTTTTTTTTTGCTTGAAAACAGCTTTTTGGCAAGTCTAAAAATGACTACGGTAGGCGTAATCTACTTCCGTGTCTAAAACCGGAAAGAAAGATTACAAAATGACGTCATGCAGAAGCGTCCTTGTATGGTCAAAGAATATGGTGAATATTGAACAATGTTAGCGCACATTGCAGATTTTCCTCATATCGTGCAGGCCTACTTCGGCGTCATCAGAGGAAAGCCGGGGGGGGGTGTCGCCACTGGGTACGACTATACTTAACCTGCGACCATGTTGAGATGGGATCGCACCTAAATGATCATGTGATGTTATTATCTGGCCACTTCTAGCAACTTCCTGAGCAGCCAGTAGCTAATTGCATTAATAGCATTGGGAAGGTCTGAAAGAGTGTGTGTGTCTCCCGTAGGTCTGGCCACGTCATTCTTCAACGACAAGAACGGGAACATCACTAAAGACCTGCTGGACATCTTGGTGGAGGCCAAACAAGAAGTGCCCTCATGGCTTGAGAGCCTGGCCTATGAGCACCAGCACAAGAGCACCAACAGGGGGCGCTCTAAGAGGTACACACACAGAGACACGGTGTCCTATTGGGCCACTGGGCCACAGACAACACAAGAGCAGCAATTTCCAATATTGATTCATCGGTCGATTATTTTCTCGAGTAATCGATGTCACGAAAGGGTGAAAAATGTTGATCACTTTTTCCCCAAACTCCAAGATGACGTGATCAAATGCCGTATTTTCCTGACCAACAGTCCACAACCCAAAGATAATCAGTTTACTGTCATAGAAGACTAAAGACACTAGAAAATATTCACATTTAACCAGGCCCGGCGCTAGGGGCGGGCCTGACCGGGCCGGGCCCCCCCATTCAACAAACTGGCCCCCCCATTCCAATTTTTTTTTTTTTTTTTTTTTTTTTTTTTTTTTGCTAAACGTTTTTCCGTTTTAAAGTTTAACATGGAATCTGGCTGTCATTAGGCATTGATTAACTGAATGCTATTGCTAACTGTTACTTTGAACATCCATTTGCAATGATTCTGGCTGGATATTAACTATTGTAAATTTGTCACAATGAATGCAATTTGTGCACAATGTGTAAATACACTTAATATTAATTGTTTAGGCCTAATTATTTGTAAAGTCACAACACATTAGAGATGTGTGTAGTTCTTCACAGATTTAGCCTCTTCATTTTGCTCTCAAATGCACCAGGTTGACGAATTTTACTTTAAAATGTACAAAGTCTTCTTCCGGGGGAGAATCCCCCCGGACCCCCCTTGGGTAGCTTGGCCCCCCCAAGCTAGTGGCAGGCCCCCTCTGTAACTTGGGTCTGGAGCCGGGCCTGCATTTAACAAGCTGGAACCAGAGGATTTTCGTATTTTTTCCATGGTCTTGAAAATGTGTCCGATCGATTCATATTGATTCTTCATAAAAATAGTTATATATATTTTTTGTCGACCGACTACCGTAATTGTTGCAGCTCTACTGTGAACTGCTGTTGCTGGACTCAGGACTACAGGGTGTTTTTGTACAGAGTAGCTAATTTTGGCTTCTGGCAGTTAGTTGCTACTCCAACTTCACGTCATCTTTTTGCTTCACAAACTGAGTAATGATCAGTGCTTTTGGGTTAAATGAAAAAGAGGGTAAATACAAAAGGGTGACAAATGAAAAGAAACACCAAGATTAAGTGTTAAGGTCCTTACACATCGGGAGCGTTTTTTTCGTGCGATTAATTTGCACGTCAATAATATTTTCCGAACCTATATCAGTCAATGCAACCGTGCATACCAACGGCGAAGTTTCGCCGAGCGTTATTGCGGTGTTTATTTTTTCGAACCACGGTCGATTTTTCAGAAATTCGCTTCCGACGTGTGCACATCTGTGGCTGTGATTGACAGGTGGGTCAAAACTCGCATCGCAATTCCGTGCTGTATATTCGCATCGCTCTTGATGTGTAAGGACCTTAAGTAATAGTAAGGTGTCGGGACCATATGCCACCACCAGAACAGCTTCAGTGCTCTGGATTCTCCACGTCTCTGAACTCGAACTTGAAGTTGACTGTGTTTGGTTTATTTCAAGGTTCTCTGGTGGTTTGAAGTTGACTGTTTGGTTTATTTCAAGGTTCTCTGATGGTTTGAAGTTGACTGTTTGGTTTATTTCAAGGTTCTCTGGTGGTTTGAAGTTGACTGTTTGGTTTATTTCAAGGTTCTCTGGTGGTTTGAAGTTGACTGTGTTTGGTTTATTTCAAGGTTCTCTGGTGGTTTGAAGTTGACTGTTTGGTTTATCTAAAGGTTCTCTGGTGGTTTGAAGTTGACTGTGTTTGGTTTATTTCAAGGTTCTCTGGTGGTTTGAAGTTGACTGTTTGGTTTATTTCAAGGTTCTCTGGTGGTTTGAAGTTGACTGTTTGGTTTATTTCAAGGTTCTCTGGTGGTTTGAAGTTGACTGTTTGGTTTATTTCAAGGTTCTCTGGTGGTTTGAAGTTGACTGTGTTTGGTTTATCTAAAGGTTCTCTGGTGGTTTGAAGTTGACTGTGTTTGGTTTATTTCAAGGTTCTCTGGTGGTTTGAAGTTGACTGTGTTTGGTTTATCTAAAGGTTCTCTGGTGGTTTGAAGTTGACTGTGTTTGGTTTATTTCAAGGTTCTCTGGTGGTTTGAAGTTGACTGTGTTTGGTTTATTTCAAGGTTCTCTGGTGGTTTGAAGTTGACTGTGTTTGGTTTATTTCAAGGTTCTCTGGTGGTTTGAAGTTGACTGTTTGGTTTATTTCAAGGTTCTCTGGTGGTTTGTTGACTGGTTTATTTCAAGGTTCTCTGGTGGTTTGAAGTTGACTGTTTGGTTTATTTCAAGGTTCTCTGGTGGTTTGAAGTTGACTGTGTTTGGTTTATTTCAAGGTTCTCTGGTGGTTTGAAGTTGACTGTTTGGTTTATTTCAAGGTTCTCTGGTGGTTTGAAGTTGACTGTGTTTGGTTTATTTCAAGGTTCTCTGATGGTTTGAAGTTGACTGTTTGGTTTATTTCAAGGTTCTCTGGTGGTTTGAAGTTGACTGTGTTTGGTTTATTTCAAGGTTCTCTGGTGGTTTGAAGTTGACTGTGTTTGGTTTATTTCAAGGTTCTCTGGTGGTTTGAAGTTGACTGTGTTTGGTTTATTTCAAGGTTCTCTGGTGGTTTGAAGTTGACTGTTTGGTTTATCTAAAGGTTCTCTGGTGGTTTGAAGTTGACTGTGTTTGGTTTATTTCAAGGTTCTCTGGTGGTTTGAAGTTGACTGTTTGGTTTATTTCAAGGTTCTCTGGTGGTTTGAAGTTGACTGTTTGGTTTATTTCAAGGTTCTCTGGTGGTTTGAAGTTGACTGTTTGGTTTATTTCAAGGTTCTCTGGTGGTTTGAAGTTGACTGTGTTTGGTTTATCTAAAGGTTCTCTGGTGGTTTGAAGTTGACTGTGTTTGGTTTATTTCAAGGTTCTCTGGTGGTTTGAAGTTGACTGTGTTTGGTTTATCTAAAGGTTCTCTGGTGGTTTGAAGTTGACTGTGTTTGGTTTATTTCAAGGTTCTCTGGTGGTTTGAAGTTGACTGTGTTTGGTTTATTTCAAGGTTCTCTGGTGGTTTGAAGTTGACTGTGTTTGGTTTATTTCAAGGTTCTCTGGTGGTTTGAAGTTGACTGTTTGGTTTATTTCAAGGTTCTCTGGTGGTTTGTTGACTGGTTTATTTCAAGGTTCTCTGGTGGTTTGAAGTTGACTGTGTTTGGTTTATTTCAAGGTTCTCTGGTGGTTTGAAGTTGACTGTGTTTGGTTTATTTCAAGGTTCTCTGGTGGTTTGAAGTTGACTGTGTTTGGTTTATTTCAAGGTTCTCTGGTGGTTTGAAGTTGACTGTTTGGTTTATTTCAAGGTTCTCTGGTGGTTTGAAGTTGACTGTGTTTGGTTTATTTCAAGGTTCTCTGGTGGTTTGAAGTTGACTGTGTTTGGTTTATTTCAAGGTTCTCTGGTGGTTTGAAGTTGACTGTTTGGTTTATTTCAAGGTTCTCTGGTGGTTTGTTGACTGGTTTATTTCAAGGTTCTCTGGTGGTTTGAAGTTGACTGTGTTTGGTTTATTTCAAGGTTCTCTGGTGGTTTGAAGTTGACTGTGTTTGGTTTATTTCAAGGTTCTCTGGTGGTTTGAAGTTGACTGTTTGGTTTATTTCAAGGTTCTCTGGTGGTTTGAAGTTGACTGTGTTTGGTTTATTTCAAGGTTCTCTGATGGTTTGAAGTTGACTGTTTGGTTTATTTCAAGGTTCTCTGGTGGTTTGAAGTTGACTGTGTTTGGTTTATTTCAAGGTTCTCTGGTGGTTTGAAGTTGACTGTGTTTGGTTTATTTCAAGGTTCTCTGGTGGTTTGAAGTTGACTGTGTTTGGTTTATTTCAAGGTTCTCTGGTGGTTTGAAGTTGACTGTTTGGTTTATCTAAAGGTTCTCTGGTGGTTTGAAGTTGACTGTGTTTGGTTTATTTCAAGGTTCTCTGGTGGTTTGAAGTTGACTGTTTGGTTTATTTCAAGGTTCTCTGGTGGTTTGAAGTTGACTGTTTGGTTTATTTCAAGGTTCTCTGGTGGTTTGAAGTTGACTGTTTGGTTTATTTCAAGGTTCTCTGGTGGTTTGAAGTTGACTGTGTTTGGTTTATCTAAAGGTTCTCTGGTGGTTTGAAGTTGACTGTGTTTGGTTTATTTCAAGGTTCTCTGGTGGTTTGAAGTTGACTGTGTTTGGTTTATCTAAAGGTTCTCTGGTGGTTTGAAGTTGACTGTGTTTGGTTTATTTCAAGGTTCTCTGGTGGTTTGAAGTTGACTGTGTTTGGTTTATTTCAAGGTTCTCTGGTGGTTTGAAGTTGACTGTGTTTGGTTTATTTCAAGGTTCTCTGGTGGTTTGAAGTTGACTGTGTTTGGTTTATTTCAAGGTTCTCTGGTGGTTTGAAGTTGACTGTTTGGTTTATTTCAAGGTTCTCTGGTGGTTTGTTGACTGGTTTATTTCAAGGTTCTCTGGTGGTTTGAAGTTGACTGTGTTTGGTTTATTTCAAGGTTCTCTGGTGGTTTGAAGTTGACTGTTTGGTTTATTTCAAGGTTCTCTGGTGGTTTGAAGTTGACTGTTTGGTTTATTTCAAGGTTCTCTGGTGGTTTGAAGTTGACTGTGTTTGGTTTATTTCAAGGTTCTCTGATGGTTTGAAGTTGACTGTTTGGTTTATTTCAAGGTTCTCTGGTGGTTTGAAGTTGACTGTGTTTGGTTTATTTCAAGGTTCTCTGGTGGTTTGAAGTTGACTGTGTTTGGTTTATTTCAAGGTTCTCTGGTGGTTTGAAGTTGACTGTGTTTGGTTTATTTCAAGGTTCTCTGGTGGTTTGAAGTTGACTGTTTGGTTTATCTAAAGGTTCTCTGGTGGTTTGAAGTTGACTGTGTTTGGTTTATTTCAAGGTTCTCTGGTGGTTTGAAGTTGACTGTTTGGTTTATTTCAAGGTTCTCTGGTGGTTTGAAGTTGACTGTTTGGTTTATTTCAAGGTTCTCTGGTGGTTTGAAGTTGACTGTTTGGTTTATTTCAAGGTTCTCTGGTGGTTTGAAGTTGACTGTGTTTGGTTTATCTAAAGGTTCTCTGGTGGTTTGAAGTTGACTGTGTTTGGTTTATTTCAAGGTTCTCTGGTGGTTTGAAGTTGACTGTGTTTGGTTTATTTCAAGGTTCTCTGGTGGTTTGAAGTTGACTGTGTTTGGTTTATTTCAAGGTTCTCTGGTGGTTTGAAGTTGACTGTTTGGTTTATTTCAAGGTTCTCTGGTGGTTTGTTGACTGGTTTATTTCAAGGTTCTCTGGTGGTTTGAAGTTGACTGTGTTTGGTTTATTTCAAGGTTCTCTGGTGGTTTGAAGTTGACTGTGTTTGGTTTATTTCAAGGTTCTCTGGTGGTTTGAAGTTGACTGTGTTTGGTTTATTTCAAGGTTCTCTGGTGGTTTGAAGTTGACTGTTTGGTTTATTTCAAGGTTCTCTGGTGGTTTGAAGTTGACTGTGTTTGGTTTATTTCAAGGTTCTCTGGTGGTTTGAAGTTGACTGTGTTTGGTTTATTTCAAGGTTCTCTGGTGGTTTGAAGATGACTGTGTTTGGTTTATTTCAAGGTTCTCTGGTGGTTTCGGGGCACGGGATTATCGACAGACGAGCGCCGGCGGCAGCGGTGGAGGCTTTGGAGGTCGTGGTGCGCGCAACCAATCGGGACACGGAGGGACCCGCGGGTTTGGAGGAGGTGAGGATCTGTTCTCTACAACACTGTCTTTCATGCATTCATAGTAGTCATATAGTCTATATACTCACTCTGCTACAGGACAATTCTCACTACTGCTAATGATCATGTCAAATAAATGACATCAAAGGCCTAGAAATGTACCTACCGTAGATTTGCTAGAAAGGTCAACAACATTTCACCTTTTCGCCAACTGAGGTGCTGCTTGATGACATCACTAGGTTCACTGAGGTGCTGCTTGATGACATCACTGTGCACTCAGTCATTTTGTCAGGAGACAGACACGCCCCCACCGTTTCAGAGCAGAGAATACTGCTTAGTTTTTCATCATTTTGAAACCTAATTTTATATACTTTGTGACATTTCTGCGTGCATTGCATGCTTAATAACACACTTTTCGGTGGTGTGACAAACTCAAAACAGATGTTTTGGTTTCCACGGGCTTTAAAGCTTGGAACTTTTGGTGTGCTGCGCCCGTATTCTGAACTACAGTGATTTTCATTTTTATATTCAGTTCATTTTCAAATTTGTTGTTATATTTCATTCTCAGTGGCATTAAAATAAAAGAATTCAGACATTCTGATTTAACGAAGGAGCTTGTTCGGACATTAACCCTACGGAGTCCCCCATCACGCCGGTGTGATTATAGATCACATGGCTAGTTCAAAGCATCGCAGGGAAAAAACAAACGCACCCCAAGCGCTGCATTCACATTACAGCAACAGAGGAGGCTTTACCCTGCATGCTGTGAATCGACCAAGTAGATTTGGAGATATCATAAGATGGAGTCCAGGGGGAATGACCTCGCATCACCAGGAACCGGAACCGCCGGAACCGGATACGTGCCACATTCTTATCGTCCCCCCGTTGAAACGCCGATTCGAGTTGTGTAGGCTAACTCAGAGGTTCTCAAATGTTTTTCAGCCAAGGACCCCTTACAAGATAGAATATATACAGGGACCCCCTCATTCTGATTTGTGATTTTGGGCTAAGCTTAATTGTTTCCACGGTAACGTGCTTAACTTTTAAATGTATAGGTTTGTTAGATTATAATGTAATCCATGAACCATTTTAGATTCAAAGCGTAAAATATTCTCGTTGAACTATGAAGCTTTTGCACACAAAAAAGTTTTTATTTTTATTTTCCTGAAAACTTTTCGCGGACCCCCTTGCAAAGTGCCACGGACCCCTGGGGGTCCCCCGACCCCCATTTGAGAACCACTGGGCTAACTAGTCGCGCGGCGATGCCATATTGCATCGATTTGTTTTAAAACTTTTATGTACTATGTAACTTTTTAGTCGCCTCGTGTTATCAGACTCTAACGTTAGCTACACAGAGGATTTTTCCAGCACACACATATCAGTGTTTCCCCTAGAAAAATGTTCAGGCCTGGAGGGATTTTGAAACCTACCCTGACTGCAACGGTGGGGGCCCTCGCTGGCGACGCTAAACTTTTAGCTAACCTGTTTCCATCTATTTTCGCAATGGCATCCCAAGTATCATCATACTATTATGGGATGCGATGCGAACAGTTGTATTATGGGATGTGCGTTTCCCAGGCAACGGCACACGTTGACACGTTTTGTAACGGCGCCGCACGCTGGCACAATGCTCCTAAAAGCAAAATGCTTATTGTTTTCAATGATTTGGCATCTTCTATTACTGTCAACACCAGTATTGTTGTATTGTAATAATATGCCAGAAAGGTTTATTGAAATTTTGGGGATAGCAGATTTTTTTCTCCTCCCTTCCCTTTTTCAAATTTTTTCCCCTGGCCTTGGCGGGGGCTTCATTGGGGTGGCGGGTCGCCAGGCCTGTAGAATGGTAGGGGAAACACTGTATCCGGTAACCGGATTTTGGTTCCTGCCATTGCGTATTGGTCACACCCCCAGCTCCCAAAACCTCACTAACGGCTCCAGACTAAGGTAGCTTACCTGTGTGGCCGCTCTGTGGCCCCTGCATCGCTCTGTGGCCCCTGCATCGCTCTGTGGCCCCTGCATCGCTGACCACCTGCCATGCCGTCCTCCAGACGCTCTCTTCCTGCCAGCCTGGCAGAGGGCAGCGCTCGGCTCCAGCTACTACAGAGACAGAGCCAGAGACTTTGAATATTAGAGACACCCCACTCCAGGCTCTGCCAATTGTAAGAAATTGAACTCTTCCGGTCTCCAAAATGGGCGTGGTTCTCAGCTTGTCTGTCAATGGTATGAGACTTCATTGGCTGACCCGTCTCCTAAGGGGGCGTGGCAGTGGCGAAATCTCCGTGGCACAGATCCTGGAAGGGACTGCAAGTTGGGGTGTCTCCATCTATAGTAAAGGTCTCTGCTACAGCTGCACTACACGCAGCTGCTGCATCTCGCTGGAATCTGTGTGAGTGCAGCCTTAAGCTCCCGGAGCTACAGGGCACATCCGGCCAATGCGGGGGCCATTTCTGGTATTGCCACTGAAATATCCCAAACCGAATCAAGGACCTTGAGAACCGGAATCGACTCGATTTAAGGAAATCAGTGGCGATTGACCCCCCTCCCTTGACCTTTGTAAAAGTTGTTACTGCTTGGTCCAAAATGGGACCGCATCATCCATAGGGCACAAGACGGTAACTCACTTTGTTAAATGTGTCTTTTCTCTTGCCTCGCTCTTAGGTGGCTTTGGAAACTTCTACAGCGCCGGCGACGGCTACGGAGGCAACTACTCCCACTCCCAGGTCGACTGGTGGGGAAACTAGGCTTCCTCCATCCCTCCTCACTCATCCCCCTTTTTCTCCCTTCACTCTCATCCTCCTTCTCCTTGCCTCTCTCCACACTCCTCTCTACACCACATCCAGTGTTGCCAGATCCCACGAGAGAAACAAGCAGCCAGGTCTTAAGCTCCAGCCCGGGGCCTGAGGCCCTTCTGCCCCTCCTGGAGTAGCTTGAAGACCAGGGTTGCTTGTTTCTCTCGCGGGACCTGGCAACACTGAGCAGGTCTTCCCTGAAGTCATCACCTCCCCACAGCCCACATGCATGCTACTAAACTACTAACATCCATCTATCCATCTCTTCTTCCATCATTTGCTCTCATGCACATCGTCATCTCTCTCCCCTTTTAACTTTGATCTCGCTGTCTTTCTCTTCACCTCCGCCTTCCTTTTTACAGTCAAGGACCCTAAAAAGAAGGATAAGACATCACCGACTTCGCAGCTTTCGAATTTTGCATTGGGGCCGGTTGTATCGAAGTGAATGGGGTGGGCGTGGAAAGTCCCACTGTAAACCAATCATATCTGTGTACTATAACAACAATAATAAGGAAAGCAAATGCTCACATTTGCATAGAATACACATCGTTCACCATCACGTAGTCGTAATGTGTTTTCTTTAATCTGGTGGACGCAGTTTTTCAATCCAAGGTGAAACGACACAGATATATGATGGCTTACAAGTGGGACGGTTACCTTGCCCACCCCATTCGCTTCAATAGAACTGGCCCCGAGGCAAAATTCGAACGCTGTGAGGTGAGCGATGTCTTCTCCTTCTTTTTCGGGTCCTTGTATATAGCCCCCCCCCCCACCCCTTCCTCCTTCCCTGCCTTCTTTCCTGGTAAATGTCACAGCATAAAGGGATTCCTCACTTTGAGTTGGTTCTTTTGCAATGGGCAGCACAGGCCACAGACTCGCTCGTTAGCTTCCACCCAGCAGCGGCATTTGGTTTCAATGAGGAATGCTGCCAATGCTAACATGCTTTTATGGGGGGAGGGGGGGGGGGGGGACCTGAAGGATGCATTTTGAACTTTTTCCTCACTGTGACAATTGTCGGAAGAAAAACGACCAACGAAATTCCAAATTCAAGGTGTTCCTTAACCCCCCCCGCCCGTAAGAGTGGGTGGAGTTTTCTAAACTTTTGAATGAGCCGAGTCCTCCCATGATGCACCTTTAGAAGGGTCAGGGTGAGATCACCATAGATTTTCACTTTGGTCATAAGTTTAGGCTTCAAAGTCTTGTAACCTGCGCCAGCTAGACTTTCCTGTGTAGCTCCACATCTGAGCTCTGAATTCAGTACATGACCAGGCTGTGATTCCAGAACAACGAGCAGAGGGATGAACAAGAGGTCAGACCTGGGCACATTTTTCTTTTCTTTTTTTTTTTTCTTTTTTTTTGATCAAAATTTGGTTTAAAATACGGGAACTGGCTGAGGTGTTCCCTTCACTTACATGACAAATATTTAAACCGCCTGAAAAGAGGCCACACCCAATCGCAAGATTCGTTGGTTCCTTTCACTTGTTCCAAATGTTTTGAAGCTGTTGATTGGCCCAGGTCTGAGAGAGAGAGGTCTAACATAGAGAAAGAAGGGGCTGACTGAAGGAAATGACTTGGAAATGCCCAGTCAGCGGGTCTGCCAGGAGACAGTGTGTTTGGCCCTTAGCAGTGACGCTAGCAAACATAGAAGCTTGGGACACGTGGTTCTTAATTTCACAGCTACAAATGACATGTATTTTCTTTCTTTGTAACGAAAACAAAATGGAAGATCATTTGTTTATGTACTGTGCCTTTAAGAATTTGAACTTTCTCTCGTAGTTATTTGTCTTTGTTTCTATTGCCATATATAACTGGCTAGAAGTATTGGCCAACTGTGACTAAAATATGTATTTAATTTAATATTTGGGTTTAAATGTGTTTTTTGTTTTGCTTTATTTCTATTTGGAAGGAAAACAAACTAGGCTTGAACTAAATCAAACCTTGGCAAAAAAAAAAAGAAGAAAAAAAAAGTGATGATGACGCGACTCAACGCGATTCCTCATTCGTCCAATGAAGTTCAAATTTGTTACAGGGTCTCTGAAGAGCTGATTCCCAAAAGCATCTCACTACTATACTTCTATTTACTGGTTCTGTAATTCACTTGATCAAGAGTAACACGGGTTACGACCGAGTGAACAATCCAGTGCAATTGAGAGAAAACGGAACTATTGGAATAAATGTGTATCGTCAAAATCACATTTAGCTTGGCAAAAGCGCTAGGGACAACAAAACGGCTGTTAATCACCGTATGTAGAAGAGACAGTCTGGCTTAAGAGACTAACGGGAAGTGTAAACGCAATCGGAACCGACTGAGTTTACACTTCCTGTGGCGGAGCTTATCCCCGCAGCCTGCTGCTTCCAGGGAGGCACTTAGCTCTGGTCTGAGCAGGTAAAACAGCCGGCGTTTTGAACAAGAAGTCTGAACACAAACGGGTCAAGTGGACTGGACGACAACAAGAAGGATTCTTGTGGGGTGATATGCTTTTGGGAAACCAAGCCTTGTTCATTGACCTATAATGTCAGATCTAGAGCTTTGGGCTCTAGGTAGGGTTTCCCAAAGCCATCTTGTCACTATTTTTTTTGGCTAATTTGACGTCAGTAGCAGAGCCACTGATGAAGAGTCGAGCCTAGTCGTGCAGCGGGTGCCATGTTGCTGCTCCTTCCTGGGCATTAAAACGTGTGGCTGTGAATCTGGAACAGTGTCCTCCAGAATGTACCATAGCAAGACACCAAAGAGTGCAATGCAGCCTTCACGTCATATCACATTCACCATCAATTTAGCATATCAGAGATGAAACTGTATGAAACGTTTATATCACGATTATAGTGACCAAAATGATCGGCGTCATCAGTGTTATCGCAGTATTGTTAAAATGTGCGGAAAATGTTCAAAACGTACCGATAACACTCACTGAAATCATTTCACCGAGGCTGCGTGCCTACGTCTGGGAGACTGTTGCTAACTTTGGTTGATGATGGACAGTATTTACCATAGCATTATATGAGCTGCCCACGGGGGAATAACCGATCACTTCCGCCTCCTAGTGGCAATAACAAGTAGGATTCCAGAAATTGAGCAATTTCTGTAGAAGTTTGGCCACGGTTGATTTTTTAATTCCTAAATTGAAATCATTTCCGATGGGAGCGGACCAGTGCGTGAATGCGTCCCGAGTGGAGCCGTCACTCCATTCTTGCAGCACCTCCGATATGACGTGAACGCGGGATAAAAACCAGAGTTACGTTCCTCAGCAACAGCGGACCCCAACATGGCTGCCGCTGAAAACGGCCACGACCAAATTCTTGGAATCAGTGGCTGTAGCTAGTAGACGTACTCTTAGTGCCACCATGCTCTTGGGAAACTGTCTCCGGTTCGGCCGCGGACATCGAAACCCTTTGTCAAAAGCGTCTTTCAAGGGGATACACAAAAACCTAAAGATTAAGAGTTCAATTTTTTTCTGGCTCACTCTATCCTGGAGAGTTACATGAAGAGTCTTCTCTAAAATAAGCCATTCCAGTTTAGTCATCTAATGTAGGTCTGTAAAGATGATACATTTAGGTCAGGGGCTACTCTACCCTGCCCAACTTCACTGCAGGGACAACTGCGGCTTCCAGAGGGATTAGGGCAGGACTCGAACTAACGGGACAAAATCAAACGCCTCTCTTTGGCCACAAGGTGATCACAGAAATGTGCGTTTGAGCGTGTCAGCCCGTGTTGGCCCTGTGGTGGAACCAGGCTATAGGGGGCAGTGGACTAGTCGGTGCTCAGGATATCTAGGTTTCATCCCCTGACTTGAGATTCTAAAGGAAAGTCCGCTGTACATTTGGACTGTTCAGTTCCCCACAGCAGGCAAAGGAAGCGTTGCGTCGCCGCCTGCTGGGAGAAATGGTTTATTAACTTTCATCAGGGGTGGAATTTGTTTTGTTTACATGAACCACGTTAGTGGATGGGAAATTGATAGGTTAAATGTAAATGGTGACAAACCGATTTGAAAACTCTGAACCGAGGAAGAAATCCAAATGACAAAAAAGAGACAAGAACCTCCAATGAAAACATGTTAGGTATCACGAATGAAACAACACTTAACATACCACACACTGCCTGGTCAGCTTAGTTCAGTGGGCAATTTGTACAAATTTATCACAAGATTGTGTCACAAGATTATTGGCCAGTTTCTCTAAAGTCCTCAAGCAACATGGGGGATTCAATTAGCAATGTATGCTCACAAGGAAGATGCCATCTCATGTCATCAAATTGCCCACTGGATTTGAAAAATGTCAAGGCCAGACCAAGGCAATCAAACATATGAGAGTGTTGTTTTTTGGTCAAGGAGTTAAAATGCCAAGCAAAATGGAAAATTCCGCGGCAGGCTTTTAATTTTGTTACAACACTTTGTACACATTTTAATTTTCCCTGTCTTCTATGTTATTTGGCTACTTTTGAAGTAATTTCCAGTTTAAACCTTTAAACTCAGTGACAAACTAGACCCTTCTACGCCAGTACAGTTTGATAGAGAGGTTTGGGAACGTTTTGATTGACTGTCCGCAGAGTCATGCAAAAGAAAACCATTGACGTTGGCAAAATGTGTGGTCCGAGGCCCCAGACTGTTCTCACCAGACCTCAGAGCTGAAGCAGAAAGCAGCTACATCTACAAACATCATTTTCTAAAAGCGTCTTTGGTGCAGACGCCAACTTCTTTGTTTTTTTTCCCCAATTGAGTTTGGTGCCGAGATACTTTTGTAAAAAAGCCACACCATGCAAGGTAACTAAAGAACTGCACACATGCACCTAGGAATGTTGGAGAAAGTAGTCAGGTGACACTTTGTAATTACTCCCCGTCCCGCACTAATGGCCCCGCCCAGTATTTCTGACACACAAAAACATAATGTTGCTGTTCAGTAGGAAGGCAGAACCAACAGGAAGACAGAAATCAATAAGTTGAAGAGAAAAGTGCACATGACAATCACTTATAGAATGACTTGAGTAAAAACAAAACTACTGGTAAGCTTATTTTACTTTACACATTCTTTGAAGGATTCAAGTTTACATCTTCTCCAGAAATCCTGTTTTAGTACAAGTGAAGGCCTTAGAAAATATCTGCTGTATATGATCATCACAATATGAGGATCTATTATAACCATGATGTAGGATTCATTGAAATTAACTGACGTTTACTCTTACCTGGAAGATGGCATGTGTGTGTGTATATATAAAACTAGCGTTACTTCAACACATAAGTGAGGACGTCTTGATAGACCCAGCAGTTGTGAAATCAGCTAGCAATCTCTGCAACAACTCAAATTTAGTAGGGGAGTTTTCTAGCAGCTAGCCATCAAAGCTAGATTCCAGTTGCTAGCTATAGCTGTACTGTACTGTAAAATGTGAACTTATCGCTCCAGATTTTTGAGATCCATTCATTTCTGAAGTTTTTCAGCGGTGATTGTCCAATTCCCAACTTTTGTATCATGCACATCTTGGTAGGCGACAGTAGGACATGGTTGGACTGTACTTGCTCAGCCCCATGCGTGACTTGAGTTCACAATCGCTGCCGTGGGAATTTGATGGGATGGAGAATTTTGCGTTTATTTTTGAAGGTTACTATTGGGCTTTTGCTCATTTGCATTCGGCAGATTAAAATCCGAATGAGCCCACTCAGTTGAAGAGCACGTGATTAATATCGGAGGGTTAATGCGATGTCCTTAGTGGTTAGCGTTCCTTGAGGTCCCAAGAAGATGTTTCATCAGCCAAAGCCTTCATTTCCTCTTCTAGTACCAGTTTTCAAATGTATCCTCCTCACCACCACACCAAGCCTTTACCAGGCCTTTGCTTGCAGTGCGAGTTAACCACTCCTTTTGTGTGGAGTCCAGAATAAAGACTGCATTATAGGGATGCACCATATTGGTATTTTTGACGATTTCCTTTGCGCCGATATCTTCAGAGTCCTTTGGCCGATTGGCGATTTCCCCGCCTAATTTCAGAGACCCATCAAGTCTCTCCTGTAGCTGAAATAAGACATGGTTATGCTCCATGGCTCTTACGTGGGTACATGGCTCTTACGGCCATGGCCCACTGGCAGATGCAGACGTAAATACAGTACAATGCTTTTCAAAATGTCCAAATTCACTGCCGGGCAAAAGGAGAAAACAACTTCAACTTAGGGGATGTAAAATATGCCATCGATTTATTTATCTAACATTTCTTCAAACAAAACCGTAAGATTCGTCCTACTTAAAGAGGCTTGGGTGATGCTCTTCCCTGGGTTCGGCTTAAGTCCCCACCCAAACCTGCTTCAACACCGTCTCCTTTCCCTCATTTAAGTACATTATAATGATTACAGAGATGCCTTAAAATCTAGACTTTTTAGTCTAGATCTAGATTAGTCTAGATTCTAGACTTCTCTAGAATGTTGACCACACATTTGTCATGGGAAGGGGAACGAGTCGTCGTCCTGGCGCTAAATTGGACCTCCACATTGTGGTCAGTGGTCATGCGGCCTTTCCATTTGGTGGTCTTCTGAGACTCCACATTTGGAAAAAGTCACGTCTGGTCTCTTTGCCTGTCCAACACCACCCAGTGATTTTCCTGACGGGAGAAATGTCCTGGCAGGTATCCGGGATGACTCGAGATGCACTTCCACCAGAATAATTAGCCTTCTCTATACAGGCAAATACACGGGCCGATAAATACCAAACTCAATCCCATTACCTATGCAATTATCTATCCCCCGTTACCCAGAGTGTAATAAAACAATTAGTGAGTAACGGGATGAACTGGGCTTCTTTTCGACTCTGCCATAGACCCTTTTCACGGGCGCCATTTTGTGTCGAAAAGTCAGAATAAACACAGGCGCAAGCAAAACGGTAATGAGGGTTTCCAAATTCCAATCATGGAAGTTGGAAACCCTCATTAGTGTTTTGCTTGCACCTGTGTTTATTCCGCCTTTTCAACACAAAATGCCCCTCCCGTGAGAAGGGTCTATTCTGTGTAGGGAATCATCATCAGTCATTGGCCAACAAGCCAGGGCCTCGTTTCCAAATATTGATCACTCAGAGGTCACTCAGAGGTCAAACGTGTTTTTAAGCGTGATCCTACGAAGGCTCGTTTTCAATTAAAAAAAGAAAAAAAAACGTCAAAAGGCCATTTTAGGGTAACTTGGACAAAATAAGAACATACCCCTAACAGCTAGGTATTGTTGGTGTAAGGCGTGGTATAATGTGAGAGTTTGAAATACTTTTCGGAAACGCCGGCCGTAAGTGGGCATAGGCGGGAAATGGGCATTAGCGAATTGTGCGATTTTGTGAATATCAAACGAGGGAGATACAATTGTGATGAGCTCACGCTCCCTAAACGAACGGCATCTGTAAGAGCAGCGTTAGTGTAGTTGAGAGTGTTTGTATAAATAGGCAGCATACTCACGTTGAGTAAACCCACCTACCCGCCCATGTTACCATCCACCTGTGTTGTATCACTACGCCGCCGACTGACCCTTTAAAATATGACATTTTGTGGCTTCCAGTGCGACCAAATGCAACCCATACTCTGCCTTGACATTACTGAATCACTACAGATTGAAGCATGGCGGTTGGGGCCGGATATCAGTCTTACCAGATCTAAAACGAAATACAACTATTGTAAACTGATAGTTTCTGCAATACATTTCTTGTAAATGTCATTATGCGCTAGTAGATAATTTTATATGTAACATCTGCATTACTAAATTGAATCAGACAATGTTCAATTGATTTCCTCTGTAAAAAAAATAAAATAATAATAATCCATAGTAAAGTTTTCATTTTAAAAGTCCAACACTTACGAGTGGATACCTTGTGATGCCTTAAATGCAGGGACACGCAGCCCAGCCGACAGTGAAGGCCGTTACACTTTATACAGCATCACCAGACAGGCAACTGAGTCCCACACCGCCTCGTTAAGGGACTTACCGGCAGCGGCGTCTCCGTGGTAATTGGGCAATGAACGGTGCTATAAATCCCATGGCTGCGGCCGTGGAGGCCCCCCCCCCCCCCCCCCCCGTCTCTGGTCACACTTCAAAGCCCATCGAGTTTGACGAAGAAACCTTTTATTTTATTACAGCACATTTAGACTTTTATGTTCTACACGTGTACTTCAAAACCTCCAAGAGGTGTAGGTGTGAGTGAGTGAGTGAGTGAAAGAGATGGAAGGTTTGCAATTCAAGTGAAAACACACCAGCCGCCAACGCGCCGCCGAGCGTAAATTCAGCTGGAGGCAGGAGCCGGGGCCGTTCACACCAGACACGCTCGGTTTTGCTCCGTGCCGGTCACCGCTTGTACCGACTTCCTGCCTGGCTGCATACTGACTTCCTGTCACCGCTTGTACCGACTTCCTGCCTGGCTGCGCACAATCGTCCGCTAACAAAAATAGACCAGACGGCCGAAAAACTGGCGCCGCATGGCCGATCTGAACGAGCTAAGGGCGTGTTGTCCACATGGCGTTTTTTTTGGCGTGGGAAAAAAAATCGCCCTTTTATGCGCTTTTTGGGAGGAGAAATAGAAAGCGGATGATAACGTCACCTGCTGCTTGTTCAACCAGCTGTTAGCTCCTCTAGCAGACAATACCGTTTTGTGGAACAAGCAAAGGCTTACCAGATAGTTCCAACAGTACCTGTATCCATACTGCCTTTAAAGATCGCTGTTACAGTAACGTCAATTCAATAATTGCAACGTGCTATTCCTCCACCGCCAGCACTTTAACTTCCTGAGCGTGATTGGTCGGCTTGAAAAAGCGGTTCACGTCGCTGGCACTTTCACCTTTCTGAACTTTGGGGGGGGGGGGGGGGGGGTGCGGTTCCAATGGCTGCAGCGCTTGTCTACGTCTTTGGTGCACCTTGCGGCCACTTCCCATTGATTTTAATGAGGAAAGAGCGCCGACGCTAACAAAAAAAGACAGCGTGTGGACACAGCTTAATCTGTTAACAAGCAAACGTGCTTCAGCGTCTGGTGTGTTTACACCGTAAGGTGTGATTACAAAGGAGCGGGTCCTTCACAGCTGTGTGTGTGTGTGTGTGTGCGCGCGCACACGTGTGTGTGTGTGTGTGTGTGTGTGTGTGTGAAACTGGGGCGGCGTTCCCCCCAACAATGAGGCAGAGTTTGTTTGGGACCAGGGGGAATTCTAGTTAACAGTAACTGAGGGATTCAGCTATTTGCACACAGAATACTAGAGTCTACTTTCGCTGCTAGTTTGTCTAATTTATCAAAGCATTTTTGAGAAATATTTATTTTTATAAGCCGAATAAAAAGTTGATATTTTAAAAGTGACTTGACCAAAAGACGGTAAACAAAAACACTGGCTCTTGAATGTCGAATGTCATTGGTATGAGTGGAAATTTCTATTTTTCTGGGGTAGTGTGAGCTTTTTAATGTTAAAGATGCGACGTGTAGGGATTTCTCTTTTGAATGTATCACTGTGTAGCGAGCTGTGATGTACGGAGGCCCTAAGGGGACATGGCAAAAGAAAAAGAAAAAATCGGGTACGCACCAGAAGCGCTAGTTTCTGGTGCACACGAGAAAGACCCCACCCACACCCATGTCCCCATAGGGCTCCATAGAGATAACATTTGAATGCAAGCCCCAGAAAAAGCTGTTATTTTATGGAAATGAATCTCTTTTGGTAGATGTCACACAGCTAAATTACACACCAAAAGTTTCCAAAAGGAGAAATGATAAAGATGGGTGGGTCTAGAGCACTGTGATGGCAGTGGATTTGACAGTGATATATTTAGAGAAAATCCTACACGGGTTACCTTTAAAGTCATATTGGACTCAATATCAGATCCATAACCTGTTCCTGCAACAGGATCCATTGCCAATAGTGATAATCTACCGAAATCCGTCGTTTTAATTGGCGAGCAAAATTTGCGACAATACAACCACCAATGCCAAGGTTTGGATTAAAAAAAATAAAATATAAATAAAAAAAATACAATTCAAATAAAATGTTATGATCAAAAACCATTTTGTAAAAAAGACAAAACATGCAGTATAAAAAACAAGTGTCCAGATTCTCTCAAAGTCAATTCAGTTTTTTGTTTGTGTATTTTTTTTTTTTTTTTTCATTTGAGTTGTTTTTTCTTTTCCTTCCCCGTAACACCCTTGTTGTGAATGTCTGGCAAGTGGCCATCTTTAAAGTCTTTATAACACACAATTAAACATGTGGTTCTATTGCTATGTTGTTGTAATTTGCATATTTCAGGCCTCTTTGTGTTGACGCTCTACTCTGGAAATTTCTGGCCAATCAGAAATGAATAGACTTCAGTTTGTATTTACTGTACATTTTGAAGCGATTGAATTGAAAATGAATGAGTGGCTCGACTCCTGGAGGCACTGCACTGTTGGCCTGCTAGTTAGTATTTGCTTTATGTATTAGTTTAGTGGTTGTGCACGAAGAGGAGCACTGCACGAAGAGAAAAAAAACAAGACTTATGTGTGCATCTATTCTGATTTTACCACAATTAAAAGTTTGGATTTGCGAATGTTTTTCGAGTGTTTTGTCTTTTCTTTGATCCACCTTTTCAATGGGCAGAAGTGAAGTCTCAATTATAATAAAAAAAACAAACCCCGCTTGTGTTGAATTAATATCGTTTATTTCAAGTTAAAAAAAATATCTTTGGATCTCGTACAAAACAACATAAATTATATCTGCTGCAACGGTGAGTTGGGCCGGGCATTTTGATGAAGACATCAAAATGAAGACGTGAAGATGAGAAATACATGAGGGTCCATCAGAACTTTCCAGACCAAAAATATGATTAAACCTTGAAATGTGTCTCTAACCTAGAGTTCTGTTTCAGCCCGCGGGCCGAGCTCGGTGCTGACAGTTTATGTTAATGAGTCGGGATGAGCAAAAAATGAAAATACAGTATATATTTTTATGCATTTACAGTTGTATTTTCTACATCGGCCAGATTGACACACTCTTTATTATCTCTCTCATGCATACACACACAGCGTAGAATTCAACTTCAGCCTGAGCCCGAAGGAACCCACCAGGCTTTTGGGTCGGGTTCGGGCTTACAATTTGTGCTAATTGGTCGGGTCTGGCTTCAACTTACTAGGGTCGGGTTTGAATTTTCATGCCCGTTGAGAACTCTAGTCTAACCCACACCACAATGCCCGAGTAGGCATAAGCATCTTTATTCTGCATCCCCATATATACCAATGGCATGGGACTGGACCTACATGTATGTGCAAAGTTTGCTTTATTTTTATGCATGAGAAGGCAGATTTCCTCTGAAGAAGTATGTTCGCTTGTGCCCCTACTGGCCAGAGTGAGGAGTCAGCAGTCGGTTATGACGACGGTATAAAACAGTCAATAAAATTTCAAAAAAATATGAACGACCCCAATCATAAGAGTTCATCATACGGGCATAAATATGCACAGAAAATATTCAGCTGATAGGTCCAGTAGAATGTGAGATTAGCTGCTGACGCAGAGAGAGACAGATATACACACGACGATGCCTGGTCACATCCAGGCTCTCGTCTGGCCCAGATCATAATGTTTGAGATTACAGACGGCATTCAATTTCCCTGTTTACTGATTTGGAGTTTAGAACCTGGCAACCTTAACCATAAACCCACTTCACCAACTTCTTCACCCCCTCCATATCCATATCCCTGCTGGTCTGCTTGACCACAGGAGAGCTCAGAAAGTGATGGATGGATTTCCATAAAAGGTAGTTTATGGGCAATTTAGAACTGATTAACTTTCCACACCCATTGGCCAAACGGGGGCATGTTCGTGACAGTGAGTGCGTTTACATGCACACAAACGTAACCGAGAATAATCAGGTAACTGGCAATAATCTGATTTCTGCCTTTACATGCACTTAGTAAACAGCGGGAACTCGCCTCAAAGAGTGGACATTGACTGCAATGAATAAACCTGATGATTCAGCAGAAACCTAGGTGGGTTTATTGGTTTTCTCATAAACCGATAACGGACTTTATCTCGTAAAGGATGCCGTTTACATGACCACTTTATAATCCGGTAAATATAAAACCGATAAACGGTTTATTTGTGCGCATGTAAACGCACTCGATGGGCGTGTCCAATCACAAAAAGGTGCCCAACTTCGATTCACATAATACCACAAAACTTTGTAGAAAGTTTGGTGCAGGCCGAGTGCCCTCTAGTTGCAATGTGTGCATTTTATATTAATTCTGCATTTCAGAGATGTAAAGTCAGAGATTCTGACTTTCTACCAAAAATGCAACAGAATGGTCCTTCAAGTTGGAATTGTGTGACCTTAAATGTATCAGAGAAAGAAGAAAAGTCACCAATTCAGGATTCTTAAGACAGGATTAGAAAAGAGTTGATTAATATAGTGTAAACCTTTAGATTCCAACGTTTCAGAGCCTTTTCCACACTTTGACAAATAAAATTCAACCATTGAGTAATGATTTTTGGGCATGAAATTGGTCAAATTAAAAGACTGAATCTGACACTAATATCCACACAAAAAAATTCATTTAGACGAAATCATGGATATTTGCAGCTTCCAGACTTGAATAATAAAAAACATTGTTTGGTATCTCAGTTCAATCTGCATCTTGCATCCTTATTGGTCCGTAGCATCTTCAAGCTTGCTGCCGATTGGTCCTTGGTCTTCTGATGCATCTGGCCAGAAATCTGGGTTGTCTTGATACCACTTGACTGGGCACGCACGCACGCACGCACGCACACACACACACACACACACACACACACACACACACACACACACACACACACACACACACACACACACACACACACACACACACACACACACACACACACACACACACACACACACACACACACACACACAAAAACACACACACAAAAACCAACCTTGGGTTAAGTGCAACTGTATAGGGCTCAACAGTACCCACCCACTTTTTCGCAGTTCTTGTCCACCAGAGAATTCCCCATAAACTTTCTCCATAGAAATTTTGAAAAATCCTTGTATAAAGAGTTTTAAGCCTGAAACCAAGAAAACCTAGCCTGGTAAACCGCCCGTCACGTGAACTCACATTTCATTTGGTTCTCCGTGACGGTCTGGAAGATGATTGGTCGAGCCATGCCGGCTCGACGAATCAGCGGCGGCCGTAGGCGGGCTCTGGCTCGTCTGGGCAAGTAGTGGGTACATGGTCTTTGTAGTTCTTTTCACTTGTCAACATGGCTGCCGCCGCGGAAGTGACAGGCAGTCTGAATGAAATTGAATGTAACGTTCCCAATTCTATGTATTAAATTCTAAAAAACGACCCTCAACATTTGGGAAGGCTAAGCCACACAACTACGGTAGTTCGTTATAATCTAACTAAATGCTTCGAAGGTGACTTTACGACCGCGAGGACTCAATCAATGAATACCACGGAGATCATCCACAGGCAGGCACCTTCGGCGATCTGATTGGTTGAAGTTAACACCCACCAGCGGTGATAGACAGATGGGTCATCCAATCACCTGCCAAGTAGCTTGGACAAAGTGCCCGCCTCCGTCAGCGGGTCTGGTGACTTCATTCCCAGATCGACTGGTTTAGTGAAACCTATGTGGAGCTATGCCGTCCATCTGGCAGCGTCAGGTTAAAGAAAACCAGCCAGCAGATGAATCATGATACACCATGAAACATTTAACTTGGAGCAAAAATAAAAATTTAGAAGAAAAATGAAATTATAATCCCCCAAACACTGCCGGGGGGGACGTTTCCAAGTGAAATGTCCAATGGTCACTCCAGATTCATCTGATGGCTGGTTTTCTTGGTTCCAGGCTTAAAACTTTATATAAGGATTTTTTTCAAAATGTGTATGGAGAAAATGAATGGGGAATTCTCTGGTGGACAAGAACTGTGAAAACGTTGGTGGGCACTGTTGAGCAGTTAATTTACTATTCAGTGTTTTTTAATATATTTTGCATTAGCAGTTTTAACCCTGCAGCAATTTCCAGTTAATTATTTTGTATGAACTACATTATTTCACTTCTTAACAGTACAGTAGAATGTAAACATACATGACTGCAGCTGCCCACTGTGAAAAACACCAACCAAACAGCTGAGCTATGATGTCATCACTCTTAAAAGTGGTGGGACTACCCCATTCACTTGTAATGCGCTATGCTGTTTATCTTACATTTGTTTTTACTCACATTAAACACAAATTCAGTTATCTCTTGTTTTTTCAAAGACTGGTGCCATCAGCCCAGGTTATTTAAAGGGACAGTTCACCCCCAAATCAAAAATACATATTTTCCCTCTTACATCTAGTGCTATTTATGCATCTATTCTATCATCTTGTGTTAGTTGCAGAGTTTTCGAGACATCGGACGTAGAGATGTCTGCCTTCCCTCCAATACGATGGAACTGGATGGCACTCGGCTTGTGGTGCTCAAAGCCCCCCCCCCCCATACTGTGTATATATATATATATATATATATATATATATATATATATATATATATATATATATATATATATATATATAAAAATATACATATATATATATAAATATACATATATATACATACTGTATATATTTTTTATATATATATATATATATATATATATATATATATATATATATATATATATATATATATATATATAGTATATATATATACAGTATATACACATACATACATACACATATATATATAAAGGGCAAACTCACAGCAATGTATCTTTCCATAAATCGACCATAAATCAAGATAATCCACAGACTCTTGCTCTGAGCAGGTGCATGTAGGAACTATATTCTTTGAAAACAGTGTCTGCATGAAACTGCTCTGCTAGTTAGACGGTGTAGTTTGGTTGAAAGAAAATAACTCTGAACAAGGTCCGTGGTCTTGCTGTTGAGTTCTTCAATGTATTTTTTTTTTGTGTGCTTTGAGCACCACAAGCCGAGTTCCATCCAGTTCCATCGTATTGGAGGGAAGGCAGACATCTCTACTTCCGATATCTCCAAAACTCTGTAACTCAACACCAAAACAATCTAGATGGATAAATAGCACTACAGGTAAGAGGACAAATATGTATTTTGGATTATGGGGTGAACTGTCTCTTTAACATATGTCAGTGTTATCATGATGATATATATGTCAGTGTTATCATGATGATATATATGTCAGTGTTATCATGATGATATATATGTCAGTGTTATCATGATGATATATATGTCAGTGTTATCATGATGATATATATGTCAGTGTTATTATGATGTGTGTACCGTACCGGTCTGTCGGAGGCCTTGGGGCCAGGACACCTGGGCTCTCCAGCCCAGCTGCTGCAGTTTCTCACAGCTGATGGGGTAGCGCAGGTCCACCCGCGGCCTACGGGTCACAGGTCAAAGGTTAGACAGAGTCAGGTATGTCTGTGGGGAGAGACTAGCCCCACCCTCGTGGCCTGCACACCCAGAATGCCGAGCTCCTGTCGGGATGTTGAAATATGGACAGAGTCAGCGTGATGTCACCCATTGGTTTTGAAGCCTAGGGCCCAATTCCAATCCGCCCCCTTACTGACTCAAGCCCTTAGAGGCGCGTTCACGTGAAGGGAGTGAGGGCTTAGGGATGTCCCACCGTGAAATCGCAAAGTGAATGAGGGCTCCTAGTGAGCCCTTTCTGCCCCCTTACCGTAAGGGAGCAGCTGTGGCCACTTACGGAAAGGGAATTGCCCACAATGCATAGCGTTGTGACGTAAAAAGAAACGGGGTTACCGGGGAATTCCGCAAATATATGTAAAAAAAAAAAGAAAAAAGAACACACCCGTGAAACGAACGTGTGTACGGGGTGCGTTGGAATGCCTAAATTTACAATGAAACATGACATCAATAGGGATTTCAGATTAGACAAAAATATTAGGCTATATCAGAGGAATGCAAGTGGTTATATTACACAATCCTACTATCATCGATCATTTCTATTACAATTGCAATCCACAACTTTTTTGATGAATGATAGTTTTACCGAATCTACCGTACAGTATTGACATTGTGTATAATGTTGGGTGACATGTCATTATTAAGCTTATTTTAATTCTAATTACAGTTATCAATTGCAGATTTTGCAGTAGGCTACATTTATTATTTTTAAATTACCTGTTGTCCACTCTGTAGAGCCAGAGCCTGGATGAGAACAGACTCATCAGGGAGTCTATCCCTCAAACACCTTAGGTGTCTTGACAATAAACAATATATAGCGAGCCCGAAACCTGCCAGAGTCAACATCATCTTGTCAAGTGCAAAGGGCTCTGCTGTCCCAATCCTCCTATTTATCCAATGTGGATCCCTTCCACACTTGATGACTCAACCACTTTCAGATGGCGGCCATTAGAGGGAGTGAGGGAACAGGGCTTGAGTCTTTAGGGGGCGGATTGGAATTGGGCCCTAGAGTATGGCAGTGTGGCCGTCGCCATGTTGGGGTTCTTGCGGCGCTTGCGTGAGACGGCACGAGACGAGGGGTTTCCCAGAGCCGCAGCTGCGCCTGCTATTGGTCTGTGATCGGCAAGCTGCGCAATCACTGGACAGGCGACCTGTCAATCACACTCAAAACTAGAGCTGCCGAAAATAATCGATTCAGAGATGCATCGCGATGCTTAATAGGACGATTCTGAATCGATTAACAAATATCAAAAATCGATTATTTAAAAAAAAAAAAAAAATTATAATCAAATAAAATAGAATGTAAGTACATGCAGTTGTTTATTTTAATTATGGATCATAATACAATGCAATTCCAAATGCACTTTTATTTTAAAAGTAGCCACACAGTGAGAAAAAAGAAAGTGAGAAAAAATAAATCATGTATTGCGGAAAAAGTGATGCATCGATTTAAGATGCATCGTATAATCGAATCGAATTGAATCGTAGACTTGTATAATCGAATCGTATCGAATCGTGAGATCAGTGAAGATGCACAGCTCTACTCAAAACAGTCTTTTCTATCATCTATTTTATTATATTAAAAACTCAGCCCCCGTACAGTTGTTATGAAAGGTGAAATTAGCTATTAGGCCAAAACCGTGTTTTGGACCAGGCTGTTGTAAACATGTTTAATCCTGTTGTAAAGTCGGGCATTTTAATGTGGGGGTGAACAGGCAACAACTCCCTATAGTGGCCATTCGAGGAACTACAGCTTTGATCACTTCCGCATTAGCCTCGCTGGCCAGCCTCCTCTCCCTTCCGTCACGAGGAGTCTGGCGCCGCGGAAACAGGCAACTGGGATAAACCCTCCCCTGCTCTACAGCTGCTCTCCCATTGGAGCGACTGTTTCGGTGGCAGCCGGAGATCCGCTCCCGGCTCATTACAAACTCTGTCATTGGCAGATGATGGAACGCTCATTCATAAGAGACTTGACTTGGACTTGGAAAAAATGACTTGTGAGCATCTCTGTCATGAAGGACCTGTGTGTCATGTGATCAAGACATCTCCTTAAGAGTCAGATGAAGGTCTTTGCATAGACAACCAGTGTGAGTGCAGTATGGATCACCTCTACAGATTATGCAATCACTCAAACTTCACTCACCTGTCAGGCACAAACTCCAGCCAGTCGTTAAGCTCAGAGTCGGGCACGTTCTTTACCTGTAAAACACACACGCACACGCACACACACACACACACACACACAGATGTGTAATCATTCCATGTATTCTATGCTGCTGCATAGAGCGCTGTTTGTCTGCCCCATTCAAAGTTCGTTAAAGGGGATACGCTGCTCCTATAGCATAATGGTTCAAGCTCGGTTTAGTCTCAATGGTGAAGTTTCGGTCTGTATTTAAACCATTTAATTGGCTAATTCCTTATCATTTGAATTGATACGTTTGTCAATTGACAAACCTTAGCGCACGAGTTTGGAAAAATGTGAACAGATAGTAATGCACATATCCCAATCTACACATTCTGTATTTCTCTATATCTGCAAATTAAAAATACATTATGTGATGAGGTGAATAGTTCTTACAACACGTTTGTAGAGACTTTCTGTAACATATTCACACCCCCCCCCCCCACCCCACCCCACACACACACACACATGTTGCTCCCATTTGAAGCAAAGTAGTGCACCTTTAATTTCTCAAAATAATTTTAAAGCAGCTACGAGCAACTTTTTCGATTGTTATTAAACAGTATAATTACAATATTGATGCATCACATCTTACCTATAATAGTAGCTGAGACCAAAGCCGTGTGAATCGGAGATTGCTCCCTTAGATGATTATTAAGTCTGTGTCTGTCTAAACTCGCGTCAACAGGGGGCTCTCTCTCTCTCTCTCCTTACCGCCGGACCGGATAAACGCGGAAGTGAAACCCGGAAGTGAAACGCAGCTGCCTGCCTACCCCGTTCGCGCTGCCTAGCAACATATCATAAACAATGTGAACACCATGCATACTCTCGTGAACATCTCTCGTTATATTCTAACAGGTTTTTTGGAAGTTATTTTGTGGTTATGGCCGAAGTGACTGCTGCAAACCGTTTCATTTCACTTCCTGATCTTCCCTGGCCACAGACAGACTACACTGGCCGATTCACTCGGGGTTCAAGCGAGACTACTCTGCGTTGGTCTCGTCTACTATTAGAGGTAAGATGTGATGCATTGATATTAAATTTATACTGTTTAATAACAATCGAAAAAGTTGCTCGTAGCTGCTTTAAAGGGACAGCTCACCCTAACATCCAAAATACATATTTGTCCTCTCACCTGTAGTGAGTTGCCTGAGTTTTGGAGATATCGGCCGTAGAGATGTCTGCCTTCTCTCCAATACAATGGAATTGGATGGCATTTCGGCTTGTGGTGCTCAAAGCACCAAAAAATACATTTGAAAACGCCAACAGCATTGTCTCCAGAAATCATGACCCGGTTACTCAAGACAGTCCACAGACTTTGTTGTGAGCAGTTTCATCTAGGAACTATTTTCTTTCGACCGAACTACACCTAGCCAGCTAGCTACGTTGCTTGCTAGCTGCTGCTAGCTGCACTTTCATGTACTGTAGGAACTAGCTAGCAGCTAGCGGGTGTAGTTTCGTCAAAAGGGGAAAAAAGGGTGTGTGTGTGTGTGTGTGTGTTGCTTTGAGCACCATGCCGTCCACCGTGCGGCTCAGTGGTTAGCACTGTTGCCTCACAGCAAGAAGGTCCCGGGTTCGAACCCCGGTCCGTCCCAGGTCCTTTCTGTGTGGAGTTTGCATGTTCTCCCCGTGATCGTGTGGGTTTCCTCCGGGTGCTCCGGTTTCCTCCCACCATCAAAGACATGTATGTTAGGGTTAATACTCCTGTCAGTGCTCCTGACCAAGGCACTGGCAAAAGAACTGGAGTTGGTCCCCAGGCGCTGCACTGGGGCTGCCCACTGCTCCTAGTTCTAGGAAGGTTCCTAGTAGAGGATGGGTCAAATGCAGAGGATGAATTTCCCCATGGGGATAAATAAAGGATAACTTAAGCCGAGTGCCATCCAGTTCCATTGGAGGGCCGACATCTCCAAAACTCAGGAAACTAACACAAAACGATCTAGATGCACTCCAGGTGAGAGGAAAAATATGTATTTTGGATTTTAGGGTGAACTGTCCCTTTAAATGAGTATAAATGTTGGCGGCGGGGTTTTCTTTTGGCCCACCATCTTGATCAGTTCCCTGGCCAGCTGTGTGATGGGCACCTCACAGCCGGGACCCACGTTGTAGATTTCTCCCACAGTCCCCTTCTCCACAACAAACAGGAAGGCCTCGATGACATCATCCACAAACAGGAAGTGGCGGGATATCGGGAGGATTCCCTGGATGGTGCTGAGGCAGAGAGGATCATGAGAGGAATCTGGATTTAATACAACTTTTATTTATTTATTATTTTTTTATATATATATTTATACACACACACACATATATGTATGGATGGTGATCGGAAACCAACGATATTCAGCATGAGATCGGAGAATTGGGATAAGGCGTTATAGTCACGGATAAAAAGCAATTGACGCAAAACACGGGAGCCATTTGTTGTGAGTTGGTGTCATTGTCGCATGGAAAGTACCCTAAAACATGCCTAACCCTAACCCTAAAACCTGTCTAACCCTAACCCTAAAACATGTCTAACCCTAACCCTAAAACATGTCTAACCCTAACCCTAAAACCTGTCTAACCCTAACCCTAAAACATGTCTAACCCTAACCCTAAAACATGTCTAACCCTAAAACATGTCTAACCCTAACCCTAAAACATGTCTAACCCTAACCCTAAAACATGTCGGCGGTGTGGAACTATTACAAAGTGTATGAGGCAGATGCAACACATGTATGCCATCTGTCGTGTATGGGAGGATAAGGTGACCGCATTTCTGAAATGAAAATCAGGGACGTTTCCAGTTCGGCAGTCAATTATATCATTAAATAAAATATCCAACATTATTATCTATGAAATAAACTAGAACGACCGCAACGCGGACTTATGCCTCTGCCATTAGTACATTCTGGGGTCCAAATCGCCATTTGAGGCAAATTGGAAGAGATTCCGTCAAGGCGCTCCTGTGATGTTGCGTTACAGAGCTTGGAAATTGGGTGTGTGAGAGGTCACAGTGACCTTGAACTTTGACCACCAAAATGTAATCAGTTCATGCTTGAGTCCAAGTCGGTGTTTGAGACAAGTTTGATTAAATTCCGTCAAGGCATTCCTGAGATATCGCGTTAACAAGCGTGAAAATGGCATTCGAGAGGTCACCTTGACCTTTGACCTTTGACCACCAAAATCTAATCAGATCATCCTTGAGTCTAAGGCGATGTTTGAGGCAAATTTGATGAAATTCCGTCAAGGCATTCGTGAGATATCGCGTTAACAAGCTGGAAAATGGCGTTTGAGAGGTCACAGTGACCTTGACCTTTGACCAGCAAAATGTAATCAGTTCATCCTTGAGTCCAAGTCGATGTTTGAGACAAGTTTGATTAAATTTCCGTCAAGGCATTCCTGAGATATCACGTTAACAAGCTTGAAAATGGCGTTCGAGAGGTCACAGTGACCTTGACCTTTGACCTTTGACCACCAAAATCTAATCAGTTCATCCTTGAGTCTAAGTAGATGTTTGAGGCAAAT
Source organism: Poromitra crassiceps (assembly GCF_964638095.1). NCBI lineage: Eukaryota > Metazoa > Chordata > Actinopteri > Beryciformes > Melamphaidae > Poromitra > Poromitra crassiceps. The sequence continues at coordinate 7,478,186 of NC_139625.1, forward strand.
TTGATGAAATTCCGTCAAGGTATTCATGAGATATCGCGTTAACAAGCTGGAAAATGGCGTTTGAGAGGTCACAGTGACCTTGACCTTTGACCACCAAAATGTAATCAGTTCATCCTTGAGTCCAAGTCGATGTTTGAGACAAGTTTGATTAAATTCCGTCAAGGCATTCCTGAGATATCGCGTTAACAAGCTTGAAAATGGCGTTTGAGAGGTCACAGTGACCTTGACCTTTGACCACCAAAATGTAATCAGTTCATCCTTGAGTCCAAGTCGATGTTTGAGACAAGTTTGATTAAATTCCGTCAAGGCATTCCTGAGATATCGCGTTAACAAGCTTGAAAATGGCGTTCGAGAAGTCACAGTGACCTTGACCTTTGACCACCAAAATCTAATCAGATCATCCTTGAGTCTAAGTCGATGTTTGAGGCAAATTTGATGAAATTCCGTCCAGGCGTTCCTCAGATATCGCGTTAACAAACATCGTATGGACGGACGTATGGACGTACGTACGTATGTACGGACAACCCGTATAGGCATAAAAAGGGGGAAAATTCTGGTTTCAGTATTTTGACCATGGTAACTGTTGTACTGTAATAAATGGTGCAGGCCGACTGACATCCCTCCAAAATACCACATTAAGACACCAAGACCTTGAGGAACACCATAGAAAAATTCATGGTGAGATTTGGTATCAAAAACCTTTGACCTTTGATTTCTGTAAAAACTGAATTTTTTTGGCGATTGGGTGGCGAGCACTTCTGTTCTGGAAATGGCACAGAAACCCCTTTATTGTACAAAGCCATACCCTAGTGCCCTAGGTCTCTAGTTTGTGGTTGAGGTCTCTAACTTGTGGTTGAGGCTGTGATTATCCTAGAGGTCACAATACATGTAGGTCATTACAGTGAGGGTGAGTTTTTTTTTATGCCCTCAGTACAATGAAATGGCTACTATGGGAACTAACATCATCACATATGACTACAATTGGGCTAATTGAATCCACAAGAGTCTCAGCTTTCCAGTCATACCCAATTTATGCAATTCCAAGACTGTTTAAGGACCCAGTATGCAGGAATTTTCAAATGGAATAGGTGAAAATAACAGATTTGAAAAATAATAATAATAATAATAATAATAATAATAATAATAATAATAATAAGATAACGGTTGTATGCCTCTGCCAACAAGCCAAGTTGCAGTCTAGATCCATGTCTGTCCAGACTCATACAAGCACAAATACCTTAAAGAGCATCTCATATTGTCCTGACCATCTATATCATACGGCCCGCGGGCGCCCCCTGTGTGGCCCGCGATGGAATTGCAATTTTTTTCTTCTTTTTTTTTCAGTGCACTTGAACGCAACATGCAATATACCCGCTGAATAAGTGTCCAAATGTTCATGTCATTCTGGGCAATACTCTTCTGTTATAGCATTTCAGTCTGAAATATGGAATATCTTTCAATAATATTTATGACTAAAAGGCTAAAAGTAATCTCATGTGTAAGAAATGACTGTTCTACATTGAAGTAGAAATTTAAATAATTATCTTGTTGGTTTTGGATTTATTTAGCTTCAAGAGTGCATTTGTGTTCTTGTGTGACCCTCAACACAGGCTTTGAGAATCCCGGGCCACTTACTGATACTTATGCTTAAATTAACCCACTCATATTCTGGTTTATTTCAAGAAAAACATTTTGGCTAGTGGAAATTCTAATTGGCTGGTAACTTTAAAATCTAGCAGCCATATTGGCAGGTGGTGAAAAAAGTTAATTTCAAGCCCTGCAGGGACATAGGAGTGAGTGAGGAAAAGGATCAAATATTGGTGGTTAAGACTGAATAATGACATCACAATTGTTAATTTAAAATGAGTTATTCCTCTAAACCTGGCTTCAAATGCCCCAAATTTTTCGTGCTGGCGCCGTTCAGCCCTCAGCAAAATCTGGTAGCGAGGACATTTTTTTGTGGCCCTCTCTATCATCAAAGTCGCCCATCCATGGGTTACGGCATGACAATATTTGTTCGGCCCCCGGCAACAATCTGGGTTTCTCATGTGGCCCCCCATGAAAAATAGTTGCCCACCCCTGATCTATATGTTTCTCCTTTCATATTTTATTTTCTATTAACCGCAACCCTAATTGTCAATGTAATTATTGAATTGGTTATGTAATATTGAATTATCCTGAATCCTTGTGTTTGTTTTGATTATACATATTTCTTTCTTTTTGTTTTTTTTCTTTTCTTGTTAAATTGTCTTTCCTATAAACTGTATAAATTAATGTTTTATCATGGGAGAGGGCTCTGAATAAGCCCACTGGGCTTCCTTTCTCTCCCTGCACTGTCTTTTATTTATTTTTGTGTTCTTGCTTGCCTTTTTTTCTGTATGGTGCTAATAAAATCAAATAAAATAAAATCAAACCTTGAAGCCCTCGGTGTGGTCATTCAGCCTTTAGGCAATGTTTGGGAGTACCTCAATAACACTGCTAATCGTTTTCAACATGGGAAATGGTCTTACCCCCTATCCTCCCACAACCCACATACCCAAAGCCACTCCCCCTACTCACCCCTCGACTCTTTATGACCTTCCTATCCCTAGCTATGGCCCCTTTTATGTAGCCCCGCCCCCTTCCTTGATAGAATGGACGGACGTGAGGTCACAATGCCATTGAACTTTGACCTTTAACCCCCAAAATCGAATTAGTTCATCCTTGAGTCCAAGTGGATGTTTGAGCAAAAATTTAAGAAATTCCCTCAAGGCGTTCGTGAGATATTGAGCATTGGACGGACGGACGGACAGACGGACGGACGGACGTATAGACGGACAGACAACCCGAAAATATAATTAATTATCAGGGTATCCCTATTTTTCTATACACTTACACACTGTGAGTTCATGACGAGAGGGCTACCAGGTCAAATCCCCAAACCAGTAAAGAAAATGTACGTAGAGCAGGTTAAATGTACGTAGAGCAGGGTAAATGTACGTAGAGCAGGTTAAATGTACGTAGAGCAAATGTACGTAGAGCAGGGTAAATGTACGTTGAGCAGGGTAAATGTACGTAGAGCAGGGTAAATGTACGTAGAGCAGGGTAAATGTACGTAGAGCAGGGTAAATGTACGTAGAGCAGGGTAAATGTACGTAGAGCAGGGTAAATGTACGTAGAGCAGGGTAAATGTACGTAGAGCAGGGTAAATGTACATCGAGCAGGGTAAATGTACCTCGAGCAGGGTAAATGTACGTAGAGCAGGGTAAATGTACGTAGAGCAGGGTAAATGTACGTCGAGCAGGGTAAATGTACGTCGAGCAGGGTAAATGTACGTCGAGCAGGGTAAATGTACGTAGAGCAGGGTAAATGTACGTAGAGCAGGTTAAATGTACGTCGAGCAGGGTAAATGTACGTCGAGCAGGGTAAATGTACGTCGAGCAGGGTAAATGTACGTCGAGCAGGGTAAATGTACGTCGAGCAGGGTAAATGTACGTAGAGCAGGTTAAATGTACGTCGAGCAGGGTAAATGTACGTTGAGCAGGGTAAATGTACGTCGAGCAGGGTAAATGTACGTCGAGCAGGGTAAATGTACGTAGAGCAGGTTAAATGTACGTAGAGCAGGGTAAATGTACGTAGAGTAGGGTAAATGTACGTAGAGCAGGGTAAATGTACGTCGAGCAGGGTAAATGTACGTAGAGCAGGTTAAATGTACGTAGAGCAGGGTAAATGTACGTCGAGCAGGGTAAATGTACGTAGAGCAGGTTAAATGTACGTAGAGCAGGGTAAATGTACCTCGAGCAGGGTAAATGTACGTAGAGTAGAGCAGGGTAAATGTACGTCGAGCAGGGTAAATGTACCTCGAGCAGGGTAAATGTACGTAGAGCAGGTTAAATGTACGTAGAGCAGGGTAAATGTACCTCGAGCAGGGTAAATGTACGTAGAGCAGGTTAAATGTACGTAGAGCAGGGTAAATGTACCTCGAGCAGGGTAAATGTACGTAGAGTAGAGCAGGGTAAATGTACGTCGAGCAGGGTAAATGTACCTCGAGCAGGGTAAATGTACGTAGAGCAGGGTAAATGTACGTCGAGCAGGGTAAATGTACGTAGAGCAGGGTAAATGTACGTCGAGCAGGGTAAATGTACGTGGAGCAGGGTAAATGTACGTGGAGCAGGGTAAATGTACGTAGAGCAGGGTAAATGTACGTCGAGCAGGGTAAATGTACGTAGAGCAGGGTAAATGTACGTCGAGCAGGGTAAATGTACGTCGAGCAGGGTAAATGTACGTAGAGCAGGGTAAATGTACGTCGAGCAGGGTAAATGTACGTGGAGCAGGGTAAATGTACGTGGAGCAGGGTAAATGTACGTGGAGCAGGGTAAATGTACGTAGAGCAGGGTAAATGTACGTAGAGCAGGGTAAATGTACGTAGAGCAGGGTAAATGTACGTAGAGCAGGGTAAATGTACGTAGAGCAGGGTAAATGTACGTAGAGCAGGGTAAATGTACGTAGAGCAGGGTAAATGTACGTAGAGCAGGGTAAATGTACATAGAGCAGGGTAAATGTACGTAGAGCAGGGTAAATGTACGTAGAGCAGGTTAAATGTATGTAGAGCAGGGTAAATGTATGTAGAGCAGGGTAAATGTATGTAGAGCAGGGTAAATGTATGTAGAGCAGGGTAAATGTACTGTAGAGCAGGGTAAATGTATGTAGAGCAGGGTAAATGTATGTAGAGCAGGGTAAATGTACTGTAGAGCAGGGTAAATGTACATAGAGCAGGGTAAATGTACGTAGAGCAGGGTAAATGTATGTAGAGCAGGGTAAATGTACGTAGAGCAGGTTAAATGTATGTAGAGCAGGGTAAATGTATGTAGAGCAGGGTAAATGTATGTAGAGCAGGGTAAATGTACTGTAGAGCAGGGTAAATGTATGTAGAGCAGGGTAAATGTATGTAGAGCAGGGTAAATGTACTGTAGAGCAGGGTAAATGTACATAGAGCAGGGTAAATGTATGTAGAGCAGGGTAAATGTATGTAGAGCAGGGTAAATGTACTGTAGAGCAGGGTAAATGTACATAGAGCAGGGTAAATGTATGTAGAGCAGGGTAAATGTATGTAGAGCAGGGTAAATGTACTGTAGAGCAGGGTAAATGTATGTAGAGCAGGGTAAATGTATGTAGAGCAGGGTAAATGTACTGTAGAGCAGGGTAAATGTACATAGAGCAGGGTAAATGTATGTAGAGCAGGGTAAATGTATGTAGAGCAGGGTAAATGTACTGTAGAGCAGGGTAAATGTACATAGAGCAGGGTAAATGTATGTAGAGCAGGGTAAATGTATGTAGAGCAGGGTAAATGTACTGTAGAGCAGGGTAAATGTACATAGAGCAGGGTAAATGTATGTAGAGCAGGGTAAATGTATGTAGAGCAGGGTAAATGTACTGTAGAGCAGGGTAAATGTACATAGAGCAGGGTAAATGTATGTAGAGCAGGGTAAATGTATGTAGAGCAGGGTAAATGTACTGTAGAGCAGGGTAAATGTACATAGAGCAGGGTAAATGTATGTAGAGCAGGGTAAATGTATGTAGAGCAGGGTAAATGTACTGTAGAGCAGGGTAAATGTACGTAGAGCAGGGTAAATGTACATAGAGCAGGGTAAATGTACGTAGAGCAGGGTAAATGTATGTAGAGCAGGGTAAATGTACGTAGAGCAGGGTAAATGTACATAGAGCAGGGTAAATGTATGTAGAGCAGGGTAAATGTACTGTAGAGCAGGGTAAATGTACGTAGAGCAGGGTAAATGTACATAGAGCAGGGTAAATGTACTGTAGAGCAGGGTAAATGTATGTAGAGCAGGGTAAATGTACTGTAGAGCAGGGTAAATGTACGTAGAGCAGGGTAAATGTACATAGAGCAGGGTAAATGTATGTAGAGCAGGGTAAATGTATGTAGAGCAGGGTAAATGTACTGTAGAGCAGGGTAAATGTACATAGAGCAGGGTAAATGTATGTAGAGCAGGGTAAATGTATGTAGAGCAGGGTAAATGTATGTAGAGCAGGGTAAATGTACATAGAGCAGGGTAAATGTATGTAGAGCAGGGTAAATGTACTGTAGAGCAGGGTAAATGTACATAGAGCAGGGTAAATGTATGTAGAGCAGGGTAAATGTATGTAGAGCAGGGTAAATGTATGTAGAGCAGGGTAAATGTACTGTAGAGCAGGGTAAATGTATGTAGAGCAGGGTAAATGTATGTAGAGCAGGGTAAATGTATGTAGAGCAGGGTAAATGTACTGTAGAGCAGGGTAAATGTATGTAGAGCAGGGTAAATGTATGTAGAGCAGGGTAAATGTATGTAGAGCAGGGTAAATGTATGTAGAGCAGGGTAAATGTATGTAGAGCAGGGTAAATGTATGTAGAGCAGGGTAAATGTACTGTAGAGCAGGGTAAATGTACTGTAGAGCAGGGTAAATGTATGTAGAGCAGGGTAAATGCATGTAGAGCAGGGTAAATGTACTGTAGAGCAGGGTAAATGTACGTAGAGCAGGGTAAATGTACTGTAGAGCAGGGTAAATGTATGTAGAGCAGGGTAAATGTACTGTAGAGCAGGGTAAATGTATGTAGAGCAGGGTAAATGTATGTAGAGCAGGGTAAATGTACTGTAGAGCAGGGTAAATGTATGTAGAGCAGGGTAAATGTACTGTAGAGCAGGGTAAATGTATGTAGAGCAGGGTAAATGTACTGTAGAGCAGGGTAAATGTACATAGAGCAGGGTAAATGTATGTAGAGCAGGGTAAATGTATGTAGAGCAGGGTAAATGTACATAGAGCAGGGTAAATGTATGTAGAGCAGGGTAAATGTATGTAGAGCAGGGTAAATGTATGTAGAGCAGGGTAAATGTACATAGAGCAGGGTAAATGTACTGTAGAGCAGGGTAAATGTACGTAGAGCAGGGTAAATGTATGTAGAGCAGGGTAAATGTATGTAGAGCAGGGTAAATGTATGTAGAGCAGGGTAAATGTATGTAGAGCAGGGTAAATGTATGTAGAGCAGGGTAAATGTATGTAGAGCAGGGTAAATGTATGTAGAGCAGGGTAAATGTATGTAGAGCAGGGTAAATGTACATAGAGCAGGGTAAATGTACTGTAGAGCAGGGTAAATGTACATAGAGCAGGGTAAATGTATGTAGAGCAGGGTAAATGTATGTAGAGCAGGGTAAATGTACGTTGAGCAGGGTAAATGTATGTAGAGCAGGGTAAATGTACTGTAGAGCAGGGTAAATGTATGTAGAGCAGGGTAAATGTACGTTGAGCAGGGTAAATGTATGTAGAGCAGGGTAAATGTATGTAGAGCAGGGTAAATGTATGTAGAGCAGGGTAAATGTATGTAGAGCAGGGTAAATGTATGTAGAGCAGGGTAAATGTACGTAGAGCAGGGTAAATGTATGTAGAGCAGGGTAAATGTATGTAGAGCAGGGTAAATGCATGTAGAGCAGGGTAAATGTACGTTGAGCAGGGTAAATGTACGTAGAGCAGGGTAAATGTATGTAGAGCAGGGTAAATGTACGTTGAGCAGGGTAAATGTATGTAGAGCAGGGTAAATAAGTAAACGTTACAAAACACACTCACCATTTCTTGTTCATTTGCAAGAGAGTTAGAAATCTTGGAATGACCTAAAACAACAAGAGGAGCATTGGCAGAGGCACAGAATCAGTTTACCTACGTGAGATGAGATTTCTCTGAAAATCAGTAGTTGTGTGATGTACTGGACATCACAGTAAGCTACAGTATAGAACATACATAAATACATTATAATGTACTGGACATCACAGTAAGCTACAGTATAGAACATACATAAATACATTATAATGTACTGGACATCACAGTAAGCTACAGTATAGAACATACATAAATACATTATAATGTACTGGACATCACAGTAAGCTACAGTATAGAACTTACATAAATACATTATAATGTACTGGACATCACAGTAAGCTACAGTATAGAACATACATAAATACATTATAATGTACTGGACATCACAGTAAGCTACAGTATAGAACTTACATAAATACATTATAATGTACTGGACATCACAGTAAGCTACAGTATAGAACATACATAAATACATTATAATGTACTGGACATCACAGTAAGCTACAGTATAGAACATACATAAATACATTATAATGTACTGGACATCACAGTAAGCTACAGTATAGAACTTACATAAATACATTATAATGTACTGGACATCACAGTAAGCTACAGTATAGAACTTACATAAATACATTATAATGTACTGGACATCACAGTAAGCTACAGTATAGAACATACATAAATACATTATAATGTACTGGACATCACAGTAAGCTACAGTATAGAACATACATAAATACATTATAATGTACTGGACATCACAGTAAGCTACAGTATAGAACATACATAAATACATTATAATGTACTGGACATCACAGTAAGCTACAGTATAGAACATACATAAATACATTATAATGTACTGGACATCACAGTAAGCTACAGTATAGAACATACATAAATACATTATAATGTACTGGACATCACAGTAAGCTACAGTATAGAACATACATAAATACATTATAATGTACTGGACATCACAGTAAGCTACAGTATAGAACATACATAAATACATTATAATGTACTGGACATCACAGTAAGCTACAGTATAGAACATACATAAATACATTATAATGTACTGGACATCACAGTAAGCTACAGTATAGAACATACATAAATACATTATAATGTACTGGACATCACAGTAAGCTACAGTATAGAACATACATAAATACATTATAATGTACTGGACATCACAGTAAGCTACAGTATAGAACTTACATAAATACATTATAATGTACTGGACATCACAGTAAGCTACAGTATAGAACATACATAAATACATTATAATGTACTGGACATCACAGTAAGCTACAGTATAGAACATACATAAATACATTATAATGTACTGGACATCACAGTAAGCTACAGTATAGAACATACATAAATACATTATAATGTACTGGACATCACAGTAAGCTACAGTATAGAACATACATAAATACATTATAATGTACTGGACATCACAGTAAGCTACAGTATAGAACATACATAAATACATTATAATGTACTGGACATCACAGTAAGCTACAGTATAGAACATACATAAATACATTATAATGTACTGGACATCACAGTAAGCTACAGTATAGAACATACATAAATACATTATAATGTACTGGACATCACAGTAAGCTACAGTATAGAACATACATAAATACATTATAATGTACTGGACATCACAGTAAGCTACAGTATAGAACATACATAAATACATTATAATGTACTGGACATCACAGTAAGCTACAGTATAGAACATACATAAATACATTATAATGTACTGGACATCACAGTAAGCTACAGTATAGAACATACATAAATACATTATAATGTACTGGACATCACAGTAAGCTACAGTATAGAACATACATAAATACATTATAATGTACTGGACATCACAGTAAGCTACAGTATAGAACATACATAAATACATTATAATGTACTGGACATCACAGTAAGCTACAGTATAGAACATACATAAATACATTATAATGTACTGGACATCACAGTAAGCTACAGTATAGAACATACATAAATACATTATAATGTACTGGACATCACAGTAAGCTACAGTATAGAACATACATAAATACATTATAATGTACTGGACATCACAGTAAGCTACAGTATAGAACTTACATAAATACATTATAATGTACTGGACATCACAGTAAGCTACAGTATAGAACATACATAAATACATACAATTGACGGTCACAAAATGGTTGATTATCATCCCTTGAAAACTTAAAAAGACTATTGAAACTGTAACTGAAAAGGGGTGAAAACCCAATATGACCTACTGTGATGGTCTTATGGGCAAATTTGTATATCAAGAATAGCTGTGCTCCAAATGTCATGTCCTTCAGACAGCACCATTGGGCAAATCAATGTCATTTTGATACTAACGTTTTGTTTGTTAATCCAATCTGACGCTCATACATAAGAATACACATGAATTAACGATCTGGGACCCGTTTCTAGTCTACCTCGATGAGGTTAGGGGGCGACGGGTGATTCGCATGGCTGGTTTCTCATGGACTAGGGATGTTCATTTTGAAAAATGTCCATAATCGAAAATCGGGGGAAATTAACGATCAATTAACGATTATCGATCTATTAATATATATACCGTAAATTCCGGACTATAAGGCGCACCGGAGTATAAGCCGCAGCAGCAAAATTGCCTGTTTGTTACATATATAAGCCGCACCGGACTATAAGCCGCGGGTGTTTTAATGTTGTTGTTTTGTTTTTTTTTTGTTTTTTAATTGTGTTTTAATGTTTAATTACCATATGTAAGGGTTCGTGCACAGAGGGGATTGTCGGGAAAGAGATGGCTGTTTGAGGAAGCTCCCATTTATTAACATTTCAACAAAACAACATAACACAACACCACCTGTGTTTTTTTTTTACAGTGCACACAGTGTCCGCGGTGTGGTGAAAAGAGGGCAAGACAGGAAATTAAAACAGAAGTGGATTTATAGTTAGAAAGAGTGCTAAAGAAGAGAATTCCGTTTTTTTTTTTTTTTTTTGCTGAAAAAATCCATAGATAAGCCGCACCGTTATATAAGCCGCAGGGGCCAAAAAACGGGGAAAAAGCCGCGGCTTATAGTCCGGAATTTACGGTATATATATATATATATTATTATTTATTTTTTTACAAAATGAATGCCTATGGCAGAAAATACGAAAGACAACGTGTTCTCCTCAATGAACTCTTTATTTCAATGTGTCTCCTCTCCAACACACTGCTGTCCCCGGCGCATGCCGGTGTGAATTTCCCATGTTTAAAACAGTTTTGTTGGCACAAAGGCCCGTGCCCAGCCAGAAAACTAGAGACTATATGAAGCTCCACCTCACGTTAGTCAGCTGTGCAATGGAGTGGGGCGAGGAGGAATGAATTCCACCCAAACCTAGTCCGCAATTATTATTTTATTTTTTTTATAACAAAATCGATAAAAATTCCACATGATCGATTCCATTCCTTAACGATCAATTATCGATTTTCGATAACTGATGAACATCCCTATCATGGACCCCTCGCGTGGGATCCCGTGTACATTTCTTTTAAGCACATATGAGCCTTATGTGGCTGGTAGCACCATGTTGTAATATTGAATGTTGATGATGTTTGTATGTTATATATATGTATATGTATATATATATATATATATATATATATATATATATATATATATATATATATATATATATATATATATATATATATATATATATATATATATATATATATATGTATATATCTCTATATAAAAGAATACATATGAATTAACAAACGGGTCAACTGTCAGTTCAGAAATGGATAAAATAAACTTTTCTTATCGATATGCATGATACAAAATGTTCCGTCTCTTGTGCAAGAGCCTGTCGACAGTGAGGAAGATGACAGTGTAAGAGTTGATGAGACATACGGTACTCACAATATGCCTATGAAAAGAAGTTCTAGAAATGCAGGCTACTAGCTAGCAGTTAGCTAACTGTTACACAGAGAAACCCAGAGTGTGCTCTAGCTAGCAGTTAGCTAACTGTTACACAGAGAAACCCAGAGTGTGCTCTAGCTAGCAGTTAGCTAACTGTTACACAGAGAAACCCAGAGTGTGCTCTAGCTAGCAGTTAGCTAACTGTTACACAGAGAAACCCAGAGTGTGCTCTAGCTAGCAGTTAGCTAACTGTCACACAGAGAAACCCAGAGTGTGCTCTAGCGCTCCAGGAGTGCAGTGCTCTGGATAACCGAACGTTAACAGCACTCTCCTATTTAACGGTCCAGTTTGTGCCAGAGTGCATGAGTGAGTGGTGAGATGCACCGTTCCCCCAAGTTGTGTGCCAAAACTCATTGAGTAGAATAAGTAGTATCTGAGACGTCACAAACACATAATCAATTGAGGTTTGATCCATAGTTTCATAGTTTTACCACAATAGCCTCCATTCCCTTCCCACCCCGGACACAAGCTCTTTGAAATGCTCCCCCTCGGCAAGAGGTCTGTCCAGACCAAAACCTCTGCTCACAAGAACAGCTTCTTCCCAACTGCCATCGGCCTCATCAACAAGGCCGAAAGCCCCCTCTACTAAGGACTCTACCAACACCCCCCCCCCCCCCACACACACACACACACACACACACACACTACCCCCTGAACACATGACATGACGCCCCCTCCCCCTCCATCATACGTCACTTTACAGCAACAGCAGCTGGACTACGTTCGTTACATTAAAGTAATATAGCTGCTACTTCTAGCAGAACTTTAGATTACTCTTGTTAACTACATCATGCACAGCTTGGACTGTAAATTCCTATTTCATGCCTATTTAACTTGGACTGTAAATTCCTATTTAATGCCTACATAACACTCCTCCTATTCGTGTACAGCAGTGTTTCTCAAACTTTTTCAGACCAAGGACCACTTAAACCAATGAAAAAAACTCAGGGACCACCTAACTCCCAAAACATCCCCAAAAACAATAGGCCTACTACTTCAACTGTAAATTGCAAATTACAGGCTAATTAAATGACAAATAGCAGTACAATTAATCAAATTTTTGGCTTCCCACAATTATGAAAACATATATAACATAATATACATGTAATTTATTTTAGTTAGTCCATTTACTTTTTTTTTTTACATTTATTTCTCCTGTTCAGTTCAAATATATTCAAAGCTCAAAGAAAGTTTTTTCAAGTTCAATAAATGCACAATGTTGCCAAAGTCAAATAGGCTATCTTTTGCCATCTTCAAGTTGCATTCAGTGATGTTTTTGTGTTAAAATAAGTGTTAAATGGCTCTATATTCTGACAGCAATTACTGAAATAGACTGTTTGGTCAGTAACTTGGAACTCCCAACCACCCGCTGTCTCTCTCCTGTAGCCCTGCAGGCAGAGTGGACGTAGGGGTGGTGGCATTGGATTAGGGGTGGAAAAAATACATATAGTCCTTTAAAGGCAGATCTGACCTTGAGTTTCCCAGAAAATGTAAACATTTCTCTGATTGGATGGTGGGAGGTAAAAAAAAAGGAAAAAAATATAAATCTACTCGCGGACCACTACCTGTACACCACTGTTTGAGAAACACTGGTGTACAGGTATATATTGTATACATTGGACTGCACATTTTGTCTTTTAGATGTTTTCCTATTTTCTTTTTCTCTCTCAATGCTAATATGACCACTACACTGCATGCTGACACTAAGACAAATCCCTTGTATGTGACTCAGTGTTGGTTGTAAAGGCAGAGTCAGACAGTCTGCTGTACCTTCTCAGTGTACTGCCTGGGCCCGTAGATGTTGTTGCTCCTGGTGATGAGGATGGGAAGCTGGTGAGGGAAAAGCAACACCGCCATTAACAAGGAAGAAAACCTTGAGCAGACGTGGCTCTTGGTGGGCGTTCATCTGCCATGAGCGGTTGGGTTGAGAGAGAGAGAGAGACAGAGAGAGAGAGAGAGAGAGAGAGAGAGAGAGAGAGAGAGAGAGAGAGAGAGAGAGAGAGAGAGAGAGAGAGAGAGAGAGGGGCACAGTAATGGCAGTAATAATGATACCATTAACAACTATAATAAGAGACAGTATAAGTACAGTAGTTAATAGTAATGGACAGTTACGACAGTAGTAACGGTAGCAGCTGTAATAAGAACAGGACTAATCCTAGTAATAGTAATAGTGTCCTTCTCCAGGTGATTGTGACAAACTCCCCGGGCACGGTAACAGTTTACAGATTGCCTGATTAACGTTATCATTCTCTATGTTTTTTACCCTATCCACCTGCCATGTCTCACCTTTAAGACTTTTTCAGACTTTTAAGGGCTCATAGGTACTCTGTGTACACTTACTGGCTGGATTTATGTCTTGGATTCAGTACAGCCTGCCATTCTGAAGCTACCTTGGTCTGTGTCTCTGTGTGTCTTTGTGTGTCTGTGTGTGTGTGTCTGTGTGTGTGTGTGTGTGTGTGTGTGTGTGTGTGTGTGTGTGTGTGTGTGTGTGTGTGTGTGTGTGTGTGTGTGTGTGTGTACCTTATATTTGTCCCAGTAAGAGATGACCAGGTGCTCAGCAGCAGCCTTGGTAGCAGAGTAGGGGTTGGTGGGTCTCACTGGATCGCTCTCATCAAACACCTGCAGAGGAGATGTCCAATCAGCCGTCTGTCTCCGCAGAGGAGACGTCCAATCGGCCGTCTGTCTCCGCAGAGGAGACGTCCAATCGGCCGTCTGTCTCAGCAGAGGAGACGTCCAATCGGCCGTCTGTCTCCGCAGAGGAGACGTCCAATCGGCCGTCTGTCTCCGCAGAGGAGACGTCCAATCGGCCGTCTGTCTCCGCAGAGGAGACTTTTTAAGGACCCGTGGAAACCCTGTGTGCAGCTGTACTTTTTACTACAGGGAAGGAAACCCTGTCTTTGCATTTTATTTTGATCACATTCTGGTTTGAATCAAAGTGCTTGTGACATCTCACACGTAGCTTTGACTCACAACTGAACATTTAGCCCACTTTGTAGAAAATACAGAGATATATAGTGTCACCATTCAGCCTAAATTCAAGTTTCAAGTTTTCTTTATTGAATATTCTCTTGGCAGTTTATGTAACTGAAATACGAGAATATTTACAATGGATAAAATCAATGGAGTACAACATAAAAATATAAAAACCACAATTTAGAATAAAAGAATGCTAAATTGGTGAATCTTCTGTGTTTTATCAACAGTCTATGGCAGTGATGTGTAGGGCTGTTCATTTTATATTATTTGGCGTTCAGGAGAGATGTGAGGAATGGGATGGGTGATTTTTCATATGTTTTTGTTCTTTTTTTTTGGCTGAGTTGGGTGCTGTTTCTGGTTTGGCGGTTTGATGTTTGGGCTCTGGTAGGTAAAAAATTAAATACAGAGATATGATTTTTGGTGGATCAATCAAGGACTCAGTGTACTGGCCTGGTCCAGACTGGCTCCATAGACTTCGTCTGTGCTGACGTAGAGGAAGCGCTGTGGGCGGTATGAGGCCTGCTGAGCAGCTCCCAGCACGACCCTGGTCCCATCGACGTTCACCCGCTGGAAACTGGACGGTGACACGAAGGACGACTCTGAGGGAGGGGAGAGGAGGCAACACATGGTAAGACAACTTAAACGGGGGGGGGGGGGGGGTTGAAATTCCTGGCGACCCCACTTAGGGTCGTGACCCCAAGGTTGGGTACCACACTAGTCTAACCCCATCTTCAATAAGTGCTGCTCACCAACGTGCGTTTTGGCCGCCAGGTGAAAGACGACATCGATGTTCTCTGTGTTGAAGATGTGGTTGACCAGCCACGGATTGCACACATCACCCTGTTAAACGGTCAGAGATACAGTGTGACTTGTATAAAGCACACAGCTACACAAGAAAAAAACAACCTCGCTCTACTGACCCCTGTAGGGTATTTGCTGCAGCTACATCAAAGAAATATGGAATATTAACCAAATAGAGCCAATGAGGATATACCGACCCTTCCTCATATTTATGAATGAAACACATTAAACAATATGAGTTACGGCATAATTACAGCATGAGGAAATCTAGAAACAGGGAACATTTAACACATTGAGTGCCAGCCGTTTTTTCAATGCTGTAGTTAAGTTGTGCCAGGTTTTTTTTTGAGGATTCTGGCTCATTTTACAAGAGCCGAGGATTCTTTTCTGTTAAGACTTCGTGAACACCAATCATCTAAAAAGAACTAATAGAATGTGTGCTTTCTCTGTCTAAAAGAGTTAGTTTGCAGAGTTAGTAGTTATGTAGATATTAGCCGTTGAGTACAGCATGGTTTCAGAGATTTTCAGAGAGTTTAGAGATAAATGGATTTTTAGAACCACCTCACGTGCCTGTGATTATGGGTGCCCTTGGGCAAGTCTGTATACTGTATTGTGTGTGTGTGTGTGTGTGTGTGTGTGTGTGTGTGTGTGTGTGTGTGTGTGTGTGTGTGTGTGTGTGTGTGTGTGTGTGTGTGTGTGTGTGTGTGTGTGTGTCTCCAAACTCCTCCCTCCGTCTGTGCTGCGGAGGGAGGAGGCTCCGCGGCCGCTCTCGGGCAGTCTGGACTGTAAAACTGGCTCGTTCGTTTCTTGAGGTGTCGGCTGAGATCTTTGAAGAAGCTTTTGCGATTCTGGTCTTATTTATGCGCAAAGGTACTCGAGTGTGTGTGTGTGCGCGCGCGCGCGCGCGCGCGCGTGTGTGTGTGTGTGTGTGTGTGTGTGTGTGTGTGTGAAATCGAAAGAGTTTTCGCCCAGCTATTTCCTTGAAAATTAGACTGGCTTTCTCCAGCGGACCCGTGGCTGTGGCTTTCTCTCTGTCTGGAGAGAACTGTCGCCACTTAGTGGTCGGTAAAATAGATTATACACATTCTCTTCCTCCAATATTGATATAGAAGACGTAAAAGGGGTTGATTGATGTCCCACCGTCAAAAAAAAAAAATGTTTATGTAAGACGAGATATCTCGTCTTTGGCACTCAACGGTTGGATTATGTAAGACGAGATATCTCGTCCATGGCACTCAACGTGTTAAATAAAATAAATTAAAATAACAGCAGTCAAACATATTGAAGAAAAAACATGAATGGAAATATGTAACAGCAAATTTAGAAAGTTGATGTTGTCGAGTTTAGACCAGCTATAGTGAGAACTAGCAGCTTTACAGAAGCTCACAGACAATTAGAAAAAGACAGAGAGGCTTGAATGTGTGAACACTTCTCAACTCTGCTGTGTTCAACCTATTTACTAACATTCAGTACAAAAATGAAAAAGAATCTTCAATTTCAATTCTTGCACAAAACATATTAATTCAAACACTTTCAATGACCCATGTCTATTTATGTTTATTTAAAAAAAACTTTCAAGGCCTTGATTTCTCTCTCTCAAATTCATAAACTTTCAAGGATTTCAAGGCTCTGTGGGAACTCAGATACTGAGCTGGTATCAGAGGGTTGAGTCTAGTCAGTCCTCAGCCTGATGAAGGTGTAGTTGAGTCTAGTCAGTCCTCAGCCTGATGAAGGTGTAGTTGAGTCTAGTCAGTTCTGACCCTGATGAAGGTGTAGTTGAGTCTAGTCAGTTCTGACCCTGATGAAGGTGTAGTTGAGTCTAGTCAGTTCTCAACCTGATGAAGGTGTAGTTGAGTCTAGTCAGTCCTCAGCCTGATGAAGGTGTAGTTGAGTCTAGTCAGTCCTCACCCTGATGAATGTGTAGTTGAGTCTAGTCAGTTCTGACCCTGATGAAGGTGTAGTTGAGTCTAGTCAGTTCTGACCCTGATGAAGGTGTAGTTGAGTCTAGTCAGTTCTGACCCTGATGAAGGTGTAGTTGAGTCTAGTCAGTTCTGACCCTGATGAATGTGTTGTTGAGTCTAGTCAGTTCTGACCCTGATGAAGGTGTAGTTGAGTCTAGTCAGTTCTGACCCTGATGAAGGTGTAGTTGAGTCTAGTCAGTTCTCACCCTGATGAACGTGTAGTTGAGTCTAGTCAGTTCTCACCCTGATTAAGGTGTAGTTGAGTCTAGTCAGTTCTGACCCTGATGAATGTGTTGTTGAGTCTAGTCAGTTCTGACCCTGATGAAGGTGTAGTTGAGTCTAGTCAGTTCTGACCCTGATGAAGGTGTAGTTGAGTCTAGTCAGTTCTCACCCTGATGAAGGTGTAGTTGAGTCTAGTCAGTTCTGACCCTGATGAAGGTGTAGTTGAGTCTAGTCAGTTCTGACCCTGATGAAGGTGTAGTTGAGTCTAGTCAGTTCTGACCCTGATGAAGGTGTAGTTGAGTCTAGTCAGTTCTCACCCTGATGAAGGTGTAGTTGAGTCTAGTCAGTTCTGACCCTGATGAAGGTGTAGTTGAGTCTAGTCAGTTCTGACCCTGATGAAGGTGTAGTTGAGTCTAGTCAGTTCTGACCCTGATGAAGGTGTAGTTGAGTCTAGTCAGTTCTCACCCTGATGAAGGTGTAGTTGAGTCTAGTCAGTTCTGACCCTGATGAAGGTGTAGTTGAGTCTAGTCAGTTCTGAACCTGATGAAGGTGTAGTTGAGTCTAGTCAGTTCTGACCCTGATGAAGGTGTAGTTGAGTCTAGTCAGTTCTGACCCTGATGAAGGTGTAGTTGAGTCTAGTCAGTTCTGACCCTGATGAAGGTGTAGTTGAGTCTAGTCAGTTCTCACCCTGATGAAGGTGTAGTTGAGTTGAGCTCTAACAGTCTCCAGACTCCTGGGGCTGCAGCAGTAGTCCAGCTGGAACACATTACACACACACACACGTCACATATAGACGGATTTCACAGAATTGTGTTGCTAGGGAACAGTTTGAAACCTAACTTATTTCTTGTCAGCTATTGTATTAGCAAACACTCCAACAGGAAGTAAGCTATATACAATGTTTATGTTCTCAAGTTAAACCCATCTATACACCTTTAGGATTTTTCAGTTTTAAGGCAGACATATCTTTTTGGATTGAAGCTGCTGATATTTTGTCACAATATTAAATTCCACATGTTCAGTTTAGCCAAGCGGCAACTTCCAACTTAGAAAAATGAAGCCAACGCGGATGTGCCAAAAACTGCAGTTCCTCGAATCCAAAAGCGAGCGCATCCCCATTTAACCCCATGTTAAAATGCCTGACTTTACAGAATATGTTCTTATATAACTCAACTCACCTGTTTATATACAGTCTGTAAAAAGTAATGGTTGTGTCACGTGTCAGCCCAGTCCAATCTTATATGTTATCGTTGTCTAGGGCCGGACTGGTAATAATGATAGCCCCGATAGCCTCTTGCGGTCACATAGTCCCAAAAGTAGGGCAAACAATAATCCCTAAAATAGTGCTCCAATACTACACCCTAACTGGCAACAAGCGCTCTTGTCCGCTACGAGCTGCCGTGTGATCTACTGAGCCCCAGCACGCATGTGTGCGGCGGCCATGATATAGAGACAACCCTGGCAGCCCAAAAAGAGACACAAGGGCGCCACCTGCCGTTACAATCGTACACTACACCTTCATCACAGATAGAATCCAGCCACAATCAATAACAGTGAAGATTATGATCCCTACACGTGAAGGGCGACTGGATCGATCGTAACAGTTGCCACTTTCTTTTTTTAATTATGATTATTTTTAGGCAGACAGAGCCTGCTATTGATCTGTGATCGGCGAGCTGTGCGATCACTGGACAGGCGACCTGTCAATCCCGCCCCAAAACATCGTCTGCTGTATCGTCCAGTATTTGACTCTAAATGGGACCATCATTGACTAAATGAACATCAGGCTGTGTTGAGGAAGACTTGAAACTAGCGATTGAGACCATCAACTCATTAGGAAAGTGTTTACTGGGGTCCTAAATCAAGTGACAAGTAGGGCCATTTTCCTATTCACTTCCATACAATCCGACTTCTTTTTGCAGCCAAAGATGATGTTTTGGGCGTGATGATTGACAGGTCACCTGTCCAGTGATCGCGCAGCTTGCCGATCACGGAACAGTAGCAGGCGGGAAACCCCTGGTCTCGTGTCGTCTCACGTGAGCCGGGCGACGGCCACACCCGCATCCTCTAGGCTTCAAAACCAATGGGTGACGTCACGCTGACTTTGTCCATATTTTTAGACGGTGGATGTTTTAGCCATGTTTAAAGGAGAATTTCGTTTTTTTTTAACCTGGAGCCCTCTCCTCACATTAATCATTATCTGACGACTCACCCAGTGTTCTCCGCAGCATTTTTGTCCATCCTAGGCGTTGTTTTGAGATCAATAGTGTGCAAGCCAGTCCTAGAATGGAGCTCCGTGGGGGCCACGTGGCAGCGTGCTTTTCCTCCATGTAAACAGACAGTTTTATTTTCCCGTTTTCGACCCATATCGTCATAATCTGATCCCTAAAGAACCATCAGACTGCTATTCTCCCCCGGGCTATTTCCAGCGGTGTTTACAGGGATCCCATTTCCTCCTGTCGGGTCAGTGTCACCAACTCTCGCCAAGTCCCGCGAGACTTTCCTGCCGCTGGCCTGTGGACTGACTTGACGAGAGTTGGTGAGTGGCGAAAGAGGTGACCCGAAAGGAGGAAATGAGACCCCTGTAAATGCCGAATAGCCCGGGGGAGATTGGCAGTCTGATGTTTCTTTATATATATATAATGACGATATGGGTCGAAAACTAGAAGAAAACTGTCTATTTACATGGAGGAAGAGCACGCTGCCATGTCCCGACGGAGCGCATTCAAGGACTGGCTTGGAGTACTATTTCAATCACAACAATGCCTACGACGGTCCAAATCGCTGCGGAGAACACTGGGTGAGTCGTCAGATAATAATTAATGTGAGGAGAGGGCTCCAGGTTAAAAAAAAACGAAATTCTCCTTTAATTCAAGGAAAATGACGCTGGTGTATGGAGGTGAATGGAGAGCGGCGCAGTGTCTCTATGAGAACAGAGGGCCACAGTGAGTGGGTATAGACCTGATGGCTAATAACAGCACATAGGCTTCCCAAAGAGAGACAGACAGCAGAATGACTTACATTATCCAAGTTGATGATTCTCCAGTCAGGATGTCTGTTGACCAGAGAACACACCAGATGGGAGCCGCTGGAGAGAGAGACATGCCGCAAATTATTATACACACGAAGAAGAATGGCCCTGTAAACACATGTCGCAAATTATTATACACATGAAGAAGAATGGCTGTGTAACCACTTTGTCCTTGCACGTCCTGCACCTCAAATTGCACTTCTGTAGGCTATCGTATGGCTCTTGTGTGTCCTACAGGCAGTGTTGGGGGTAACTCATTACAAAAGTAACATATTACATGTAATATATTACTTTTAGCAGTAACTCAGTAATATAACTTATTACTTATAGGATTTCAGTAATATTATACCAGTTACTTTGTCAAGTAACTCAAGTTACAAATTGAGTAAAAAAAAAAAAATCAAAGCACATATTTAAATAAAGATACAATCATTTCCTAATCAAACTGTCTGTTATTATGCAAATAACCACTACAGATGACAATAACAAAGGAAAATAATAACATTTTGAATTTTGGATTGTTTACACCGACTTCAAGGCGGTTGACATTATCTATCGGGATGTTCCGGGACAGTGATATCATTCTGCTGCTGCTGTTGTTTTGGTGAAAGTAATGCAAAAGTAGTGTAATAAGTAATGAGTTACTCTACACAGACAGTAATATTGTAAAGTAAGTTATTACTTTCAAATGAAAGTAACTAGTAATATGTAGTATATTACATTTTGAAAGTAACTTGCCCAACACTGCCTACAGGTGATAGCAACTAGGCTGCATCAGAAAACCTGTAGCGTACAGACCGAGCACAACTTGAGTTGAGACATTTTCCAAATACTGAACAAAAATATAAACACAACACATTTGTTTCTGCTCCCATTTTTCACGAGTTGAAATAAAAGTTCCAAGACTTTTTCTATGCACATAAAAGGCTTATTTCTCTCAGTTTTCACAAATTTGTTTAAGGTGATAATCTCAAAGATTTCCATTTCATTCTCTTTGCCAACACCTATGGCGATGAGTGGTAATTGCAGGTGGGATCCAAATAGTGTTGCATTATGGGACACAGTTTGTCAGTTTGTTCAGCCATAGTTTAGTAACCACCCCTAATGCTAGCAGAGACCGTAAAAAAGTAGCTAGTTATCCTACATCACACAAGACGAACCTCCCGTAACATTAGAGTGAGTCTGTTGCGTTAGCTCCGCCCACCCCGTGTCACCACCACAGACACCAGGTTCATAAATGCTGCAATACTGAAAATGCAAAGGCTTCCATCAATGGGCCATATAGGCTCAATCACCAGTGTGTTAACTCAGTTTGCCCTGCGATAGATAGTGACTAAACAGACATTTATTTACATGGACATCTTTGAGATTGTAACTTTAAATCCGTGTTAGTAGTGACTCAGCACTTCTCCTTCGCCAAGATAATCCACCCACCTGACAGGTTGGCATATCCAGATGCTGATTAAACAACAGGATTATTGCACAGGTCGTGCTTTGGGCTGCTCACAATTAAAAGGCCACTCTGAAATGTGCAGTTTGACCACACACCACAGTGACACAGATGTCACAACAAGCCATCTGGAGCAATTTGGGGTCCACTGCAGTATTTTGCCCAAGGGCACTTTTTGACATGCAGACTGGATCCAACCACCGACCTCTTTTCACCCAAGAGATTAGTGGACAACCTGCTGGACCTTCTGACGATATTGTGAACTCAGAGATTTCAGAATTTGTTTTCACTTCCCAAGTCGTGAATACCACAGCAGGGGGGGCGTCCTTATGGACTCTTCCCGTGAACACGGTAAACATGACCCCATTTGAACACTCCTCCACTCATGTACATATTGTATATATATATATATATATATATATATATATATATATATATATATATATATATATATATATATATATATATATATATATATATATATACACATATATATATATATATACATATACATATCCAAAGTTTCCAAACAATATTCAAAACTATATATATATATATATATATATATATATATATATATATATATATATATATATATATATATATGTAAGGGATAATGTATATTGAGGCGGTGATTACGGGGGAAATAATGACCGACAGGTGGATTGAGCCCGACGCGCCAGCGGAGGGCTTAACCTGAAGGTCATTATTTCCCAGTAATCACCGCCTCAATATACATTATCCCGCTTAGAACACGGCCTACAACTAAATCATTCAATAATCTGACAAAAATAATTATTCAAATAGATTTTTTAATAGCGTTTTCAACGACAAAGCGGTTTCATTCGTAATTGGCACACAAGACACCACAGCTGCAACTGGTTGGCCTAATTAGTAGTGTCTTGCTGACAAAATGCTCTTATCAACTGACTAATCCAGGTGTGGCAGAGCAGCGGTCGGTTGTCGAGAAATAATGACCGGTGAATATTGTTGATTGACCAATCAGAATCGAGTATTCAAGAGAGCCGTGTTCTAAATATATATATATATATATATATATATATATATATATATATATATATATATATATATATATATATATATATATATATATATAGTTTTGAATATTGTTTGGAAACTTTGTATATATATATATATATACAATATGTACATGAGTGGAGGAGTGTTCAAATGGGGTCATGTTTACCGTGTTCACGGGAAGAGTCCATAAGGATGCCTCGCCCCCCCTGCTGTGGTATTCACGACTTGGGAAGTGAAAACAAATTCTGAAATCTCTGAGTTCACAATATCGTCAGAAGGTCCAGCAGGTTGTCCACTAATCTCTTGGGTGAAAAGAGGTCGGTGGTTGGATCCAGTCTGCATGTCAAAAAGTGCCCTTGGGCAAAATACTGCAGTGGACCCCAAATTGCTCCAGATGGCTTGTTGTGACATCTGTGTCACTGTGGTGTGTGGTCAAACTGCACATTTTCAGAGTGGCCTTTTAATTGTGAGCATTGTGAGCATATATAGTTTTGAATATTGTTTGGAAACTTTGGATATATATATATATATATATATTAGGGGTGTTGGAAAAAATCGATTCACCTAAGTATCGTGATTTTTAATGTCACGATTTTTTTAATCAATCTTTTATTCCAGAATCGATAATCGCAAACAAAGAAAACAAAAAAACAAAAAAATTGGGTGCCCGCAGTCAGGCCACTCACTGAACAGCAGGCCAGGCGCCGCCTACTGGTTTACTAGTGGTTTTATTACTTTATTAGTTAGTCTGAAGTAATAATTACACTTCAGGGTTAAAGTGGGTGCATCTCATTGTAAAATTGGACTTCAAACGGCCCAAATCTGGCTTCAAACGGCCCAAATTGGGCTTCAAGCGGCCCAAATTTCACGCGCGTCGGCCCATATCGGCCTGGCCTGCTTGGTATCTAATGCCCGGCCTGAATTATGATCCCAATCCGCCCCTGTTTTTAACTATATCGCCCAGCCTCTCCCTCTTCCTCCGATATACATCCATCTGGCGCTGATCACAGCGAGCCACTTGCGTTGTTTGAGGAGCTAATGCATCGGTGGCGCTGCGCACGTGGCGACCCGGCTGAGGGCAGTAGATGGTCCTTTGGAATCTGTACATAATGCAACAAATGTTTATGTATTGTATAATATTGAAGTGCGCCTTTATTACTTTAAAACTAGTAATAATGTATCTCAATTCTGAAGTGTGCCTTTATTACTAATCTCAAACTAGTAATGATGTTGTAATTATCCACTACTGTCTGATGTGAACCAAAGTGCCCTTCTGGGACATGAATTAAACTCTGATTCTGATTCTGATTCAGCCCTACTCATGATATAATATACAGTCTCTAGTGTAGGGGTGGGACAAAATATCGATACTCACGGTATCGCGATATTTCCACTTGCGATACGTTATCGATACACTGGCACCAAGTATCAATATGTTTATTTATTTATTTATTTTTATTTTTATTTTTTTTATTTTTTTAATAAACAGGCTAAAATATTATGCTGTGTGTGGTAGTTCAAACATAGTTTCAAGTTGACGTTTATTTATGTTTGTATTTATGTTGAAACAAAAACATAAATACTGTAGGCTACATGAATGGAAATGTTTGATCATTAATATCTACTTTTAGAAATTATATAGGTAGGTAGGTTATATAGGTTTTCTTGTTTTAATAATAATAATAAAAAGACTTAATGTGTAACTTTTCCTCCGTGGTATCGAAAATGGTATGAGTGAGTGAGTGAACTCTGAGAGAGTTCATGTCAATTCTGCTAATAAATACATAATACCTGCTTCTTGCCTTTTAGGGGTATTTTTTTCTCTTCAGTTACACAGGTATCGTGATGTATCGTCTTCCAATATATCGATTATCGCAGTATCGCTGTATCGTGATAATATCGTTATCGAGGACCAAGTATCGTGACGATATCGTATCGTGAGCTACTCAGCGATTCCCACCCCTACTCTAGTGTATGATTCAACTTTTCCCATGTTCTAATCTAGTGTAAAAAAGCAAACAAACTGAAAAAAGAAAAGAAAAAAAGAAACAAAAATCGCAATAAATCGTAATATCGAATCGCAATAATCGTAGAATCGCAATACTTAAGAATCGCAATATAAATCGAATCGGCACCCAAGAATCGTGATAGTATCGAATCGGGAGATAAGTGAATCGCCAATACGATTACGCAATACGATTACGCATGTTCATCAAGGTACACCAGCATCACATTGTCACTGAAAAACAGGCTCCAGACAGCGCAAAATAGATTAGTTAGACTCATTTTACAATTGAACCCCAGGACTCACCTACTACAGTCTCATTTCGACAGCCTCAAGTGGCTCAGAGTAGATGAAAGAGTAACACAAATCAAACTCGGCATGGTCCACAGGATAGTCAATAATGTAGTCCCAAAATACCTCAGAAATTACTTCACCAAGGTCAGCGACGTACATAGTCATGGCACTAGAGGGAGCCCTACAGACTTGGTCCCAGTAAAATGCAAAAGATGCATTGGCCAGAATTCATTTCTATACTCAGCGGCAGTAGCCTGGAACAGTCTCCCAGCTGAGATTAAGACAATCAACCCATATCCTTCTTTCAAAGTAAAAGTCAAGAATTGGATCAGGAGAAGCAGAACCTGGATTTAATGTATTGTGTTATATTGTGGTATTATATTATTATATAATATATAATATTGTATGGTAATGATATGTAATACTATAATATCTTATAATATATTGTCCAGTATAGGTACATGTATGCTGGATTTGATGGTAGCCAAGGTGTTTGAGGTGGGGGGCGACCTGTTGTCGGCCAGCCAGTAACTGAGCCGGTGTTTCACTCGACCCTGTATTTTATTAGATCTTATTTTATTTTATTTATTTTACTTGATTATATTTTAATGTATGTTTTTTATTAGGATTTGATGGGTTTATTTTTTAATAGCACAAATTGTCTTTTATTTTATTTTATGCTTATTTTTATTGGTTATTCACTGTGCCCCACTTTGCCATATTATTCTCCCCCCTGCGTGGCAGGCACACCCACGCGATACCCTCAGACTCTAACAAGTGCTTGTGGCACTCACACTGTTATACACTTACACACATCCAGACATACACACAACAGTACACATTTTATAACAGTCACCATGAGGACCGCAATGGAAATAAGCTGTTAGCTTTATTGCGTTTTTATCCTTTTGATAATGGTGGGCCTGTGTATGTATATATGTATAGTGTATATACTGTGTATTCATTATCAATAAAGAACTCAATCAATCAAAAAAAAAAACACAGCCCTAATATATATATATATATATATATATATATATATATATATATATATATATATATATATTTGATTGAAGTTGCAACATTGTGATTGTCTTTTAGTTATCTTTCCTACTTCTTTATCTCTGTATATTGACCTGACCGCTACGCTGCATACAGACAGACAGACAGACAGACAGACAGACAGACAGACAGACAGACAGACAGAAAGACACTAAAGACAAATTCGTCGCATGTAACTTGCATAGTGTGGCAATAAAAGTGATTCTGATTTGAAGGCAGCATTATTGTGACCAGCCAATAGGCCCTTTTCCACAACAACCGTTCTCGAGGTGGTAAAGCAGGAAGTGAAGCAGGTATGACCAACAACATTAATGAGGGCCCTGGCACTGAAACACCTAAATGGAATGGAACGATCATTAATGGTATCGGTTACACCGGCTTTACTTCCGGCTTTACTACCTCAAAACGGTTGCTGTGAAAAGGGTCTATGGCACACCTGTGCAATAATCATGCTATAATAATCATCATCAGGTGGATCAAGGGTGTCACTTGGTGTTGAAGTGGCGGGGACATAACCTAGGGGCTATGCTGCCCTCTGCCTTTCGTGTACATGACTTCCCATGTCGTAACCCTGCCATATCATAACCCTGTTATAACCACAAGTTCCATTGAAGGCAGCATACAGTAAGCGTTTGTTCACACCACATGCTTAACAGAAGCAGAGCTGAAGGCTAAAGCTACGCTGAAGCTGAGCTCACGCTAAGCCGGTCAGACAAGAAGCACTCTCTTTTCGTCAGCGCCTCGCTCGGTGTGCCTTGACCCCGCCCACAACTTCCATTGACTTCACGCCTGGCAGCTGCACGCTTCACGCTTGGAAAATAGAACTGAATCCTGAACGATCGCTTCAGCCCGGCTTGAGGGTGGCACGCGCACGGCTGGTGTGAGCGGCCTCCTCGCCTGTTAACAAGGATGCCGAAATGAACCTTGTGGCTTCAGCGTAGCTTGAGCGTTGCTTCGGCGTATATGGTTTGAACGCCCTGTGACACATTGGAGGCGGCTTATGGGAGTGAAAATGACTAACATTCAATTCCCAGGCTGCAGTAGCTCTGGAGGACACTCCTGCAGGCAGCTTCACAGCTTGTGGCATCTGTGTCACTGTGTTGTGTGGTCAAGCTGCACATTTCAGAGTGGCCTTTTATTGTGACAGCATAAAGCACGACCTGTGCAATCATCCTGATGTTTAATCAGCATCTGTCCCCCGTCTGTCTCTGTCTTTGACGTTGTTTGGAACGCTGGGTTGCGGCTATGTGCACTTTAATGCCCAAGACAAATTTCCCTCCGGGGACAATCATCTCATCTCATCTGTGCTCACTAACACGGATTTAAACACAGTGTGAACAACATTTGTGAGAAATAAGCCTGTTGTTTGCATATAAGGTCTTTAATATTTAAGTTTTTTTCCCCCCTGATTTTTTATCCCATTTTTATCCCCCATTAGTGCTAATTTAATTTATTTATCCTGGTTGCTGCTCCACCCTCTGCCGATCTGGGGAGAGCCGAAACTGGCTCCATGCTTCCTCCGAGACATGGGCAGTTAGCTGCTTCTTTTCACCTGACAGGGGAAGCTTCACCGGTAGGACATAGCACGTGGGAGGATCACGCTATTCCAACCAGTTCCCCTCCCTCTGAACAGGCGCCCTTAACGACCAGAGGAGGAACCACATTAGCAACCAGGATATTGCATGTTTTGGTGAAGGGGGTTCCTATATGAAGGAAACCCCCGGGAGGCACGGGGAGAACATGCAAACTCCACACAGAAAGGCCCTTTTGACGACCCCACCCGGGCGGCGGGCATGCGGACGGGCACGCATTCCTTCAGCGCTCACAGCGTCCCAGGTGGGAATCGAACCCAGGACCTTCGAGCTGTGAGGCGACAGCGCTTACCACTGCACCACCGTACCCCCCAGGTCTTTAATATTTGATTTAATTATTTCAACTCCTGAAAAAACGGGAGCAAAAGTGTTAATATTTTGTTCAGTATAGTTAGGAGACAGTCAAACAATTTGGTGTGCATCCAATACACTAAGCAGCACTTGTTTCAATAGAATTGATAATCTTTTCTAACTGGTTCTTCTAATGTTATTCCTCCGTCTTCCTCGGCCACAATACTTTATGTGTGTGTGTGTGTGTGGGGGGGGGGGGGTTGTCAGCCAGCAGCAGTGTGAACCAATTCAACAAGTTGAGATTGAATTGAACAATGTGCTACCTCATGAATCAGGTGAATGCCAAATGTACTACAACAAACTATGATTCATCAACCTATCTGAAGTCATGTTCTTCGAGGTGTGTTTGTTTACTGATAAGAGTCAGATCAATTGTCAGATTTT
Source organism: Poromitra crassiceps (assembly GCF_964638095.1). Lineage (NCBI taxonomy): Eukaryota > Metazoa > Chordata > Actinopteri > Beryciformes > Melamphaidae > Poromitra > Poromitra crassiceps. The sequence continues at coordinate 7,506,986 of NC_139625.1, forward strand.
GAATAGAGCTTTATGGTCCTTTACAACAGGTACTCGTACTTTGGGTGTTGCATTGCAACCATGGATGGACTTGTCCTTTTAATCTGAGTCAAACAAATAAACTAATAAAACTAAACGGCTCATTGGCTGTGTGTGTATGTCATTTGACTGCAATCACACGTTAATTATTTACAATCACCTGTTATGTTTCCTATAGGTTCCTAACAACCATGTTGGTGTTCCCGGGTGCCAGGGACCTCGTTAATGTTACTGGTTACACCTAGGCTATAACGTTATGATGCACTCACATGAATCCAGAACCTCCAGTGACCAGCACCGTCCTGCTGAAGTCCATCTTCTGCTCGGCTCGGAACACCTCCAGGCGCCTCTGCTGTCTGTCAGCTCACAGCGAGCTCTGCTGTACCCGCAACAAGCCCATCTTTACCCCTCTACAGTTACACACTCCAACATGACACATTAGCTGCTCTCCCTCCCGCCTGCCACCGTTAGCCTGTATCTATCTGGACTGTTTACTCTTCTCCAGTAGTACGGTAGAAACATTGTGCAACTTGCGACAGTTAGTAGCCGTTTTACGGTAGTGTGGACACGTAGGAAACTGGGCGGTGCATATTGTTCGGTCTGCTCTACCAGTGTTAAGCTAGTTAGAATACAATGGGCAAACTTCCGCTGATGGATTTCACAATATAAGCCGTGTTGACTTTGCGAACATTTTGTGCCAGTGTTTATGGACTTAGTGTGATTTATTTCGGATAATAGACGTCCTCTTAAGCTTTCTAGGATGTCCCTGTGTTCCTCGGCCATAGTAGTGTAAGCCTTAAAATAACAACACCATACCAATCAATATCATACCAATACAATAAATACATCCATTTTACATGTAACATTAATGATTCCAATTAGAATATTTTTGGTGTGTGTGTGTGTGTGTGTGTGTGTGTGTGTGTGTGTGTGTGTGTGTGTGTGTGTGTGTGTGTGTGTGTGTGTGTGTGTGTGTGTGTGTGTGTGTGTGTGTGTGTGTGTGTGTGTGTGTGTGTGTGTGTGTGTGCAGAGATGGGCAGTATTTTAAATACATGTATTTCAAATACATTTGTGTATTTTGTAATTTGTATTTGGCTGGACCGAGAAAAATAAGATGTAATTTGTATCAAGATACTTTCAGACCTTGTATTTTGTGTATTTTAAATACATAAAATACTTTTTTCTTTAATTTTATGTCATTTTATTCTCAAATTGACACATTCTTACCATTGACACAGGTTTAAACTGTGGAGAAAAATGTTTTGACATGTCACTTCTACTCTACCTCTGATTGGCTTACCCTCAGAACAAACTCAACCACAAATCAGAGGCAGAGTAGGGTGGGTCTTGAGTCAGACTTCACATCACTTCTACGTCTAGTATGAAGCCTTGTATTGGTGGAAATTCCCCCAGAGATAAATTACTAATATAAATTGATGATTAGATATTGCATGCACTGGCCTATCTGCAAATTAAACGGTTTACTGCATATTCAAACCAGTGTGTCATATTAGAAAGACACAACTAATTATCTTCTTATTTAAATTGGAAAAGTGGGTGGCAGTGTGTGTGGCGGCAGTGTGGGTCATGATTGTGATGTCATCAGTGATGTCATCAGTGATGTCACTTGATCAATTGTGATGTCATCAGTGATGTCACTCAAGCAACTGTTTGCCCAACTGTGATGTCACTCAGGCAGTTGTGATGTCATCAGTGATGTCACTCGAGCAACTCTGATGTAGTATGAGCCGATGGCGCACATTTGCACGATGGCACCAAGGTGGGTGGGCGGTGTCTGTCTGTCTGTCAGTCATGATTTTGGGAGCCCGTGGAGCCGGCCATAACTGCAGCCATGGCACATCATCTCCAGGGATACTGTTATGATGTCAGATATCTAGGGAATTGATGAATTGACTAATTGTTGCAGCTCTTTATCGGTTTTTATAAAATGTATTTTTATGTATTTTCAAAATACAAAATACGTATTTGTATCTCAAATACTTTTTCAGACCAGTATTTTGTATTTGTATTGTGATACATTTTTTGAGCAAGTATTTGTAATTTGTATCAAAATACTTTATGATGTATTTTCGCCCATCTCTGTGTGTGTGTGTGTGTGTGTGTGTGTGTGTGTGTGTGTGTGTGTGTGTGTGTGTGTGTGTGTGTGTGTGTGTGTGTGTGTGTGTGTGTGTGTGTGTGTGTGTGTGCGTGCGTGTGCGTGTGTGTGCGCGTGTGCGTGTGTGCTGTAGTCCTGCATTTATAATACAGAACTGGTTGGGAAATATGTAGAATCTAAACGACATGTTCATGCTTTTATTTTGAAGGTACAATCGGCTTAACTCCCGTTCTATCCTGGCTAACTCCAGCTAGCTCGACACAGCTGCTTCACTTCTGGCTTCGTGGACAGTTGATACAGGGCTGTGTGTATGATAACATGATAGCATGCTGCACTGACAGAGGCTAACGGTTCTGTATGATAGCATGCACTGACAGAGGGAAGATGTGCCATTTAGTAGCCGTGCTGCTGGCTGCTGTGCTGTGCACGTGCAGGCTCGGGGCTCTCGGTAAAACCGTCACGGGACTTTTTAACAGCGAGGCGGCGCGAGAGCAGAGCGGCCAGTTCATCACTACGTTCATGTTCCAAGGTAATGACGTCACACCGTTCCCTCTTACTGTATGGACAGATTGGACACAGAGCTGCTACTGCTGCTGCTGCTAACGTGTCTGATGACACCATGGCTAATTATTATTTCGTTATTTGTTCATTATTATCAGTCAAACATGTCGGAGATTCATTGTGTAAAGTTAATAGACAGCACTGTTGCATGTCTTGCTGTTTTAACTTGTCATCTGACTGACTGATTCACCCATCGATGCGACTAGCTTATCAAATCAGTTGATGACAATATGTTTGTATTGATAAGTAGCTTACCTACCTATGTTCCCAGGTCCTATGTTCCCAATATGCTATGTTCCCACTAGGGTCCTATGTTCCCAATATGCTATATCCCCAGGGTTCTATGTTCCCAGGGTCCAATACTCAGGCAGTGTGAACTTAAATGAACCAAGACAAGTGCAACACATTCACGTCCATTCATCCTATCAGCCATCTGATCCACTCCTCTCTCCTATGTTCCCAATATGCTATGTTCCCACTGGGGTCCTATGTTCCCAATATGCTATGTTCCCAATATGCTATGTTCCCACTAGGGTCCTATGTTCCCAATATGCTATGTTCCCAATATGCTATGTTCCCACTGGGGTCCTATGTTCCCAATATGCTATGTTCCCACTGGGGTCCTATGTTCCCAATATGCTATGTTCCCACTAGGGTCCTATGTTCCCAATATGCTATGTTCCCACTAGGGTCCAAGATGCTATGTTCCCACTAGGGTCCTATGTTACCAAGATGCTATGTTCCCACTAGGGTCCTATGTTCCCAATATGCTATGTTCCCACTAGGGTCCTATGTTCCCAATATGCTATGTTCCCACTAGGGTCCTATGTTCCCAATATGCTATGTTCCCACTAGGGTCCAAGATGCTATGTTCCCACTAGGGTCCTATGTTACCAAGATGCTATGTTCCCACTAGGGTCCAAGATGCTATGTTCCCACTAGGGTCCTATGTTACCAAGATGCTATGTTCCCACTAGGGTCCTATGTTCCCAATATGCTATGTTCCCACTAGGGTCCTATGTTCCCAATATGCTATGTTCCCACTAGGGTCCTATGTTCCCAATATGCTATGTTCCCACTAGGGTCCTATGTTCCCAATATGCTATGTTCCCACTAGGGTCCTATGTTACCAAGATGCTATGTTCCCACTAGGGTCCTATGTTACCAAGATGCTATGTTCCCACTAGGGTCCTATGTTACCAAGATGCTATGTTCCCACTAGGGTCCTATGTTCCCAATATGCTATGTTCCCACTAGGGTCCTATGTTCCCAATATGCTATGTTCCCACTAGGGTCCAAGATGCTATGTTCCCACTAGGGTCCTATGTTACCAAGATGCTATGTTCCCACTAGGGTCCTATGTTACCAAGATGCTATGTTCCCACTAGGGTCCAAGATGCTATGTTCCCACTAGGGTCCTATGTTACCAAGATGCTATGTTCCCACTAGGGTCCTATGTTCCCAATATGCTATGTTCCCACTAGGGTCCAAGATGCTATGTTCCCACTAGGGTCCTATGTTACCAAGATGCTATGTTCCCACTAGGGTCCTATGTTACCAAGATGCTATGTTCCCACTAGGGTCCAAGATGCTATGTTCCCACTAGGGTCCTATGTTCCCAATATGCTATGTTCCCACTAGGGTCCAAGATGCTATGTTCCCACTAGGGTCCTATGTTACCAAGATGCTATGTTCCCACTAGGGTCCAAGATGCTATGTTCCCACTAGGGTCCTATGTTACCAAGATGCTATGTTCCCACTAGGGTCCAAGATGCTATGTTCCCACTAGGGTCCTATGTTACCAAGATGCTATGTTCCCACTAGGGTCCTATGTTACCAAGATGCTATGTTCCCACTAGGGTCCAAGATGCTATGTTCCCACTAGGGTCCTATGTTACCAAGATGCTATGTTCCCACTAGGGTCCAAGATGCTATGTTCCCACTAGGGTCCTATGTTACCAAGATGCTATGTTCCCACTAGGGTCCTATGTTACCAAGATGCTATGTTCCCACTAGGGTCCAAGATGCTATGTTCCCACTAGGGTCCTATGTTACCAAGATGCTATGTTCCCACTAGGGTCCAAGATGCTATGTTCCCACTAGGGTCCTATGTTACCAAGATGCTATGTTCCCACTAGGGTCCTATGTTACCAAGATGCTATGTTCCCACTAGGGTCCAAGATGCTATGTTCCCACTAGGGTCCTATGTTACCAAGATGCTATGTTCCCACTAGGGTCCAAGATGCTATGTTCCCACTAGGGTCCTATGTTACCAAGATGCTATGTTCCCACTAGGGTCCTATGTTCCCAGGATCCAACACTCTTAGGCAGTGTGAACCTAAATGAACCGAGACAGGTGCAACACATTCACGTTCATCCTATCAGACATCTGAGCCACTCCTCTCTCTCGTCTTCCTGTAGGAGACCATGGTCTGTTGGTGTGCAGGCTGGACAACTCGCCTCTGGCTGTGGAGAAAGAGTCCAGGCTGCTGCTCTACCAGGACATGGACGAAGGCCTAGACAACCTCAGCTGCCCTGAGAGGCTCGCTAGAGCACAGCTCAGCAGTAAGTACCAGGGTGAGACTCATCTATAGCCAGGGGGGATCTGTGTCTGGATGATTGTCCAGGGTGAGACTCATCTATAGCCAGGGGCATCTGTGTCTGGATGATTGTCCAGGGTGAGACTCATATATAGCCAGGGGCATCTGTGTCTGGATGATTGTCCTTATCTCGAGAATCGTTCGTACGATCGACTTCACACTTGGCGGGTGTATCGCTGGGGACCTGAAAAGGTAGTCTCTTAACCCATTGATACCTGATGCAGCATTTGTGTGTGTATCCCTTTAAGACCGCGAACCACGTGATGCGGTTCGCGGTCTTAAAGGGATACACACACACACCACAATGAATTGAAAATGGGGGACCCTGATGTAAACAAGACAAACGTCTTTCTCTGGTCTGCATCCCCTTAACAATTGTGTGTATTGAGCCGTACGGTATTGTACCCAATCTGCAATCTGTTAAATAAAGTTTTCATTCATTCATTCATTCATTCACACAAATGAGGGATATACACGCAAATGCTGCATCAATGGGTTAAAACAGATGTGCCGCCTTAAGGCAGGACGTCCGCTCAAGGTGGTGGGACATGCGCTCACTTCCCCAATCACCTGCCTCGGCGTTTACATGTGTCGACTCGTGATTGGTCGAATACCATTCCGGTCTGCCTCTGGCCAAATCTTTTATGGGAAAATGTCTATGGAGCATTGGCTGATGTTAGAAGAGGTACTCTGACTTGAGAGACTACCGAGGAGGTGTCGACTAGTGCCGGATTTGGTGTAATTTGGACAGGTAACACTTTTAATATGAATACACTTTTGAATAAACAAGCAAACAGCAGCTCTGTGTCACAGCTCTGCTCTGCTCTCCTCTGGTTCCTCTAAACCAGTGACTCCCACTGGTGGTCTGTGGAGGTACTGCAGGTGGGCCGCCAGGAGATTCTTGTTTTCTTTTTTTACGAATACATTACATACATACTACCAAATGGACCGTACTTGACTAGAAGGCTAGAATGAAAAAGATAAAATACAGGTAAATAAAAAATGGAAGGCCTGAATGATGCAACCTAGGTTAGAGCTGCCAAATTAGTGTTTTTATTTTACTATACATGGCGCTAATGGCGGTAGCATACTCCATCCACATACATGAACCCGTTAGAGCTAACGCATTGTAACAGCAACATTACTAACGTGGTTTGGGTGATGTACCCCACCCAGCCTGCGAGCTTTCAAACCATGTCAGGCACATTTGAATTCAATCGAGCTAAAAGCAAAGAATATTGCAGTGCATTGTTTGGAGAGGGGTAGGAAGTGTGCGTGTGCATTTTCTATTCAAAATCACCTGCCAAAATCCCACTTTAACCACTGTGCAGGCAAATATTACTGATGCGTAAGAGAAGGGGGAGAAAATGTGGGCAATCTGGCTTTTCGGTGTTTTGCCAAAATGTTTTGTATGTAGATGGGTTATTAATTTGCCGTATGCCTAAGTTCACACATGCTCTGTTAATGAAATAAAAATATATATGCAGAAATACATCATCTTAGTCTCGTGTGTTGATCAGAGTTGTGATTAAAGGGTTGGGTTAAAGGGTAAGTTTGGGAAGCCCTGGACTAAACGATCACCATATCTCCCTGCTCTCCTCTGGCTCCTCCCCCAGTCTCTCTCAGTCAGGAGGAGCACAACCAGACCATTCCTCGTCAGTCCTCCCCTACAGCCTGGCAGACCCTCTACGCCGACAGATACACATGTCAGGTAACAAGATTATTATTACTACTAGGCGTGTCCCCGACTAGGAATTTACAGTCAAATCTGATTGGTCAACTCTTGCTTATCGTCGACTGATCGTCGAATCATGTGTGTTTTTGTTTTTCCTCGCCCATCATTGAGCCATATTATTCTCATTATCAACATTGGCTTACATTTTTTCTCCTCACCAGACAAAAGAGCTGAAACACCCAATTAAAGTCCCTGGAAACCAAAATCCACAAAAACGTTCTAACTATGTTATTTAGGGTCTTATGTTAGTAATTGTGTGCCTCCGAAATTATTATACATTACTTTCAACCCAA